>NC_046662.1:46664117-46695043 GCF_010883055.1 Belonocnema kinseyi | reverse complement strand
TGTATCTAGTCGGGAGTGGTGCTGACTGAAAACAGATGATTTGGAGCGATTCGCGCGCCATCTGTTGGTCATTCTAAGGACTTATTGAACTACCCTCGTACCCGATGGATTTAATATGATCTATTAAGGATTTTTTTATGATTTTCGAAGATTTTTAAGAATTTGATAGATTTTCGAGATCTCAAAAAACTTTTAATAAGTGTCTTGATTTTTTCGCATGTCACTTAATCTAGAGATTTCCGAATTCTTGCAAATTTAATTTTAATTTACGTGATATTTCAGACTAGATGGAGCTACGGATTAAAAAGTTTTTAATTTAAAATTTAAAAAAAACATCGAAAGAAAAATCCTTTTTCAGAAATGTACACATTATTTTTCTAGGTGTTACATATTAAAATTTTTCATGGAATCAGTATTATTATCAGAGAATAACAGAAATTCTTAACGGCTTTTCAGACTAGATGGAGCTGTGAATTAATTATTTCTTTAATTGATTTTTTTTTTAAAAAAGCTCTTCTCCTTCGCTCCGCTAGAAATTAAAACACAGAACTTCCGATTATCGGCCTGTTTCTTTTCCCTTAAGCTACTAGGCAGTACAAAGCAAACCTTTTCAGAAATACACGCATTATTTTCAGAGGTATTAAGTATTTAAAAGTTTCAAAGAATCTGTATTATTATAAGACAAAAACAGAAAATCCCAACGTCTTTTCAGACTAGATGGAGCTATGAATTAAATATTTTAAAAAATAAATTTTCTCTATGGAAAAAGATCTCCTTCGTTCCGTTGAGAAGTGAAACACAGAACTGCCGATTGCCGGTCGGGTGCTTTTCCTTTAAGCTACTAGAGCGTACGCAAGGAAAATCCATTTTCAGAAATACGCGCATTATTTTTCCAGGTGTTAAGTATTTAAAATTTTCTAAGAATCTTTATTATTATCCGACAAAAACAGAAATTCTGGACGTCATATCAGACAAGATGGAGCTATAAATAAATACTTCTTAAATTAAACTTTTTTTTAAAAAACATCTCCTTCACTCCGCTGGGAACTGAAAAACAGAACTTCCGATTGATTCGAGTCCCAGCGGAGCGAAGGAGAAGATCTTTCACAGAAAATATTTAATTCAAAAAATGTGTAATTCAAAGCTACATCTAGTCTGAAAATACGTTGAGAATTTCTGTTATTCTCTAATGATAGCACAGTTTTATTGAAAAGTCTGGAATTTGGTTCTGATATTTGAGACATGACTTGGAATATATTTTCCTGTTTTCCAAGGATGGTGCAAATTTTAGATTTCATAAAACAGGAGTTATTATGTCTGACTAATTTGGAGTTTACTACTGAATCTGCGAAGTCTTGCCATTTTAATTCTTATTTTCGTGATATTGAATTGTTTTAAGATTCGATTTTCTAGTGAAATTAAAAAAGATTTCTGAAGTGATTAGCCCCTCGCTTAAAAAATTTAAAGTTTAGTTTAATTTGTTGAATTTGTGAAGTGTTGATTTTTACTTTTCAGTTTTGAAAATTTCTTTAAAATTTGAATTTGAAGCTTGAATTTCTTTATAGTCTTGAATTTCATTCTGCTTTTACAAAACGATTTTGCTTTACAAAACGATTTTAAAGTCGATTCAATATAAGTCTGATTATACTTTGAAGCTTATTTAGATGACCTGCAGTTAATTTAACCTGATAAAACTTCATAAAACAGGAGTTAGGACGCCTGACTAATTAGGGTTTTACTACTGAATCTGCAATTTCTGGTTTTACTAATGCGCCAATATTAAACAATTTGCTGTCTTTTTTAAAGACTTGTGTAAATTACAAAAATGGGCTTATTAATTTCTTCTATCATATAAATCTCTTCATCCCAAAATCTTTAAAATAGGAATTAGCGATTTAAGATTCCAGATCTCTCACGATGTCTGAAAGAGTTTTTTAAGATTTTTAAAGATTTGAAAGATTACCAAAATTTCCGGCAAGGCCTGAAACTATTTTCTAACTGTTTTTGAATCACCGACTTTTGCAATCTCCGAAATTTCACAAATCTTAATATGATTTTTACATTCTCATCCATAATGAAAAGTTATTATTTTTATGCGAAAAAGCCCTTTCGCGGATTTCAATAAATTTCGAAGTTTTCAGGCCCACTGAGTCAGAAAAAATAAGTTTTTACGTCGATGTCTGTCTGTCCGGCGTCGCCGTTGTTTACGTCGTCGTCTTTATACCGCAGAACTTTTATACCGCAGAAAGACTAATCGGATTGGATTGTACTTTGACTCACAGTTTGATGAACCAAAAATTAAGCTCAAGTTTCTCAATCATCCATTTTTGATCAAAATTCAAAAACTTAGAGTATTTTCAAAATTTCGGAGACCACTTTTTTCAATATTTTAAAATTCTATTGAAAGTTATTTATAGTAGACAAAAATAAGAACAATTTATCCCTGAAACTTTTTGTTAGATCAAATAAAAATTCCCAAAGTTATAGCATTTTCAAATTCCAAAAAAGGAAACGAAAATGGGAATGTTAAGCTGAAATACGCACGATATGCAAAAAGTGGAAATAAGAAAAACGTTGCTTTTTAAAGACCCTACAAGAATACCAAGACAACTTTTTTAATTTTCTTGAAAAATTGAAACTTCAAATTTTGATTACACAAAAAATTATGTTTTATTCGTTAAAAAAATCATTAAAAAGAAAAAAAATTAAACTTTTCTACAAGCGATACAAGCTGCGAAAATAAATAAGACAAAATTTATTAAACCAAAAAGGATTTACATATTTTGTACGAATATTTCTTATGAAAAGCTTAGTTTTTTTTTAATCGTAAAAAACAAGAAAAAATAATTATAAAAACAAGGCTATAAGAATTAGTATGTTTCAATTTCCATGTGTTGAGCATGATGTAGAAAAGTTAAAACTTTTCAGAAAATAGTGTGCGAAGAACAATATACGTGATGAGAATGTGTTCTCTAAAGCCAAAAGAGCTTTAACAAAAGAGAATTCACAATCACAAAATTACAGTGGTGAATGTTTTGAAATTTAATATTGAAAGATCTGTGCACAATTGTGGGAAATACATAATCCAGCGCGAAAGATAATTTGAGATAATTTGTTTAAATTCGCAAAAACTTTCTCCTAAAGATTATCTTTTGTTATAAACTTTATTAATTGGTTGAAAATTTTACAATTTTCTTAAAAAGACATCCTTAATATTTTCCAATTCAACTGTTTCGTTAAAAAGTCCTACTTTTTATTTAAAAATTCAACCATTTGGCAGAAAATTAACTTATTGTTTACAATTCTTATTTTGATGTTGCGAACTGAACTGGAATCGTCGCTGGATGAAAAGTTAACTATTTCTTTAAAACAATTTTTTTTATAACTATCTTCTTTTAGACTAGTACCCTCTAAAAAGTGGCGGTTTTTTCTGAACTCTTAAACTTGTTTCTACTTTTCAGTTAGTCGGGTAATAATTAATGGAAGTTAACATAAATGCTTATATAAATAATTGATTATTTTTTATTGTTCATTATTATTGACGATTATTAGCGTAACGCTGGAAATTTGCTTTTTTCATAAATCTTTATGTTTGCTTTGAATGTTCAGTTATAAAAAATAATAAATGAACCTAACTAAAAATACGAAGCAAACTTAAAAATTTCATAAAAAACCGTAACTTTCTAGCACTTGTCTAAGAGAGGATAGTTATAAAAATAATATATTGTTTGAGCTATTTTTTCAAAGTTGCATTAATTATTACCTCACTAAGTAAAAAGAGGATAAAAAGTTAATAATTCTAGAAAAGTAAACAGCAAATATCTGACATTATAATAGAAGAATCTAGTTATAAACAATAATAATAGTTTTAAATAATTATTTTTGATAAATTTTATCAATGATTAAGTTACTCCAAGTGGAAAAAAGGCTAGTCGTTACAAATTAAAAAAAATCCCGCAACTTTCTACCATTAGGCAAAGCGAATTTTAATAATATTAATAATAAATTGTACGACAAATTATTTTTATTAACTTGAATTAATTTCTAATTTACTTGAATTAAATAGTAAACAAAGAGTAAATAATTTTAGTAAAAACCGCAACTATCTAGTATTAATCTAGGAGATAGTTATGAATAATTGTTTTTTTAAACAATTATTTTAGCTAAATTGAATTGAATATCAACTCACTCCTATTGAAAAGTAGACAAGTTAACAATTTAAGAAAACAATAGCTTTTTCTAGCATTATGCGAAGAGAATATTATTGGAAATAATCATAAATAGTTCAAACAACTTATGTAAACATGTAATTATCAGTTTAAAGTAGTAAAAATTCAACTCTGTTTTTAAAGTTCGTCTTTTTGATTTAAAAATTTACCGGCGTTAGCACAATTTTCATTTTTCTTATATAAAAATGCAACTGCTTAGTTGAAAATTAAACTCTTTTGTTAAAAAGTCATATATTTTATTTAAAAAAATTTGTACTCTTGGATTCAAATTTAAGTATTTTTTTAAAATAATGATTTATCTATTTTAAGAGAAATTTCATTTTTTAAATAAAACTGCACTTTTTGATAGAGAATTCAGCAATTTTATTAATAAGTAATCCTTTTTGATTAAAAATTCGATTTTTGGATCGAAATTTCAATTTTTTTGTAAAAACTTATTCCTTGTTTAAAAATTCATATCTTGATTGTAAAAAATTTAATTGATATCTTTTTAACAGAAAACTCAACTATTTTTTGGAAATTTATTTTTTTTATTTACAAATTCATTTGTTGTAGTCGAAATTAAATTTTTTCATGAAAATCTAAATGGTTGGTTGCAAAATATTCCCTTTTTTTAAATTGAAAATTAAACTACTTGGGTGAAAGTTAAATCAAATCGATAAAATTGAATTTTTTTATTAAAGGCTTATGTCTTTGGTTGAAAAATGAACTGTTTAGTCGAAAATCCTTTACTTATTTGAAATTAATTTTTTAACTGTAAATGTAACTTTTCCATTTTTTTACGATTGATCTTTTTTAGTTGTATATTCTCTTTCTTTCTTAAAAAAAAATTATTTTATTGCTTGGCGACTTCATTCTTGCTTGGTAAAAGTGCGTCAGTCTCGTTAGGAATTAATTTTTTGTCAAAAAGTCATATTTTTTGTTTGAAAATTCCATTTTTGTTGTGAAAACTCGTATATTCGCTTGAAGGCTTAACAATTTAGATAAACTTTTGTACGGTATGTTACATGGGGAGAGGGGCTCTTATAGAGGTCTTACAATCCGTTACGTAATTTTAGTACGGCCTTTTAGAAAATTGGCAATTTGATTTCATTTTAGAGTGTAATGTCTTTATTTTTATAGTTCAGTTCTGTATAATTTTTTGAATTTAGAATTGACAAATTACAACAAAAAAAAAAGCGAGAATTTTATTCTACTATTTAAGTGATCCAGAAGAATGTACTTGCTGGTTAATGAAACGATTTAAGAGAGGGTGAGGAAGGATGGAGGGGATCAGGGAATATAAAGGAAGGGGAAGAGATGAGAAATAAGGAGAGAAGAAATTGGAGAAATGAGGGAGAAGGAAGGAACATGGAGGGAAGGGAAGTATGTTAAATGCAGAAAATAAAGGGATGTGAAGAAAGGGAATATATAGGAAATAAGGGGAAATAGAAAGACAGAACTAAAGGAAAATCAGAAGAAGAAAGTATGAAAAAGAGGTGAAATAAAGGAAATGAGGGTAGGAAAAGTAGAGAAAATGAGGAAAGGTGAAATACGGAAAGTAGGGAAGTAGAGAAAGTGAAGTGAAATTTGGAACAGCAAAGTAGAGGATGTAATGAGAAATAAAAGAGAGTGAGTGGAGGCTAACCATGGGAAGTGAGGGTAATAAGGAGAGTGAGAGTAGGGAAAATTAAGAAGTGGAAGTAAAAGTGCGTTTAGGTGAGCTGAATTAGATGAAAGGATCAGAAATAAAGGTGAATAGGGAAATGAGTTTGCTAACTAAGGAAGCAAGTAGGGGAATTAAAGGAAGTGGGGAGTAGGGAAGAAAAATTATAGAAGCGGGAAGTTTTTTGGTCAATAAAACAATTCCGAACTAGATGTCTCATCACTTTGTTCATACTTTAAAGCTTTGGTCTACTTGCAGTTAATTTAGCTTGAACCAGTATGCTTTCAACGAGAAGAAGATGCGAATTTTTGATGTCATAAAAGTGGAGTGTTTGATTAGTTCTTCGATTTGGAAAAATCCTTCTCTGACGTCGATCGTGACCTGGCTTGAACGTAGACTGATTTGTCATTCAGCTTGCATGGAGGGCTCTGGGGGAAAGAGTACATTATTCATCTCTTATCCACCAAGAGAAGAGTAAACTAAACTGACTGTACGAGGAGTGGAAAATACGAGGTAAGATTCTAGAAGAATCTAGAAGCCAGATGAAGTGACAAGAAAAAAAAATGAATTCTAAGGAGAATCTTTTGGGTAAAACGTGAAATCGAATTGCCAAGAACTGATAATTCACGAAAAGTTCCGTGGTCAAAGTTTTTTTTACTCAAATAGGCTTAATTTTATTTTTGATTGAAGTATAATGGAATATGGTTCGCTGAACAGAAATCCATTCGCAGAATTGCGCCAGCCTGTCAGGATTTGCAGTAAAATTAAAAAAATGGATTAAAACCTGGAATTTCTGCATTAATTTCGTCCCTGAACCTAAAAGCTCCAAATTAACAAGCCTGAAACCCACAACATAAGAAACCCCAAACCAACAAACTCCAAAAAAACAAATTCCAAACCCACAAAATCCAAATATACAAGCTCTATATCCACAAATATACAAAACCCCAATCCCACAAAACCACAAGCCCACCAACCAAAACCCACAAACCTCAAACCCACCAACCTCAATTCCACAAACCCAAATACCTCACATCTTATAATACCAATTGAGAAATTGGTATAATTTGGGGTTGGTGGGTTTAGTGTTTGGTAATATGGGATTTTTGTGGGTTTGTGTTTTTGGGGTTTCTTGGTTTAGGGTTTGTACGTTTGTGGATATGGAGCTTTTGGGTTTTGGGTTTGTAGGTTAGGGGTTTGTGTTTTTAGGGTTCGTGCGTTTGTGGGTTTGGGGTTTGTAGGTTTGTGGATATATAGCTCATGTATTTAATGTTTGTGGGTTTAGAGCTTGTGGATTTAGTGTTTGTGGGTTATGAGATTTTTGGTTTGGGGTTTGTGATTTTGTTGACATGGATCTTGTGGTTTGGGGCTTGTTGGCTTTGGGTTTTTATTTTGTGGGTTTGGGGGTTGTTAGTTTGTGGGTTTGGGGCTTGTTAATTTTGGGTACGTAGATTGGGGGGCAAAATTTATTCAGAAATTTCAGGTATTTAACCATTTTCTCAAATTTTACTGCAAATCCTGACGTGCTGGCTCAATTCTGTGAATGGATTCGTGTTCAACGACGCCAAAAATGTAAATTATACCTATTAGAATCCCAGTTGACACCCGAAACCATTTTGTAGTTCTGTGTAACAAATTAGGCAAAAAAGCTTTTTATATTATTTATAAAAAATAGCTGACCAATTCTTTAACAAAACGTTTTTTTAAATATTTAATTAAGGTGAAAACTTAAAAAAACTAAATTTGTTATATTTTTGCTGCCGGCTTTGCCTCACTTATTTGTATTTGCTCAAAACGGTATAGAATTACTCAATTTTACATTTGCTTGCAACGTTTTTATATCGCGGATGAAGTTTTTTCATTTAATTATTTTTAAAAAATTGATGAACAAAAATATTTTCGTTGTATTTGAAAGCATGGAAAAATTTTTATCTCGATTTTCCTGTGAAATCATGCAACACTAATATCTTATTACAACGAAATACCACAAGAATTCACTATTGATTGTTATAAACTTTTATCTTTAAAAAATTTATAAAATAAGCGCTTCTGTAATAGAAAAATCGTTTTTTCAGAACAATAATTTTTTTTACCGGCAAGAATAATACTTCAACCGGATTTATTGACACTTAACAACATTTTCAATTGTTATGGTCGGATTTATTTATAAAAATTTGTTTAACAAAGACTAATGTTATTAAAATGTAATGGTTTTTACTGAAAAGTTACAAAGAAGAGGAAAATTTTTTCTTCATGTAAACGCGAGTTATTGTTTGATATAAAACATTAAAAATAATTGTTATGTAAAAAAAATTATTACCAGAATGAAATTTTTACTGTATTAATTTCTTTTAGCCTTTAGTTTTTATATAATAGTTAAAAAGGCGGCCTGCGATTTGATATTATTTCATAAATTTAAAGAAATTTTTCAAAAAGAAGTTAAAGAAAATTTAATTGTATTGGAATGAAATTCCCAAACTTTATGAGAATTTCAGTGGATTTCATATGATTTAAAAGGTTTTAGGCCATTTTGAACGACTTCGAGAGACTTGACAAAATATTAAAGGATTTTTATGTGATTTCAATAGATACCAATTTCTTTGAAACATTTTAAAATATTTTTATAATTTTAAATAGTTTTACAAGAAACAAGGTTTATAGTAGAATTTCAAAGAATTTAAGAAATTTTTTAATGTTTAAGAGGATTTCACAGGAGTTTAAAAATTGTATGCGATTTTAAATAATTTGTTAAAACTTCGAAATATTTAAAGACTTAGGTCATGTTACAGATTTAGAGCGATCTTAGAAAATGGTGAACATTCCAAATATTGTAAAGTTTTTTAAAGAATTTTAATGGACTATATTAGATTTCCGAGGATTTCAATAATTTGACGGAATTTCAAATGCCCTCAATAAAGGTATTTTAATTATTTTCCTAGGACATCAAAAGGCTTCATGGGAGCTGAAATATTTCAAAAAGCTAAAAAAAATATTATCGGATTTAATTTAATTGCACGGAATTTAATAATATTTTAATAGATTCAAACCACTTTTTTCAGAAGAATTTTTGCATTTGGCAGCATTTAAAATATTTCAAGAGATTTTTAAATATTTCAACGTATTTACAAAGATTTATTTAAAAAAAAAAAAAAGATTTTCTTGATATTTAAAACAATTGCAAGAAATTTCCAATGACTTTAAGGATTTCCAGGATTTATGAAAATATCAAATTGGATAGAATTTCACCGGTCTTATTTATTCGAATCGTTCTAATTTTTTATAATTTTAAATTTAAAGTTAATTATAATTAAATTCTAATTAAAAATGAATCTATATAAACATAGATTGATGTTAATAAAATATTATTTACGTCCGTATTTTTATATTGAAAATTTTGTATTATCTTTTCATATTTCAAATTCTTTATTTTTAATGTTTGATATTGAAAACATTATAACTCTTCTAGAATAATTTATAAACTGTTTGAGAATTCTTCAATTTCTAAATTTCCATATGAAAAATGTATGCATATTCGGAAATATTACATATATTTATAAATGATTTTATACATTTTTTTAGTTTAAAAAATTCAAATTATACACAATTTCTTCTAGTATGTATAAATACAATTTTTCCGTTTGGGTGGCTGGTATTTTAAATGATTTCTATTTTATTCTAAATTTTATTCAAATAATTTTTTTTAATTCTTCGCAAAAGCCAATTTGTATGCAGCAGCAATTTTTTCATTAACTGGTAATAAAGTAGAAAAAATAAATTAAATTTTACGGAATTTGGGGTGCCGAAAACAGATGTTGGATTTCTTGGCTTTCAAAGAAATTGCACTGCATGACCCACTTTAACAATTCTGTTGAACTTTCAAAGTTCAGAAATTTCTCATCGCATCGTTGCAAACTTTTGCAACCTTCTAGTGGCTGTATTTCAGTTGTGTTGGGTTTGTCGACTCCCACGGTTTTAAGTACCGAGTTTGACTCTAGACTGTTCATGATTAAAAGTATTCAACTCGAAAAGGACTTTGAAGTTCGTTGCAGATCAAGTTCCTAAAGTTGCCGGCCAAGAAAATATTCTTCTCTATATAAAAATTTTTTAATTATGGAACTTTTATTCATAAAATGAAGTTTATTACTGCATATCGCTACAACATACAGGCCAAAAACTTATAATAACTATGCTTATAATTTGTAATTTGGGACTTTTCTGTAAGAATCTCATTTTAGGATTTCCTATAGACATGGAGAGAACCCTTATTGTTTCCGTTAAGTGTTTATCCAACGCACTTTTTCATAAAAATCAAGACAAGATTCGAGATTCAAGACAAGATAAAAAGATGAGGGTCAAGACAAAGTTCAAGACTAGGTTCAAGACAGGGGCCTACACGAGGTTCGAGAAGAATTTCGAGACGAAGTTCGAGACAAAGTTTGACACAACGTTCGAGACGAGGTGTCAAGGGATTTTTGAGAATTTTAAAGATTTCAAACGATTTTTAAGAAATTTGTATAGGTTTAAAACTGAATTTTAACGCAATTGAAATGATTTTATATATCGATGGGTATTTTAAAAGATTCAAAGGAATTTTCAATATGTTTCAAGAATTTTAGGTTATTTGAAATATTTCAATGAGTTTTCAAGCACGTAAAGAAATTTCAAGGTACTTTAAAAGATGTTAAAGGGTTTGAAATATTCTAAAGTGTTTCTATCATTTTCGAAAAATTTTTAAAAGATAAAAGAAATTCAAAGAATTTCCCAAGGGTTTGAATGATTTTATGGAATTTTAGAGAATTGTATGCGGTCTTAAATCATTTTCTAGAATTTGGATGATTTGGACAAATAAGATTCCAAATGATTTTTAATTGATTTTAACGGGTTTAATCAGATTTTTTAAAATATCAATTATTTTGAATTAGGTAAAAAGAGACAATCTGTTAAGTGCAGATTGTAGAAAATAAAACAAAGTTGAAGGCGGAAAAATTTCGCATTTAAAAAAATATATTGAACTTGAAAACAGAAATTGTTGGTTTTTATTATTTCATGAATTGAAAAAAGGATGTTTTTTTACGTTTTTATTGAATTTAAGAAAACAAGTTTTTATTCTCAAATTTTCACTCAATTAAAAAATGCTCTTTCTCTTGTCTTTCGTAACTTTCATTTGCTGGAAGGGACAACATTCTAGTCATCAAAGTTTTTCGAAATAGGAAGAAATTTTTTTTTTAATTTATTGATTGGAGGAGTACAAATTTAGGATTTTTAACATTCATCCTAAAAGTAAAACTTATTATTTTGAATTTTGCACTAAATTATAAGAAGAATCAGTTTTCATTTACAGCATTAAAAATTAAAGCACGAATTCATGTGTTTTAACGAGAAATTTTTAAACTCTTTATTTTACAGAAGGTAACATTTTTAATGTTGCAGTTTGATAGAATTTAATTTCGAAATAATTATCTGGAAAGTGATACATGTTTCCAATTTTTACGTGCAGATTATTCAGCGCATAATTAAAAATTTCGTAATTAAAAATATTTTAAACTTAGACTGTGAAAGTTTAAAATTAAAAAGAGTTCTACTTTGAACGCTTTTATTAGCAGTTGAGTTTTGAGTAATTAAAATTAAAAAATTTCACTTTGAAACTTTAAATTTTCAGCAATTTTGGTAAAAAAAATTAAATTTGAACCGCTTTTAATTCGAAAATGGTCCATTTTTTAGTTTTAAAATTGAGTAATTTAAACATACAAAAAATATCGTTTAATATTAGTTATATTAAATAATACTAAAACCGTATCAACATTAATTAAGAATGTAATATAACATCGAATTCCATATGAATTATTTAACTAAATGTTACAGGTTTTCATTATTTTTCAACAACAAAGTATAACTATTTCCAAACGAGGCAATATGGAAAGATTTAAAAATGAAACCAAACCATTTATAATGTTTCGATATATGTTTTCAATTCAAGATTGTTCAATTTTGAACGGTTCTAGTTCAAAATAATGTTGATGTGGGAAGTTTTGAGCTCAATTCTAATCAACATGATTCCAAAATTTTAAGTTGTGGTGTAGAAGGATTAAAGAAAGAATTTAAATATTAAGTAAAACCACACATATATTTAATTCTAAAACATTAGAGTCTAATTATTATTATTTTCATTTTTGTAGAATTTCAAAGATTAAAAATTACCCCCAAAGAATTTTATAAATTATAAATTGAAAATAATTTCCTACAACAAGTATGTATTTTTAAACTTTATATAATAAAACGAACCGATTAAACAAAACAGAAAAAAATCAATAAAAGCATCTCTGGAATTCGACTTCATGTTGTCAGTGAATGAACGTTATTTATTTTGTACGTTTTAATCAGAAAATGTCAAGTATTAAGGCACCCAATATGAAGCTTTAATTAATATATTTAAACATATTGAAAAAATATTAAATACTGAACATTTTTTATTTCAGATTTTTCATAATTTTATCAGTAAAATGAGTTTCGAAGATCTAAAGAATTAATTAAATATATAAATTTGCACAATAATTGAAAAATTAAAAAAACATATTTTTACAATAATCTATAAAATATTATTTAATCGAAAATTTAAACTACGTTATTTTTGAAGGTTCCCAGTTATAGCATAGTTTTTTTTAGGCAATTAAGCAAAAATTACAGATTAATTTATAGAGAGACTTGTGAAATTGGAAAGATACTTCATAAGTGTTTAGTTTTTAATGCTTTTTTCGGAATTTTTATATCCAACAAGATTGAAATTTCAAAATTTTATATCCGCAAAATTTTCATTGTTTTAAATATAAAAGTCTTAATTTTCAAAAAAAAAAAAAAGTAATGCGCTTTAATTTTTTAGTTTAAACTGGAAAGTGCACAACTATTTTTTTCCGCTAAAAATTAACATCAGAAAAAAACATCAAGTTTCTCTCAGTGAAAGAAACTCGCTAGAATTTTTTCAAATTGAAAACAAAATTTGGTGGTTCCAGGAAGATTAAATTTTTTTAAAAATTTTAACCTGTTTGAAATTTATTTTGTAGGTGCAAGAACTGTGGATTTTTTATACTGTTTTAGGTTCCAATAATAGAAAATTCAAAATAATTCAAAATAATTCAAAATATTTCTGCTGAATGAAGAAATTAGTTTTTAATTATGAAAAAAATACTTGTTTGGATTTGGCTCGATTAACATTTATTTTCTTAAAGCAAGAAAATCTTTTGCCTCAAAATTATCAAGTTTAAATTAGAATAACGTATAGTTATTTGATATTTTCAAAATAAGTTTTTGCTACTTATGATTTTAATGAATTGTTTACTTTTGTGATTTTCAGACTGCTATTAACAAACACAAAATTGTGTGTGAAATATACAATCGTGGCTTGTTACTTAAATTTAAGCTAAATAAGTTTCAGCTAACAAAATTTTCAACTTTAAGAAAATTAATTCTAATCTAGCCAATTCCAAAGAAGTGATTTTTTTCATGAATAAAAAAGAAATCTTTTATTCCTCATGATATTTGTCATTATTTTCATTTTCGTATACTCACTTGTTACTTTGAACACTATATAAAAATTATTTGTTTAACATTTTTGCACCCATGAAATTAATTCAAAAAATTTTTTAATTTTACAAGTTTTAAAAATGTCCTAGCGCGATCATAATTTTTTTCTTTAAACATTGGTGTAAACAAAACTGTAACATATAATTATTATTTAAAAATAATGTAATTTCGCTTGGCATCGAAAGATTTTAGTTTAAAATAATTCAAAGCTAAAAGTTCATAAGACTTTGATAATTTTAAGATAAAAAATTGTACTTGTTATAGATTTTAGGTATTTTATTATTTTTACAGAAACCGAAATTATGAATAAAAGATGTTAAAGGCTTCTTTTAAAATTAATTCCAATTAATTTTTATCATTTAGAATTTTTTACACCTAAAATCTTAAAAAATTATTATTTTTAATATTTTATTTAAATATATTAAAAAACTAAGTAATTTGCAACATTCTTACTTTCGCATTAATAATATATTAAAGAATTCGATTATATCCAAATAAAATTGTGTCTTCAGATTGAAAGGATTTAAAGCTCAGACATAAATTCGAATTGGTTTGATTTAATTATATTGTAAAATTTTAATTATTAGCGAAAAAAATTATCAACGCTGTAAATTGATAACTTTTTAATAGTTTCATGACTGAAATAACGTTTGAGTTAATCTGAAGAATTAAGTGAATATTAAAATGGATATGTACCATCTAAATTTTCAGAATTTTTAAAAGTTCAAAGCACTTATTTTTAGAATCAACTATTAAAATTTAAATTGAAGCACCGGATTGAAGAAGTGTCTCTGCGCGCGGTCTAACGCGGCCAAGTAGGTGAGAGAGGAGATGGGTCATCCCCTCTTCTGCCTACTTGGCCGATTGTGTTTTTGCCCGCTAAAGTCTACTTTTTATTCGAAATTAGTTCTAGTGCAAAAGAGCATGAAATGCGTGAATATTCGTAGTGGTCCTGAGTCGGCACCAAATAGTTGGTCCTGAGTCGGCACTTTTTTTGTTGTTTTTGGTATTTGTGTGTTATTTCATTTTATAATGTTTTATAGTGTTTTTACTGCATGGTGACATAATCTGTTCTTTTTTTTGCATTCGAGCGGAAAAAATTATGTGCTGAGTCAGGAACAAGGAGTGCCGACTTAGCACCACCATTTTCAGAAAATCGACTTCTTCAATTTGCGCTGCATTGCGAACGCAAAAATTACTCTGTAGTGCCCCGAACAAAATAAGATTATAGGTTAAAGATCATGGTACCTGATCAAATACATTAAAGTGCTACTAAACCCTGTTTATCCTCTGTTTTCGACAAGAACTCTTACGGTGCCGACTTAGGACAACTCTCGCCTATATATAACAATTATAATCTTTCACACTCTTTCGCAAAATAGAACGGTGGTAGGGGGCAAATGGGTTAGTTTAGCGGTGTCGACTTAGGACAACTTTGCCTTTTTTATGGTCATTATAATCTTTCACACTCTTCCACAAAATAGGTGAGGGGGGGGGGGGTTAAAGGGGATAGATAAGCCGTCTAGAGTGAAAACAAATTTCGTAATGCTTCTCAAATTTTGGAAAAACCGGTTGAAAAAATTAAAGAAAAATGGCAAACACTTACCAAGCACTCTCCACCAATGCAGACGTCGAGACTTTCAGGCCGACATCTCGTACCATCCTTCACTTTTTCAGCAAGCTGTACAATTATAATTTCTTCAGAGTCGATACTTGTTATATATTCGTCCTCATTTGTGAGGACTCTTCCTTGCAGTAACTTCTGATTTCTACTATCGGAAATGTCGTCCAGCGATTGTTCTCCACGACAGATCAAGGAACACGGTCTCGTAGAATCGTAATAGGGAAACCATTTCAAGAGGCGACTACCGTATGGCACATTGTCAAAAGTTGTACACTGTTCTGCACGATAATTGCTTGGATTTTCACAGGGCTGCAAAAAAAATTTAATTAAGAAATTAAAATAGATAGCAACTCAAAATTCTATTTTTGATGTGATAACTTCTAATGGCAAGGTGTGAACGCGATAAACTGGGTAACACTTCTAGGGTAACGCTTCCTCTCCTCTATCTCTCCTTCGCTTCTCCCACTGAATGACTCTTTCAATATCCCTTCCTCTTTATCTCTTCTTCGCTTCTCTCACTGACTGACTCTTTCGATCCCTCTCTCTCTATGCCTTTCCTTCGCTTCTTTCACTTCTCTCTCTCTCTCTCTCTTACGCTCAATGTCTTTCTCTCCGTCCTTCGTTCTCAAACTGACACTGATACTCTGACAGAATTAGCAGTATAGCGGCATGCGCTCTTCTAGAAGGTCGTTAGAGGTGCTAACTGTTTGCAATACAATTACTTATTATATTGAGGCAAGCGTGGCCTTCAAAGCAGTGTTGGAAGATAAGAAAATCAATATTTTCTTTATTCATAGTAAATTTTTTTTTAATTTTAGACTATTATACGAGAAGGAGCACCTTGTTCAAATTCGATCAAGCGGAAGTGGATTACGCTAGATTAAAATTTGAATATTTAGGATTATACTTGATTACTCGCAGTACCCAGGATTACTTGGATTACTTCCAATTATAAGTTGATTACTGCAGATTCCAAGTGGGTAACCTACAATTGAAAGAGGATCACAAGTAGATTACTAATGCGGACAAGTGGATTACCCAGAATTACAAGTGGAGCAAAAGCGGATTACCGAAGATTTAAATTACTTCAGAAAATAATAACTGTAATCCACTCATAATTTATAATAATGCAGCGAAATTATTTTGTAATACAGTTACACCCACCTATAATCCAGAGTATTCCAATTGTAATCTAGGTATTTGAAATATTTTGAAGTAATTGAAATGGATAATCCAAATAGTTTTAATTTTTTTGTTTGTTAAAAATTAGTTGCTTTTTGATTGAAAATCAATTTCACTGATTAAATATTTAAATATTCCATTTTTAGTACAAACTTGATCTTTTTAGTCTGCAAATTAATTTGGTTGAAAATCTTTTTTTTTTAAACAAAAATTTTAACGTTTTGGTCAAAATTAATTTTTTTGTTTGAAAATTTAGGTGCATTGTTGAATACTCGTATTTTATTTCAAAATTAATTTTTTTTTACTGAAAAAATAACAATTCAATTTTTGATCGTAAATTTATCTTTTCGATTGAAAAATACACCACTTGATTTAAAGTGAAATGTTTTCGTACAAAATGCAATTTTCTGGTTATAGATTCTAGATTTTGGCTAATATTTTGTTCGATTTCTTGAAAATTCGTCTTTTTCATTGACAAATAAATTTGTTTAAAAAATATTTCTTAGTCAGCAAAGAATTATTATATTTTAATCAATAATGCAACCATTTTGCTGAATATTAGTTCTTTTTCTTCCAAATTAATTTTATTCGTTGTAAATTTACTATTGCCGTTTTTTTTTAAATTAATCTTTACAGTTTAAAAATTTATGTATGTTGTTCATTTGCTTCTTTAGTGAAAATAAATATTTTTCATTGAAAATTTAGCTTTTTTGTTTTAAGCTAAATTACCTTTTAAAAAGTCAATCATTTGATTGAAAATGGGAATATTTTTGTGAAAAATTTAACCATTTTTCATAAATTAATCTACTTGGTAGGAAGTTCAAACACTTTGTTAAACAGTAATTTTTTGGTTAAAAATTTAACTGGTTTCTTGAAAAATTCAAATTTTGGATTAAAAATTTAACTAGTTTTGTAGAAATTTATTTTTTGTTGAACATTTAGCTGCATTGTTGAAAACTTGAATTTTTTTGATAAGAACTAAATTTTTCAATTGAAAATTAAAAAATAGCTTTTTTACTTAAAATTAATCTTTTTTATTTGAAAATTAAACTGCCTGATTGAAAGTGGAAAACATTTTCTAAAAAATGTAGTTTTCTGCTTGAAGATTCTTGTATTTTATTAAAAATCGTTTGGTTGAAAATTCAACTGTTTGATTGAAAATTTGTTTTTTCTTGTTAATAATTAATTTTTCAACCTGGAAATTTAACAAGTCTATTTTTTGTAAGCAAATTTCTTTCATTGTTCAAAATTCAGATTTTTTCTTTTTGTAAAAAATTAAGATTCTTGCTTAAAAATTCATCTTTTTGGTTGAAACTTGAACTATTTGTTTTTAATTAACTATTTAATTAAAAACAAAATTCAGCTATTCGGTGTGAAATTGATGTATTTTGTTAAAATTTCGTCTTTTTTGCTAGAAAATTAATCTTCATGATAGGAAATTTAACTAATTAATTTTACTTATTCGTTCAAAATTTACTTTGTAGTTGGAGATTTATTATTGTATTTTACAATTCATTACTTTGACTAAAATTTATCTATTTTGTAGAAAATTAATTTTTTCAGGTAAACTTTTTTCTTCCTTTAAATTAAAAATAGAATAGCTGCTTCATTTTAAATTGAAAATGTATCTTGTTTAGTTAAAAATTAAACTATTTGATTACGTATTTGTATTTTCAAGCAGTAAAATATTCTTCAAGATTGAAAGCACATTTTTTTTAAATTCAACTACTTATTTAAAAATTCATCTCTCTGGTTGAAAAATTGCCTATTTTGTAAAAAAAATCGTTGTTTAGGATGAAAAATAAATTTTTCAAATAAAAAATGTAACTATACAATTTCGAATTAAAAAATAGTCTTTTTTAATCAAAAATTCAAATATTTATTTAGAAATTCATTTTTTGTTTAAAGTTTCCAGTTTAAAATATAACTATTTCAGTTTAAAATGCATTTTGTGGTTGAAAAATAAACTAGTTTCTTGAAAAACCGTATTTTCAAAGCTAAAAATTAATTGTTCAACTGAAAATTTTACTATTATATTTTAAATCCTAAATGTCTCTTGTTTAGTTCAAAATTCAACTATTGGATTAAAAATTCATGTGTATTATTAAAAACCTGTCTTTTTGGTAGAAAATTAATTTTCTTAGTTCAAAAAAATATAGATGATTAAAAGTTCATCAAAGTTGTTAAAAATTTTAAAATTCAACGTTTCGAAAGCTCACTGTTTTGAGCATCAGGGGAACTCATTGAAAAAGGTGTAAAAATTAAACAAACTTATTAAACTTATGGTGAGATAAGAATTAAAAGAATAATAATAAAAATTTACAAAGTAAAACGAAATTTCATGATTCATTTAATGGAGTAAATGATTGAAATCCAAATTATATGGAAACGAATTTTTAAAAAAATGGAAAATTATTTTTTATTTAAGTTGTTATGTAAAAATTCTGTAAAGAATTACTTATATTTGTAATAGTAAGAAGTGAAATCATAAGTATTTAAGAGGTTAGGTTACACAACTTAGTAGGAACCAAATCAGGCGACGTCTTTACGACATCGTTACAACATCTCTACGACAACTTTACGACATCCTATGTCCATGTCGTAAAGGTGTCTTTACGATATCGTAAATAAGTCCATACGACATGGACATAGGATGTCCTAAAGATGTCGTAAAGTCGTCCCGTAACTTTGTGCCCACTGGGAAGTGAAAAATTATAGTAACCCTATTTAAATTACCAAAACTATTGTTTATGTTGTAGAATTGTTTTAATAAATATAAAATTTGCACGAGAATAAGCTTAGCTTATAATGTTTAAAAATAAAATATTAATTATTACGAGCGCTGGATGTGATTGCATCCTGCTCCCATATGAATTACTCCAAAAGTGACTGTCATAAATATCGACTAATCTACCTAGTAGGCACAAAGTTTGGCAACGTCTTTACGACATCGTTACGACATCCTCACGACGACTTTACGACCTCCTATGTCCATGTCGTTAAGGTGTCTCTACGATATCGTAAAAAAGTCGTATGATCTGACAATGTCTTTACGATATCACAAAGATACCTAAACGACATTATAATAGGATGTCGTAAAGATGTCGTAACGATGTCGTAAAGACGTCGCCAAATTTTGTGCCCACTGGGTATCATAGAATGATTCAGAAGAAAAGGCGCCACGTTTAAAACCAACAAATTTCACATCGGACAAAAGGAACCTTTGCTGAAATGGTTTTTACAACCACAACAAAAAAGAAAATATCTAGATAAATGTCTCAATAAAATCATGGATTAATACCAGCTTAATGAATCGTAAAATTCTATTTTAGAATTTCTTCTGTGAAATTATCACAATATTAACTATAATTTTTCACTTTTGAAACCTAACCTCCTAAATACTTATGATTGCACTTGTAACTATTACAAATATAAATAATTCTTCACAGAACTTCTACATAACAACTTAAATGGAAAATAATTTTCCTCTTATTTTTCAAAATTTATTTCAATATAATTTGGATTTTAATAATTGACTCCAAGAAAAAGCATCATGGAATTTCGTTTTTAATTCGTAAGTTTTCATTACTCTAATTTATATTTCAGCTCATTATCAGTTTAATAAGTTTTTTTTATTTCTACACCTTTCCTGGCATATAAATTGTTACCAATGAGCTTCCCTGGCGATGAAAACAGTGTCCAGTGGGCACAAAATTTAACGACGTCTTTACGGCATCATTACGACATCTTTACGACATCCTATGTCCATGTCGTTTCGGTGTCTTTGCGATATCGTAAATATATCGTCAGATCATACGACTTATTTACGATTTCGTAAAGACACCTTAACGACATGGACATAGGATGTCGTAAGGATGTCGTAACGATGTCGTAAAGACGTCGACAAATTTTGTGCCCACTCGGTGCTTTTTCGAAAAGTTGGGAAAAATTTGAAATGAAAACTTGTGCGATAGAGTTATAAGTAACTTCTGTTGTTCTTTTTTTATCCTGAGTAGTTCGTTTTGGTCGAGAATTTCAGTGAGTGTAATCCGACGTAATCCTCGGTAATTCAGAGTAATTTTGCAATATAGATAAATTAATCCAAGGTAATGCAATATAATCCGAGGTAATCCACGTCCCTCTGACCGCATTTCTGGCAGTTTTTCCCCCTCCTCTCGCTCATATTAAATAATAATTGTATTGGAGAAAAGTGTCTGTGCGGAAAAGTCCACATTCTTGTTTGACATTCAGCCTAAATATATTTTCACAGGTAATGTTTCTTCATTCCCTTTTCTTTGTATGATGATGATTATTGTTAACATCGTCCAACACGTACATTTTCTATCTCTTAGAGCGAATAAAAAGAGCCATGTTATCGCAACACGTGCTCGCGTTTTCTCATATTCGAAGAGATGTCACTTTGCCCGGAAGTAGATAGGAAAATGGCTATTCTCCTGGTCACGTAGGAAAGAGCACTTGGACCCACTCTGAACTATATGAACGCTTATGGGTTCTTCGTTCGTGAGCGTCTGCAAAATGACTCTATTAACAAGATTTTTGCACTATTTTTCAGTTTTTTGTTTATCAACTTATTTTATTCATTTATTATTTAGTCATTTGTTATTAGGAATAATAATCTTGGCATTCATTCATTTACTTTGGCTAACCAGTGGGCACAAAGTTTGGCGACGTCTTTAAGACATCGTTACGACATCTTTACGACAACTTTACGACATCCTATGTCCATCTCGTTAAGGCGTCTCTACGACATCGTGAATAAGTCGAATGATCTGATAATGTCTTTACAATATCGCAAAGACACCGAAACGACATGGACATAGGATGTCGTAAAGTAGTCGTAAAGATGTCGTAACGATGTCGTAAGGACGTCGCCAAATTTTGTGCCTGGATTGACAACCCTGGTGAAAATTTCGGATAGGAATTTATTTCGAAATCTGTATCCGAGCCAACTCGAATCAATCCTAACTAATCCAAAACAAGGTCTATATTTCGGTCGATCCAAATCGGGTAAAAATTATGCTGATTCAATCCGGTTCAATCAGAACTTCAAATCCGAACCAGTGCAAATAAGATTTTCAATTTGAGTGAATCCGAATCATTTCGAACTCAGATTGAAATATACTGAACTTTCAATCCGAATGAATCTGAATGAATCCGTCTTCGGGTCGAATTGGATTCATTCGGATAGAAAATAGGTGTGGGTCAATCCGAGGTCGGTTTTAGGCGTATTGCAAATTTGTGCTCAGATTGATTGGGTATGAATCGGATTGAGTCAAAGCAATTTGTAATCTGCTTATGATTTGGAGTAATTCAATTCGTCCAGAGTACTAATAAAATCATTAAAATTGTAAGCCTGAGTACACTTGTAATCTGGGATAATCCACTTGTAATTCTCAATACTACTCTTGTAATCCAGAGTATTGCAGTTCTCATCAAAGTAATCTGAAGTAAACTTTCAAACCAAACCATTCAGAGTACTTTAGGTAATCCAATTAATCCATTTTTAATCCAGATTATTCATCCTATAATCCCGAAAATTCTGCTTTGTATCAAGAAAATTGAAAAGTAATTTAGGTTAGTCAAGTTATTAGATTATAATTTAGAGTAATCCAGATGATTCGGAGTAATTTACACAGGTAATCCAAACAGTTTGCAACTGTTTTGTTTAAAAATTTGTTGTTTAAAAATAATTGTTTTTCTTAAGTAAAGATTTTAATTTTACATTTTTTTGTTAAAAATCAATTCTTTCTAATGGGAAATTCATGTACTTTGCTGAAAAATTGGCATTTTCGGTAAACATTAATTTTCTTTGTTAAAAATTTATTTTTCTGGTTCAAGATTCTTGCTTTTAACTAATATGTTGTTGAAAATTCGTCTTTTTAGGTAGCAATTATTCTTTAAGATTAAAAATACGTAAATATTTTTGGTTGGAAATTGAATTAATTGATTGAAAATTCCTCCTTTTATTTAAAATTCATCCTTTTGGTTGAAAAATTAACTATTTTGTTAAAAATCCATTTTTTTAATGAAACATAAATATCTCTTTCCTCTTTTTTATTTTCGCACCAACATTATTATTTATTTTTAATTTTTTTTTCAGATCACAATAGGAGTTTCTGTTTTGGTTTTTGTTTGTTCGTTGTGGTCCAAATTTGGTCGCTGGATTCTTGTTTTTTTTTTTAACAGGAGTATGTATCAATTTGATTATTGGACATTAAATAGGATTTTTAATTTGGATTTTAATCGAATTTATATTTCTTAAATTTCGACTATTTCCTTTTATCTCTTTTGAATTAAAGTCAAATTTCTGATTGGAAATTCATGTATTTCGTTGGAACTTTGACTTTTTTGGCAAAAAATAATCTTTTGGGTTAAAAATTAATTTTTTTGTTTAAGAATTCAATCACTTGTCTAAAAATTTATTTTTATTCTACAGAAAATAAAAAAATGTTGTGAAAAATGCTCTGTTCAAAGATCATCTTTTTTGGCTAAAAATTCAAGTACTTTGGCAAAAAATTCTACTGTTTGATTGGTAAGTAACTTATTTTGTTTAAAATTGATTTTTTTTAAATCGTATTTATAATGAGAAAATTAATCTGTTTGGATGAAAATACATTTGTTTCGAGAATTTAACTAATTTGTTGAAAGGTGGAAAATCGTTGCTTCTTGATTTGAAATTTATTTTTTTTTACAGAAAATTGAACTAATTTAGTTCAATATTAATAATGTTACTTAAAAATCATCTCTTTGATTGAAAACTTCAGTAATATTGTTGAAAAATCGTTCTTTCTCGGTTATAAATTTATTTTTTAACTAAAAGTTTAACTACTTTAGTTTAAAATACATCACTTAATTTGAAAATTCTTCTGCTTGGCTAGAAATTAAAGTATTTGATGAAAATCCCAAAAATAACAAAGAATAAAAAATAATTTGTTTTTGAAAACTTTCATAGTCAGATTCTTATTAATTAATTTTATATTTAAATATGCCAAACTATTTAGCTCCAATTTTTGTCAGCTTTAAGTTTATCAATTTGAGATTACTAAATTATTTCAAAATATCTTCATTTTGAAAATGTTACAAAACATTAATCATTTTAAACTCAACTTTAACAAAAATACTATTATGAATCGAACGACTTAAAATGTGCAATTTTTTGTATTATTTTTTAAGAATTTAAAATCCAAGTTTAATATCTTCAAATTGTTCGATATTTAATTCCAGATTGAACAAATAAAATTTTAATTAAAGCATATTCATTCGAAATTTTTTAAGAATTAACATTAATTCTAAATTAACTGTTAATAATTAAAAGATTTAAAATAAGAAAAAATTGTGTTTTTCAAAATGAGAGTAAATAAAACTTGAACTATCTGATTTTGATACCTCAGTAATTGAATTTTTTTTTTTAATTTTGTATTTTTAAAATTTATTCTTACTTTCCTACCACCACCGCCACTCCCCCCTCACAATTTCCTCCACTAAACCCTCTTTTCTCATTTTTTTACTTCTCAAAACTCCCCTTCCCTACTGCCTTTCCCCGGCCATCACATTATCTCCCCTACTCATCCGCACTACACTATCGTCACTTTTTTCATTTCCCTCACTACGCTCCCACAATCACAATAATTTCCCTTATTTCCTATACATAATTTCCTTCATTTTTCCTACTTCCCCTTACCTAACTACCCCTATTTCTCTTATCATACTTTCTCCTACTTCTCCTACTTTCTCTACTTCTCATACTTCCCACATTTTCCCTCCATCCCCTACTTCCCATAATTTCCTCTCCCCTAACTTCCATTCTATTACCTTACTTGTCCACTCCTCATTTCCTCTAAATTCCCCTCATTTTTCAACCTCGAAAAAAGTACTTTCAAAGAAGCTCAAGAAATTTATAAAAAAATTTGTCGTTCCAAAGTTATTAATTTAATTTTACATTCGAATACTGAAATTACTAGTTCCAAGTGCCGGAAATTTTAGAGCAAGTAGGCACATTCTGATAATGAACGTTCACAAAGTACACTTCTACTTGTTTCCGTATAAACTTCCAGGAACGAAAAGGGTTCGTCACGTAAGGTTTAAAGGTCTCGGGAGAATTGAGTATAAGGTTGATGAGGGTCTCACGTAAGTGAATAAGTTCTCTAGACCGAAGATTGCTATATAATTGTTAAAAAAATATCAATGATCGAATATTTAAAAGTAGGATTTTTTGTTATTTAAATTATTTGAATGACAAAATGTGTAGGAAAAATATTTTGTTTGAACCAATCCTATCGGTAAATCATATTTCTTTATAATTCAAATGAGTTAAAAATATTTTACAACATTAAAAAATATTTGATAACAGTCTGGAAAATTACAAGACAAATATTGTTGTTTTCCTTAATAATTTAACGATCTTTCAAAATATTTTAGAATATTTTAAAACATTCTAGTACATTACAAAATTCCACATTACCCTAAAATGTTCTGTAATCATTCAGAAATGTCTAGATTATTCTAATAAAGTGTCCTATGATTTAGATTTTTATTAAACGTCGATTTGCTTTAGAAGATGCTGAAACAATCCCAAAATAAAATTAAATAACTTTTCCTGTATTTATTGTTATTTATTGTTAAGGGATTTCCGACTAGAATAGTTCAATAAAATAAATCTGTCATTTTTCTTTCCAGGAAATGTCCACTTCTTAAGTACGATGTTTAAGGAATGCTTCAACAACCCTTAAACAAAATTCAAAAATTTTCCCTGATCAAGGTGTTTCCTATATTCATTTTTAAATGATTTTTGGACACAATAGTTTAATAAAAAAATCTCCTGTGATTTTGCGTTGTAGAAAATCTGGATTTTCTTTCTGGCATGTTTAAGGGAAGTTCAATAAACCCTTAAAGAAATATTAAAAGTGTTTTTCTGCTAATGGGTTCTTTTTTACAATTATTTTAAGTGGTTTCCACCCAGAGTAGATTAATAAATAAATCTCTAAATATTTTTTCAAGAAATGTCTACTTAGTTTCTTGGAATGTTGAAGGGATGTTAAAAAGACCCATTATTTGAATTCAAAGATTTTTTCGACAAGTATGCCTTCTCTATCATTATTGTAAGTAATTTTCGAACACATTATTTAATTAAAAAGGTCTCCTATGACTATTCTTTTTAGAAAATGTCCATTTTCTTCGTGGGAAATGTGAATATGAATCTTTAACAAAACAGTTAAGTGATAACCAAACAGTTTAACCTTCAAACAATATGAATGAATCTTTCACAAAGAATGCCTTCTCAATCAAACACTTAATGGTTAAAATTTGAACAAAAAAGGTTTTAATTCGAAATAAAGAACAGGTAGATTCAACCAAATTTTTAATTAAAAAATGAAAGACAAAACAGAAATAGATTTTTGCTGCGGTAAATTTTCTAGTACAGAAAATTGAACTTTTCGCGTCAAAACAAAACAAAATTCAAAAGATTTGACATGGTGACCATTTCATAAATGGTTGGTGAATGTTATCACGTGAAGGTAATTTTTATTGCAGGTGAAGATTACTCTGAAATAGCTGTAAATAATGAATTTCGTTTTCTCTGGGATGGTGAGGTTACAATTTCAGTTTTATTTTCATTTCTAGTGACGTAGTTAATTAATTCTGACTTAATAACCTCACTAGCTAACTCATAACTCCTTACCCCTTGTTCCTAATTCATCACTCCTAACCTCTAAACCCTAACAACTAATTCTTAAGTTATAACTCCTAACTTTTAAATCAAAACTCATAAATATTATTTCTTAATTCTTAATCCACAACCTCTTACCTTTATATTCTAACTCCTCACTTCTACTACCTAGCTTCTGACCCCTAACTTTTGAAACCTAACCCCGAAGCCACAACTGCTTACTAAAAACTCCTAACTCACAATTACTAAATAATAACTTCTAACACACAACTCACAAGGGGAGGGAAAGTAGGAAAAATGAGGGAATGTAACGCAGGGGAAGTAGGGAAATCAGAAGACGGGAAAATTAAAGGAAAATAAGGGTAGCGGAACTAGAATAAGAGGTTAAGAAATCACGGGAGGGAAAGTAAAAGAAGTGAGGGTGGAGTATGGGACGGGAGGGTATGCAAGAGGAGAGTAAGTAGCTGGATTGAGGGTTGAATGTGTGGAGAAGAGGGAAAGCGAAGCTTGAGGTTTAAAGAGAAGAAGTAGGGGTGAAAAAGGGAAGCAGGATAATGTAAATGAAGTAGTGGAGGGAAAATATGTGAGTGGCAGTTCTTCACAACTTATTTATGTCTTAACGGGCTACGAAATCCTTTTTTGCAGCGCAAAGTGCTTACTTCGACTAATTTCTTTAGAACTCCGAACTCCAAATTCATAACTTCTAACTTTAAAAAAGTCCTAACTTCTCATTTCTAACCCCTTACTTTTAATTCCTGACTCCTAAATCACAACTCTTCACGCAAAACTCCTAACTCACAGCTCCCAACTCACAACTACTCACTAACAACTCCTAAGTCACAACTCATAATGGTAGGTAATGTAGGAAAAAATGAGAGAATGTAAATTAGGGCAAGTAGGGAAATGATAAGACGGGAATTAGGGGCATAAAGGAAAATGCGGGTAGCGGTAGTAGAAGAAGCGTTGGGAAAGTAGAAGAAGTGAGGGGAGGGCGAGTACGGGAAGTTACGGAAGGGCGAGTGGTGTCAAGAGGGGGTGTGGGGAGAGTTAGTAGCGGAAATGAGGGACGAATTTGTGGAAGGAAATAGAAGCAAAGTTCGAAGTTTGGGGAGAAGAAGTAGAGTATGAGGGACGAATTTGTGGAAGGGAGTGGAAGCAAAGTTTGACGTTTGGGTAGAAGAAGTAGGGGTGAAAATGGGAAGCAGAAAAATGTAAATAGAGCAGAGGATGGAAAGTATGTAAGCGGCAGTTCTAAACGACTTAGTTACGACTTAACAGTCTACGAAATCCTTTTCCGCTAGGGAAAAGTGCATACTTTGACTAATTTTTTAAAACTCCTAGCACATAACTCAAAACTCTTAACTTTTAAATCCTGAATCCTAACTCCTGAGTCCAAACTGTTATCTACTAATTATTATCTCTTAACTTCTAAACTTTATCATTGAAATCATAACTCCTCACCTCTAACTTTTAAATACTAACTCCTAACTTCTAAATCACAACTCCTTACTCAGAACTCTTAACTTATATCTCCTAACTCACATCTACTAACTGAGAACTCCTAAATTACAACTCACTAGGAGAGGGGGCGAGTAGGAACAAATGAGGGAACGTAAAGTAGTGAATGTAGGGAAATGAGGAGACGGGTAGTAGCAGGGGAAGTAAGGGGAGGGTGAGTATAGGACGGGAGGAGATGTGAGAGAAGAGTAAGTAGGGGAAATAAGAAGGGAAATTGTAAAAGGGAGGGGAAGCGAAGTTTGAGGTTTTCGGAGGTAAAGTAGGGGCAAAAATGGGAAACAGGGGAATGTGAATGGAGTAAGGGAGGAAAACTATTTAAATGCCAGTTCTAAACGACTTAGTTGCGTCTTAACAGGCTACCAAATCCTTTTCCACAGGCGCAAAGTGCCTACTTTGACTAATTTTTTTTTTTATTAAAAAAGAGATTATGATATTATAAAAAAGTTTTCTCGTCAAAGTAGTTTTCCCAGATTAGTAAATGCTATTCCGCAATTGGAAGGGAAAAAGACGTCCTTTTCGGCTTTAGATTCACGAAAATTCTCTACACGTTACACCTGATAATCCAATCGTAACGGATTTGAGTAAAGTTTTCCTTGCGCGAGATATAAACCTTGCATAGTAAGCGTCATACGTGCTTCAACAAGGTAAACGTATGCTGGCAAAAAAAAAATATTCTGATGGAAAAAGGTAGCAAAAAGTGTTCCAATGTCAATAATGCGCCCTTCTGGTGACTTTTGTTCCAACCTCATAACTTTTCCATTTTCACGATTCGCCAATTTCCGTGCGACAGCGCAAACAGTTTTATTCCGAGTTTCCACTATCGAACAATTCCTCCGCCCTCTGATCTCTTTTATTAGTGTTTTTTAACTTGCTCATATCTCGGTTATAAATTAAAAAGCGATTTCTATAGAGCAAAAATTTAATAGAAATAAAAAAAGTAATAAACGCTGTGCGCGCGATTTTTTTACTGGAAAATTTCTAATTAAAATATAAATATAGCATTTTTGTACTTAAGTATGCGAATTAAAAAAATGCAATAAAAAATGTAATTTAATTAAACTTTTTAAAATTAAATTTAAATTCAATTAAATTTTTAATTTGCTAGAAATCGCTACGCAAATTTTTTTACCAAAGAAAAAAAGAAACAATATTTTTACATTCTTATCCTCATTGAGAAGTGATTAGTTTTATGTAAACTTTAAATCAGTCGCTTTTCATAAAATTTTCACGATTTGAGACTCAAAAAATAATTTGTAACAAGATAATAAAATTGTTAAATTAATAGTTTATTTACTAACCAAATAGTTTGATTTTCTATTAAAATAGTTGAATTTTTAACTTATGAACGATACATTTTCAACCAAAAATGAAAAAAAAATCTGTAAACAAATTAATGTTTCATAAAAAGACAAATTTATAAAAAGACTCAATTTTTAAATAAATAATTTTTTAAACTAACAGTTTACTTGCCTACCAAATATTTTAGGTTTTAAGATCTGAAGGATACATCTTTAATAAAAAATGGAGTAGTTAAATTTTGACATAAAGAATTAGTTTTTTCCCAAAAAAAACAACTAATTTTCAATAAAATATTACAATTATTAAATTAATAGCTTCATTTTTTACCAAACAGTTGAGTTTTCCACCAAAACAGTTCAATTTTCAACAAAATTCAAATTCAAATAAAATAATTAAGTTATTAAAGAATAGGGTGGTTTTTATCCAAACATTTAAAATTTTTACCAAAACTGTTGTATTTTTAACTTATAAATGATACTTTTTCAATATTTTCAGATTAAAAATTAATTCTTCTCCAAGAGAAGGAATTTCCAAAAAATAGCTCAATTTTTTGATGAATAGTTTAATTTGTAACTAAATAGCAAGTCGAATAATTTATCGTCATGCATTTTTTTGGTTAGAAGAAAATTATCAGAATTATAGCATCTGAAAAATTCACAAAAACAATTGAAAATGAAGATTATCGTAAAAACTTGTTGAATTTTTTTGAAAAATTGAAAATTCAAGTTTGATCACACGAAAATAAAGTAAACTGGAAAGTTAAATTTTGCCTTTTAAATATATTAAAACATGATGAACACAGAAATTAAATTTTTTAATACAAGACCCAGGGTACAGTAAATTTTTTAATAAAAATCGTTTTAAGTTAGATTATAGTACTTGGTTTTAAACCTTTTTTTTTCACGCGACATATGATGAGAATTTGATCGTTAAAACCAAAGGAGCTTTAACAAAAGAGAATTCACAATAACTGAATTTTAGGTGCAGATGGTTTCACTTTTAATTTTTAAATTGATTTCAGTTTGCTCAAATTTGCGAGCCGTTTGCAGCCGACAATCAATAATTTTCATTAAGTTCCTATTTTCGTGTTTTCTTCGATAGGATTTGAATACATGAGCTAATATTTTAATATCAGTTAATTTATTTTTCAAAATTTATTAATTGTTAAGTAGTTGAAAGTGTGAATACAAAAAAGTATTTTATAAAGCAGGTCAGCGTATGGGGAGGAAAATAAATTGAAACCTACCATGGGATTTCGCGAGCATATATATCATGCACAAATTGACATCTAATTTTCGTCAATTAATGTCCAAAAGCGATGCGTAAACTGTGATTGGCAAATAACAATCAAGAGCTCAAACATTCTGGGAATGAATAAAGCAAGTGCAATATTCATGTTAACTGCGTAATGGTAATTTCTTACAATTGTCACCTTCCAATTATCGTTATCAAGTCAAGTGGGTTAAAATCGTTAATAATATTTTAAAATTAGATGAATTATTCTCTACTGAACATTTAGATTTAACTAAATTATTCAACTTTGAGTTTTAATCCAAGAAAACTTGTCGAAAAAATATAGGAAGCTTGGAAAATGAAAATCACTACAATGACAGGTTATGGGCCCATCGTGCGATTTTCATTCCCAATGAGACTCGACATTTGTACCGATATCTTGAGAAGCGACCATGACTTTTTACTTTTTTTAGCTCATTTTAGAGCTATTCATATTATCTTTATTTAAATTTTTTGCCGGATTTTATCTACCAACTGCTTTTTGACTATAACAAATATGAAAGAATTCTAAAAAGCATATTGCACGATTTGAAAATTCATCATTTTTAACCACTATGTTCCCAGATCATAATTTAAGAATGCTTAAGGTTTGATATTAAGTTTGTAATTAGTTAATTTTTAATGCTTCTGGTAAATAAATATGGCAAATATTTAAAATTCTTTAATTTTTAACGGTGAAGATAAGAGTGTATTTTCTTCGAGCAAACAAATTTCTTAGCGAAATTCAGGCTTTAAAAATTAGAAGATTTTAGAACTAGGCGTTGAAAATTGAATTCTTTTTTATTTTAGAAAATTTAATTTTCAACATTAAATTATAATTTTAAATGTTTATTATTTTAAATTTTTCTTTTTGAACGATGAAGATCAAAT
>NC_046662.1:46644631-46664017 GCF_010883055.1 Belonocnema kinseyi | reverse complement strand
ACAATTGAAATTTAAAAATTAATATTAGAAGATGGGATTTTAAAATATTTAGCTAGGTTTTTAATTTAAAATTGTGAAATTTGAATAGCTTTAAATTAAAAATGATTACTATTTAAAGGCCTTCAATTTTAAATACCTTTATTTATAAATAATACAATTTAAATTACTTTGAATTTTAAATTATTATATTTTTGAAAATTTGAATCTAAAATCATTTATTTTTGAGATTCTTTAATTGAAAATAAAATTTCTGAAATGATGAAGTTCAATTTCTTTATTTTTAAATATTTCGAAAAAAGATTTGGGGAAATTGTGAGATAATTTTTTTTATTACAAAAAAAAGTAAAAGTATTGTTTAAGAATTTTTAAAGGTTACATGTGAATAACTTATATTATTTAAGATTCAAAGGAACATTCGAAATGATCTTTTATTTTGCAAAACGAATTCAAAAAGAAAATTGCTGAATATCTAAGATTAAAAAATTATTTTAAAAAATCGAGTAGGTTTCAAAGGTATGTAGACGTTTTTAAAAGACTTAAAATAATTCAATGCTAAAAAAAGATATCAAAATATTTAAAATAAAATATAGAAATATAAAATTGCGAAGAAAGTAATATTTTGGGCTATTGTTGAAAGGCTTCAGATTTCAAATGATTTTTTATTTTAAAGAATGAATTTCAAGAAAGAAATGAACAAAAGTTTTAAAGCCATTTTTAAAGACTTCCTGCAATTTCGAAAAAGAGTGCAAAAGATTTTTAAATAAAGAAATTTGAACCATTTTAAAACGTACTTGGAAAGTTTAGAAAGTTTTAAAAAGATTCGAAAATAATTCAAAACTTGTAAACATTTTAAAAAAATGTAGATTTTTTATAATTTTGACGCAAAATTTAGAAACTTAAAAAGAATTTTTAAAATTTTAAAAAGGATGGAAAAAATTCAATTAAATTCCAAAGAAAATTAAAAATCATCTTTTATTTTAGAATATGAATTTAAAAGAATATTTCTAAATATTTCTGAAATTGTAAAATAATAATTTTAAAGATTTGAAGGTGCATTTTTTAATTTTCTAAAATTCAAATCATTTTACAAGATTGATAGAAAGTTATGCACTTATGAGAATAATAAAATATGACTGAAAATTTAAACAAATTTAAAACCAAGGGCAAATTTTTAATTATTTTTAAAGTAGCTTTTTTAAGCATTTTAATGTGTTGTTTAAAATGACAAAAAAGTTTTCTTGACACTCCTTAAAAAATTCTAAATTATTTCTTATTTTAAAAAAATTATTTTTAAAGGGAATTTAAAACGATTTCTAAAATAAAAAAAAATAAAATAAAAAATGGCACTATCTTGTTTCACGGGATTTTTCCTAAAACAAACCGGTTAAGTATAGCAATAGGGCAAGTAGTGGACAGTTCGAGAGAAAATCTTGTGAGTTTAAAAAATATTTAAGAATTTTAGGGTTTCCTAATATTTTGTAAAATTCTGTGGAATTAGATTTTTTTTCAAATTTATTTAAATTTGTTTGTTTTTGTTGTTACTTATCAGAAAAATGCAAAAATTAAATTTTATAAAAGAATTCTCCTGGCCACAAAAGTGACTTATTCATCGAATTTTAATATTGATAGAAAACCGCCCGTTTTTGTAAATTTGGAACTTTTTAAACATTTTCTTGCAAATTTCAAAAGAAGGCGATAAATTCTACTAGAATCTAGAAATAAATAAAAAATATCTCAGTTGGGTCAAAAGTTATAGTACATTTTAGGAAAAAAATTGGCTTACTTTGAAAAACAAAGAATAAAATCCACAAGTGCATAACTTCGTGAAAAAATTATTTTCCTAAATCAGAAAAATAAATAAACATTATTTTATTTTTAAAAACAATATATTTTGGCCCCAAGAGATTTTGCGACTTCAAATAAATGACTTGCCTGATTTGAAATGTATTGGTTGAGGGGATTATTTTTGTATATAAAGAAATGAAATTTTAATGAAGATAGAATTTATAAAACAAATAAAAAATTTCCTAATGTATACAGAATATCGGTATGATTTTCAAATTCTGGGAATTATGAGCGAGTTCGAGGATGCTATCTCCATTAAATGAGAAAGACCAGAGCTTTTAAGCTCGGTTCGTTGAGCAACTTACTTTTTATGATCAAGTTATGACTCCGCACTTAATAAAAAAAATGATTAAGGGAGATTTATGGCTCTCTATTTACATAATTAACTTCGTAATACAAAAATCATAAAAAAAGTTGAACTATTTTATCAAACATTTTTCAGATAAAATATTTCTTTTTCTTGTATAGTTAAGTCGTTAAACTTAATTTTTATTGCGAAAAATGAAAGCTCTAATAATTCACTAATTAGTCTCACAAGCCGTCGTTTTTACTGTTCAGAATTAAATCATTTTTCGTAGTATATTTCGAAAATTGAACCATTTTCCACTGTAATTCTTCAAAATTGAACTATTCCTAAAAATGAAACAATTAATAAATCTATATATTGTAAATTTTAGAAAAAATTGTAACTTGAAAAATTTTAGAACTTTGAACTTTATATCTTTGACATTGAAGTTATTAATTTTGAAAATTTGCAATACAAAATGTTTTCAATATTGAAGAGTTGCAATTGACAACTCTTGATTTTTCATCTTCATAATCATCGAAATTTATAAACTTCGAGTAAGAAGTGTTTAAACTTAAATAATTTATAATAATTCATTAATAAAATTTTGGATTTTAAAATTTATCTAAAAGAAAATATAAAATATTTTGAAATTACAAAAAAGAATTTTCTATAGTAAATCTTTAAGATTAAACTATTCAAAAAATTTCAGAATAATGAATTATAAATATAAATCTTAACACTATATTTACGAAATTCAAGAATTTTAAATTGTCACTTGAATTTTTGTAGGAATTTCGACTTTAAACATTTAAATTCAAATAGTTTTTGAAATTTAAAATTTAAAATGAAAAATTATGAATGTTTAAACTTACAGAATTTTCAATTTTCAATCCATGAAATTGAATAAATTCCAAGTTTGAATCATTAAAATTGAATTCTTCAAAATAGATCTGAAAAAACATATAAAAATTCGAAATCAGAACAGCTGAATGATTTGCTATTTTATATTTTCAAAATTCAAGAATCTTCCACTGTAAAATGATTTAAAAAAAAAGATTTAACTGAAAAGTTTTTAAACTGAATATTTTTTGATTTAAAAATTTTAAAAAAATTCTTCAGCCTTGAAGCTTTGTAATTGGAATCTTTTGACCTCATCTTCAAAATCATAAAAATTTAAAAACCTTGATTAAAAAATATTTAAGATTAAAGAACTTTTCATTGAAAATTCATGAAATTGAATAAATTTCAAGTTTTAATCTTTAAAAGTGGAATAATTTTTGGTTTTAAATCTTCAAAATTAATCTAAAAAAATGCAGAATTTCAAAATTATAGATGAACTTCCCATCGTAAATCTTTAAAATCAAACCATGATCAATAAAAAATAAAATTTATGTGCTATAAATATTTTTAAAATATAAATCATAGAAGTTGAATAATTTGCAACTTTATACTTCTAAAAATCAAGAAATTTCAATTTTAAGTTGAATAATTGACAACTTTTGACTTTTCATCTTCAAAATCAGGAAAATTTAAAAATTTTGTTTTATAAATGTTGAACACTTAAAAAATTTTCAATTTAAAATCCATAAAATTGAATCAATTTTAAATTTGAATGTTCAAGCTGGAACAACTTTCAACTTCAAACCTTCAAAATTAATGTAAAAAAATACATACAACATTTTTAAATGACAAAAGGATTTTCTCTAGTAAATATTTAAAATTAAACTATTCCCAAAAAATTTTAAAATGATAAATTACAAATTAAAAAAAAATATATCCTAGAAGTTGAATACTTGCAATTATATATATATTTTCAAACTTAAAGAATTTTCAGTTGTATCTCGAAGAAAATGTAGAAGTTTGAACTGTAAATTTTTAAGATTCAGCAGTTTTAAATTTGGAAAATTTACAATTAAAAATAATGCAAGTGTTTAGTTTTACAATAAAAAATCTCAAAATTCTAAATACTTCAAATAAAAATTTCTTTAATTTGAAAGATATGGAATTGAAAGGTTGACTTTTGATTTAAATAATTATCAAAATTTGTACATTTTGATTCATACATCGTTCCAATTCAGGAGTTTTCTATTGTAGATTTTCAAATTTTAACCAATAAAAACAAAGTTTTGAATTACATACTTTTAAAATACGAATCTTAAGCATGGAATAATTTACAATTCAATATTTTCCAAATTTGAAAATTTGACAATTCCAAATTTTGAATTACAAATCTTTATTTAATTTAATTATGAATGAAGGAATTTTTATGAAAGAAAAATATCTTCGATTATGAGAATGATTTAAAACATATAAAATTTTTTATTGCACAAATTTTATGTTTCCTTGTGCTTTTTCATTTCGCCGACAATGGATTTGCAATTGACCTAAGTATACTCAATTTAACAAACTATTTTCTTTAATGTCAAAAATCATTAAAAAATCATTTATCATTATTTAAGTACTATACAATTCCTTATTAAAGTATTGTTCCGTTTTTCGAAATTTATAAATAAATGTTCAATCTTTTCCTTATTTTCCCTCTTTTTTTGAAAAAATACCCTACTTGCCTTTTTTGAGCTCTTTTTGGATTGTGATCCCTGATATTTTCAATAGGGTTCATTTTTTAAAAATATTAATTAACTCCTATTATCACTATTATTGTCTTACATCCGAAATTTATTCAAAGTTCTCACAATTGCCTGGACCTTTGGCCAAGGGAGAGGTAAACTGCAAAAAACCACTTCTCAAGTTTAACCGGTTTTAAAAGCTTTTATATAATTTATGGTACTGGTTTTACTGTTAATAAATTATTCGCAGCTTTTAAAACGGGTCAAACTTAAGATGTAGTTTTATGCAGTTTCCCTCTCCCCTGGCCAAACGTCTAGGCAATTACGAGTACTTGTACCATAAATTCGGATAAAAGAAAATAATAATTATAACGGAGGTTATGTAATATATTTACCAAATAACATCTATAGGAAATATCAAAGAACACAATCCAAAAAGAGCTAAAAGAAAGTAAATAGTTTCCCTATTTTATATAGGGTTCATTTCTTAACCAAATTACTCAACTCCACTTGTAAATAATAATTTCTTTCATGCGAATTTATTGCAAGTAACTCGCGATTGCCCGGGCGTTTGGCCAGGGGAGAGGTAAACTGCAGAAAACCATTCCGCAAGTTTAACCGGTTTTAAAAGCTTTTAGATAATTTATGGCTGGTCCTTTAACTAAGTTATTACTAGGGATTTTATAATTTGTAAATAATCCCTTATGCAAAATAAAGTACAAGTGGTCTCGTATTTAAGGTTAATCTAAATAGAGAATGAATTCTAAAATTTTAACTAGCTGTTTGTAACTAAATTCTGAATTCATCCCATTTAAAGCATGTAACGCATTTGCTGGTTTATTAATTTTCACTTGCCAGGTACGATGTGGAAATGGCGAAGGACCGTAGTTTCAAAACTGTATAGCATCTAAGCCTGGGTAATAGCTGGAGTGGAGATTCGGGTGGGTCAGCTACCATATCAAGGGGTGAATACTGGCTGAAACCAGGTCAAATCTGAACGACGAGAATCATTATGCTTTAAACTGAGAGTAAAATCATGAGAGAGAATGAGAGAGAATGAGAGAACTTGAGAGAGAGAGAGAGAGATAAAGAGAGAGGCACAAAAGCCTGCTCTATCCACAAAGAGAAAACGAGAATATTTTAGACTTAAAGTTATAGGTAACATTTTGAGGAAATATAATAACTGAAATAATTGAAAGAATCAAAAAATTGTCTTTTCAATTAAATTTTGAATTCATAGCTTAATCTAGTATATTAAGTCATTCAGAAATTTTGTTATTCTTTGCTGATAATAAAGATTCCTTTTTTTTCGGAATTTATATTTTATAGATAAAAAAATTTAATTACTTCTTTTAAATTTGAAGAAACTAGAAAAAAAATTGGTTTCGAATGAGAATTTATGATATTAATTCAAAATTTATATTCCTTAATTAAAAACTCAAATATTGACTTTTCTCTCGATCTCTCTAGTAGCTTAGTGGGAAAATATCCGACCGGCAATCAGAAGTTCTGTGGTTCATTTCGTAGCGGACCAAAAGGAGAAGATCTTTTTTCAGAAGAAAATTAATTTAAACGATTTTTAAATTATAGCTTCATCTAGTCTGTACAGATGTTAAGAAATTCTGATATTCTCTGCTGATAATAGAGATTCCTTAAAAATATTTGACCTGTAAAACGCGGCATAATAATGCGTGTATTTCCAAAAAAGGATTCTCCTCTCGATCTCTTAATCATTCTTTTTCAGAAATAATTTAATTTAAACAATTTTTAATTCATAGCTTCATCCAGTCTGTAAATACTTTAAGAAATTCTGCTATTTTCTGTTGATAATTCAGATTCCTTCAAAAAAATTTGACCTATAAAACCTGGCATAATAATTTGTCTATTTCTGAAAAAGGATTCTTCTCACGATCTCTCTAGTAGCTTAATGGGAAATCACTCGACCGGCAATTGGAAGTTCTGTGGTTCGTTTCATAACGGAGAGAAAAACGATCTTTTTTTGAAACAAAATTTAATTTAAACAATTTGTAATTGATAGATCCATCTAGCCTTTAAAGACGTTAATAAGTTCTGTTATTCTTTGCTGATAATACAGATTTAAAAAAACTACTTAACACCTAAATAATAATGCGTATATTTCTGAAAAAGTATTCTTCTCTCGATCTCTCTAGTAGCTTAATGGAAAAGCACTCAATCGGCAATTGGAAGTTCTGTGGTTCGTTTCATAGCAGAGCAAAAGGAAAATATTTTTTTTTCAGTAAAAATTCAATTTAAACTGTTTTTAATTCATAGAATCATTTAGTCTGTAAAGACGTTAAGAACTTTTTTTATTCTCTAATGGTGATGCAGATTCCTCGAAAGAAATTGACCTGTAACCTGTTATGCAATTAAATATTAGCTATTATTTCTATAATAAAATTAATTTTTTTTTTTAAATATATCCAACAAAAAAATATTTTCTAATGCTTGTGATGTTGCAAAATTAGTATCTAAATTCAATTTTGAAAATTATATGTATAAATTTGATTGAAAAAATTCTTAAATGATTCTTATCTTTTTTACTCATTAATTAATTATTAATCGATTTTGTAAAAATGTATATTTTCTGGAATTAATTATAAGTTTATAATTGATTAAATTAAAACAAACACAAGTTTAAATTTCAAAAATATATAAAGAGAAAATTATTGAATGTTTCAATACAAAATTTTTTAACGCTCTAAATTGTTTGAATTTTCGATTAAAATTATGGTTTAATATTTAATATATCAAATTACAAATAATTTGATTTTTTCAGTGAAATTAACTGCTTGAGGCTTTTTATGTTGTGAACTATCTCATTAGTTTTCAGCGAATTAATTTTGACCACAATATTTAATTATATCACGATTCAATTTAAGATTTTTTAAATTAAGTAACAAAAATTAATTATTGACTTTCATATTATGTAATTCAATATTAGCTATTACTTTTACAATAAAAATTTATTTTTTGTTTAGAATGCCACTATTACAATTATATAATTTTCCTGATTTTTGTGATCAAAATTTAAGTTAAAAAATTATAAGTGAATAAGTTAAATTTTTTGTAATTAGTTTTAAAGGTTATTAACAAATTAACTATATAGAATTTTTTTTTCAAATTTAAAGAAAATACAATGTAAAACTTATCAGAAGGATTCAATGAAAATGCTTTTTAATGCTTTTCATGTTTTGGACTGATTAAATATTAAATTAGAAATTAAAGCTCAAATTTGAAAAAAGATATTAAAAAAAAATTATTTCAATGCTTCAGTGAAAATTATAGATAAATGCTTCTCATATTGTGAAATAATTACTAAATTCTTAGCTACATAATTTTTTTTTAATATTAAATTGAATAAAGATTGAAATTTAGTTTTTCTAAATTAAGTCACATGAATTGATTATTTATTCGAAGCTTATATAATTGAATATTGCATATAATTTGCATAATAAAAGTTTATTTATGTTAAAATATCCGTATTTCAATTACAAAATTTATCAATAATTCTGATGTTTTGAAATGGTATTTGCATTCAATGTTTAAATTTATATGTTTATGTGTTTTAATTTTTCCGAAAATTAGTATAAAAAGTTACTAATAAATCAAATTTTCAAAAATGAAAATAAAAAAAATTGCATAAAATGATTTCAGTCTGTAAATGAAAATGATAGTTCAATGCTTTTCACGTCATGAATAAATAAATTAATTATTAGCCGATATTCTCACAATAATAAAGTACATAAGGATTGAATGGTAATTTTTAAAAATTGAGTAACATAAATTTATTATTAATTTTTAATTTATGTAATTTCATGGTGTCAACAATTAGTATAATAAATATATGTGAATGTTTAAAATACCTCTATTTCAGTTACATTATTTTTGTAAAGATTTGCAATGTGAAATGAGCATCAGAATTCTGATTTCAAAATTATGTGCGAATACATTTTGAGTATTCCTAGAATAGTTAAAAATGTTATAAATAACTTAAATTTTCTGAAAAATTTAGAATAAAAATTAATTATTAGGATGATCCACTGAAAATAATTCCTTAATGCTTTTTATGTTATCAACTGATTAATTACTTTTCAGCTGTTGTGTTTCTACATTAGTCAATATTTTTAATAAAAATATATATTTAATGATTTTTATTGCGTTAACTGCGTATCGAATCGAAATATTATTGAAAAAATTATAGATATTTTTTTTCTGATTTAGTTATGTTTTTAATGCACTGATTTACATAGCTGGCCGTGAAATGAGTATTTAAGTTCAATTTAAAAAAAAAAAATATTTGCTCTTTAATATTACTAATAGTAATAGAAAATGCTACGTTACATGGATTTATTGAATACACTATTTCAGATCCTAATTCAGCGAAACTTTGAGTGGTAAAAAATGTGAACAAAAAAAAAGTTACTCGAAAATTGGGTAACTGATAAAAATTAATATAGCAATAGATCAACCAAAATAAATTAAATCAATTAATTAATTTTTCGATAGTTATCGTGCCTTAGGAATTCAGACTACAGACAGAGAGACAAACATTTTCGTAAAAATTGTTTTTCTGACTCAGGGGGTCTCAAAACGTGGAGATTTGATGAAAACCGACAAAGTAAATTTTTAAATGAAACCAATAGCTTCTCATTAGGATAAGAATCTGAAAATATGCTTTCACCAGAGGCAAAGAAATTGCACAGAATCATCAAACGTATCATCAAACAGGCCAATATAATACCAATAATATCAATAATGGGATCAATAATATCAAGCCCGTGTGGAAATAACCCCATTTGGCCCTATTACGAGTCGGGCACTAATCGGGGGCTAGTCGGGCCTGGTCGGTAGTTGGTCAAGGGCTAGTCGGGGCCTGTTCGGTAGTTGGTCAAGGACTAGTTGGGCCTTTTTGTTCACTAATTTTCGTGCGCGTAATCTTCAGGCTCTGGTCGGGTTATTCTTATGTTCAAGTTTTCGGCGAGGTTTTATCAAATAAGGTAATATCTAAAAAAGCGTAATGATTTTTTAATTCTAAAACACTAAGAATATATTTAACAATAATTTTACACCGTTTTTTGAAGAAAAGATTTATTAATGTTAAATTCATCTTAAGTATACTTAATAAATAATTATTAAGTTAATAATTTTGTACGAAAATCAACTTTTTATGAAAACAATGATAAAAATTTTCAAAAAGACGTAATCTTATTTTTTTGTAGTCTTTTTCAGAAAATTTCGAATTTCTAGGAACTTTTATAAATACCTTTGTATGAAATTTTAAATACATATTTGAAAAAATACATATAGATGTAGGTGAAAAGTCTGCCGAAAGTCATAAGACTCTAAATTTGTACAGATGCTTATTTTTAAATTGACTTGAAAGGTTTGCCATATGTAAATAAAGTCTAATCCTTCATGTGGTTGAAATTGAAAAGAGAGAAAGTTTTTGATTAATCAGTGAAGAGCAGTATCCTAGTAGTAAACTATTAAGCACGGTACAGTTCAAAATTCGCTACCACCTTTATTTGAGTTTCGCGGTTCTGGACTGGTAGCTTTGAAGAAAATCCGGAAGGGCGCGACGTGCCGCCTCTCGCGCAACAGAAATGACCTGGATTTATTATTACCTGGAGCAAAGACTATCGTGACTAACATAGCGGTTCCTTCAGAGCGAAGCCCTTCCATTGCTGCGTTCCAGCTGAAGTTTATTTTTTAAAATTAATATTCCACAAATTTTGCGTTATTTCAGTTACATAAATTTATGCATTTTAAGCGTAGGATATGTTCCCCTTTAAATCTTGGGTAAATTTGAGCACTTTTAAATATCTCAAAAAAGTTTATGGAGATTTCCGTAAATAATAAGTATTTTGACCAAGTTTTAAGGGATGTTCCACAAATTTTGGGGAGTTTGGTTAATACTCCACGCGGATGTATTATCATATGACCCCTACCAGTACCCGATCAGGCCCTGACTAGGATAAGTCGGATCACCTGAATAGCCCCCGACTAATCTACCGTGACGCTACTGGTCGGGGGCTAGTCAGATGATACGAATCGCCCCCGATTTTAAGTGGGGTCGAATGGTCGGGAACCAGGCTAGTTCCCCATTTGAATTTCTACATGGGAGGGCATCAATCGTTTATTTATATGCGGACCTAAAAATGGTTGATTGTTTGTTAGGATAGCATAGTGGCTATATAAATAACCTTGTTTTTTTATTTATTCGGAAAAGAGCATCAAAAAATGAGCACTGGGTAAGAATAGATTGTCCTACAAGAGATTGCATAGTTATTGTGCAGAATAATGTAATAAATGAACTATTAGTTTCCAGAGACAAAATTATCCTATTACCATTAAATATTAGAGCAACTCTAATGATGCGGTTTGGGGAAGCTGGAGACAAAAAGGGTTCCTGCTTTCATTACTGAACACCTGAATTTCCGGGTTTAATTCCAAAAAGACTAAAGGACGGTAATTTTGATGATCCTCAGATAAGTCTTCTCTCAAAAGACCCAAATTTTATAAATTTCGCGAACAAAATTTAGCCATCTGCCTAAACTCCGTTTGTTAAAGTCGTTCAAAACTTCCTTGGTAAAGTCAAACAATTACGAAAAATTGGTAAATCGAGTGCTGATACAGTTCTGAAAATTAGGGTGCAATTAGCATTATATTTTAGATTTTTCACAGTTGAAGCCTTATGTGGGATTAACCTAATACGAACCGTTTTAAAAATCCAAAGAAAAGCTGCTTTCGCAGAAAAAAACTCTGGATGAATTTTGTTGCAGCTAATTTCAAGATGGGGTTCCATCTTGCTCGGAGTTGGGATACAAAACTATGGTCCATTTTTTTGTCACAAGACTGTAGAAATAATCGATAATAATAGGTGACATTTCGTACCACAACACAGTAGGATGAAATCAAAAAATTACGTTCAAATAACTTCTAACTGGCAATTCTTAACCCTTTTTAGATTTTCTTAAAAGAAAAATTCAGGATACTTTTATATTAATGCAAAGAGTAAAGAAAAAGTCGATTTTTTCGTTTTTTTTGTTTATCTTCTTGAAACGAATTAACTTAACAAATAGTTTGCACTATGAATTCTTCCTTTGAAAAGTAAATTTTTGGGTTAAAATTACTTGCCTTTATCAAAAAATAATACTCGATCATAAAAAATTGGTCATCCGATATTTTTTTATTAATTTTATAAACAAATGCCCAGTGTCGACATCTAAGGCAGAAAAAAATCGGTTTCTCTCTTAATTTTCTGCAAATTATATCGTCGGTGATGTTTAATGGTGGAAAATTATCATCTGATGTCTTTTATTAATAGTATAAAAAAATTATACAAAACAATTTACAACTTGGGCATTTAAAGGTCGAAAAAATTCTCTCTTCCCCTTATTTTCCGCAAATGATGTCGCGAATGATGTTTATTCATGATATTTTGTTATTTTATATTTTTCATTAATTTTTCAAACGAATTGTTTCTTCAATACATGTAAAACAAAATCAAACATTTTTTCTTTTGTTTCGCACATATGTTTATTGTTGTTGTACTGTGTATTTTGTTTTTGCTTAAAAATTAATTTGGTTTATTTATAAGTCTTCTATTTGTTTAAAAATTCATGTATTTTGTTAAAAATTCATCTTTATTGGCAGAAAAAATATTTTCCAGTGAAAATTTCTTGTTTTTTTTTAAAATTAAACTGCTTTTTATGTGAAAATAAAATCTTTTTAGTTGAAATATGTATTACTTTTAATAAATATTGAAATGTCTTTTAGTTCAAATATCGAAAATTACATTGATTTTTTCGGAATTTATATTTTATAGATAAAAAAATTTAATTACTTCATTTAAATTTGAACAAACTAGAAAAAAAAATTGGTTTCGAATGAGGATTTATGATATTAGTTCAAAATTTATATTCCTCAATTAAAAACTCAAATATTTGGTAGATGATAGACCTATTTAATTAATAATTTACCTTTTTTGGTTAAAAGTTCAACTCGTTAGTCGAAAGTTGAAGAAACTGGTTAAAAATTAATGTTTCTTTTTGTTATAAATTTACCACTCCAGTTGAAAACCTACTTTTGTGGTTGATAATTTAATTACTTTCTGAAAATTCGATGAATTTTTTTGCTTAAAATTAATTTTTTCAACTGAAAATTCATCTATTTTGTTTTTGCTGAAAAATCGACCTTTTTTAATTAAAAATTCATCTAATAGTTTAAAAATCCATTTATTTTGTTTAAAATTCGTCTTTAAAGGTTCACAAAAAAATTTCAATAAAAAAAAATAATCAAAAATTCAATTTTGTGGTCAAATAATGCAAGATACGGAAAAATGATTTAAATGAAATTACCCACTCTGAAAATATTTACAAATTTGTCAATAATCACTTTTCGGTAGGTCGCGTAGTTTTTTATTCGTAAGAAAACAATATTAAAAATAAAAACATTAAAGTTTTGGACAAAGGACACAAGCTATGAAAAAATAAATAGACAAAAGTTTCTTTCCAAAAAAATAGCGGAAACTCATTTAAATTTCTCATGAATAATTTTTGATAGGAAACATAGTATTTGTTTTAATCGTAAAAAATAACATTAAAAATTTTAAAATTTAATTTCTTTGAAAAAACGACCCAAGACTAAAATAAACAGACAAAAGTTTGATATGATTAAAATATGAATGAAAATATGAATATGAATAAATATGAATATAAAATATGATGAATATAATATGATTGAAAATATGATTAAAAATTTTTTAAATACATTTTTGGAAAAATGACACAAGAGACGAACAAAATAAGAAGACAAAAGTTGTTTAACCAAAAAATATCTACACGTTTGTTATAAACTCTGGTTATAAAAATATATTAAAAATAAAAAAATAATCTTTTTGGAAACAGCACACAAGATAAAATAAAATTTTATTTAACAGTATTTTTTGCCTAAATTACATCTACATTGAATATAAATAAATTAAATTTACGGAAAAACGACACAAGTTGCAATGAAATGTTTAACAATAATTCTTATTTTAATAGAAGTTTTTTAATTATAAAAATAAGAAAATTAAAATACTTTTGTTCCAGTACTAATGAATATTATTGTTGGTAATAATATAAATTGATTATAATGATTTAATGCAAAATAAGAAACGAATATTAAAGTAATCGTTCAAAAAAGATTTTTACTTTATTTTGCAATATCTGAATAAATAGCCCCAGATTCGAATTCCCGACGAAATCAAGCGAGAAATATGAGATGTGTGATGAGAATGTGTTTGTTAAAGCCAAAGGAGCTTTAACAAAAGAGAATTCACAATCACCAATTGACGCGTGATGATAACGTTTCCGCCCAGCGGGCAGATTTTTTATTTATTTCTTGTGTTTATAAGTGTGCTGTATGAGTGCCGAAACGTTGGTGATTATTTCTGATATTTTAAATAGAAAATTAAATATAAGCATTTAGAAAATAAAAGTAATGGAGCATTGTTTCAATCTGCTGAATCGTTTTTTAGCCGCAATATCTGTTGTATTAATTATTCTCCGTATTACCCGAGCATAAACCTCGGTTAATGCGGCGTGCTTAGATGAGTTCCGTTACCTCGGATAACGCGGAGCCTCGGATAATCGAAGGCCGGATAATCGAGGTTCTACTGTAATAAAGAAAAAAACGAAATAAATACAAAAGAGAAGGAAGGGGAATTGGCTGTTTCTCTTCTCACTTTTCTATCCTCTTTTTTTTATTTTTGTTTATAGGAGCAATTTTTTTATTTTTTTAATTACATTTTTTGTAGATTGCGATAGGAACATTTTATAGGGGCTGTCCAAATTTGGTCGCTTTATTCTTGGTTTTATTTTTAAGAATTCTGCACATTAATTTCTTTTTAAAAAAATATGAGTACATAGATGTCAGCTTGGTAGCGTTGATAACATATCGATTAAGTGAAACCACAAACATCTGCTGGGGTTGGGTGCGCTTAACCTGTGGTTACAATAACCACTGGCATGGTCCCCAGAGACACCAGGAGCCAAATTATATCACAGTGATACCAAAGGGCGAGAAAAAATCTGATGCTCTTTAATATTATACTCTAAGCTTTATACTTTTAAATCTCTAACATGAAAATCGGATTTGCATATTTAAATAACTCTCGAGTTGTAAAAATAAAATACAAGGAGCAGATTACACTGCTTTTTCCACTAATGGTACCTGAATATTTCAGATGTATTTAACCAGATGGACGAAATTTATTATGCATCATCAGAAGAGATTAGATTTTTTTATGTCAAATAATTAAATAGTTCTAAAAACCGAATTGAGAATTAAAAAAATCAAAATGAAGAAATTAAATATTATTTTGTAATAAATTTACTTATGATCAGTAAAATAACAATATAAAAAGTTAAATTTAGGATATTTTAATCAGATAAAAATCAAACTCAAAACCCTTTTCTGACGTCCCATAATCAAGTTGATCTAAGGAATTCCTGAAAATAAAATTGAGAATCTAACGACCAAATTTGGACAATCACCACAAAATGTTCCCATTGCAATCTGAAAAAAGGATCAATTTCATCCTCTCCCTTCCCCTAAAAAAGAAAGGAAAACGATTCATCTTTAATTTGCACACAAATTTTTGATTGTTAGATTGTTGATTTTATTTTCAGGAATATAAAAAGTGTTAGTTTCCAGAAATATTTCCCTAGTTATTGCAAATAGAATTAGGCAGGGTCCTAGAAGTTTATTTTCCAAATTCTCTGATTTTTCATTGACTAATTTTTTAATTTTCTTGATCATTAATATTTAAATGCCAGAATTTTGTCTTTTAATACTTTTAAAATAGCATCTTTTATAAACGGAATGAAACATTATTTTAGATAGAAATGTAAAATTTTTTAATTTATTAATTTATTTTAAATAAAGCATGTATTTCCTACTATGTTAGATGGCTTTTAAACAAAATACCTGCATTTTTAAAAAAATAATTAAATTTTTAACATAATAGTTGAATTTTTAAACGAAAAAGATAAATTCCCAAGCAGGAAGTATCATAGATTATTTTAAAGAAAAAAAGGAAATTTATAAACCAACGAAAATTAAATCCAAAAAGAAGAATTTTTAACAAATAAAGATTTTTGGCTATAAGAAGAAATAAAAGTTGATCTAAATTAATGAACCGAGCAAAGGTGATATTTCGAACTAGGAAAATTCTTTTTTTTTATCAAAAAGGAGACTTTTCAACTAAAAAACATCAACATTAAAAAAACAGAAAAATTACATTTTGAGTTAAAAAATTAATTTTAAATTTAAAGAAAGGCTTTTCCGCTGAATAGTTAAATTTTCAAGCAAAGACATAAGCCTTCAAAAAAAAAAACATTTAATAATGTAGTTTAACTTTCACCCAAGTGGCTGAATTTTGATTAAAAAAAGATTAACTTTCAACAAAATAGTTGAACTTTCAATCAAAAAGATGAATTTTCAACTAAAAATACAGATCTTAAAAAAAATGATTTCTTAACAAAGTGATTCAACTAAAATTTTCAACGAAGATAGTTAAATGTTCAAACAAAGAAAAATAATTGTTAACCGAAAAGTTTAATCAGTTTAAAAGTTTTAGTCAGTTGACTTTGCGCGCTGTAAATAAAAATTTTGTCTCAGAAAGATAACATTTCTCTTAAAACAGATTAATTGTTTTTGTAGAAAGAAATTTAAAAAAATAGTTGAATTTTCTTACGAAAAAGATCTCCTTTCACTTTTAAAAGCCAAAATATGAATTTTTAAACAGAAATAAGTTTCTACTGAAAAAATTAAATTTTAGATCTAAGAAGACGAATTTTTCCAACTAAATAAAAAATAGTGAAATTCTTTACAAAATAGTTGAATTTTTATCCAAAAAAGATGAAACATTTTTAAAAACAGATGAATTTTTATTTTTGAAAAACCGTCGTAAGAAAGTTGAATTTTTATCCGAAAAAAATTCTATTTGACTTTTCATGATCAAAATATCAATTTAAAAAAAAAAATTAGTTTCTACGAAAAAAATTCGACTAAAAGAGATGCATTTTTAAATCGGAAAGATAAATTTTCGAAAAATAGTTGTATCATCTTTTAAAAACAATTGCAGTTAACTTTTCATGAACAAAATATGAATTTTTAAACAAGAAACAAGTTTCAACGAAAAAATGTAATTTTCTATCCAAAAAGAAGAATTTTAACTAAAATAAATGAATTTCTAACACTAAAGTTGAATTTTTAACCAAACAGTTGCATTTTTATTCAAGAAAGATCAAGTTTCTCTTGAGACAGATGAATTTTTATAAAACCAAAAAAATTAATTTAAAAATAGTTGAATTTTCACCCAAAAAAGATTTCAGTTTTCTTTTCCACAAGATAATATTAAATTTGAACAAAAATTAAATTTTCAACAAAATATTAAAATTCTAAATAAAACACCAGAATTTCCAACCAAAAAGTATGCATTTTTAAAGCTAAAGCTGGTGAATTCTAAAATCGAAAAGACAAATTTTACACCAAAAAAATGTCAGTCGACTTTAAAAAAAAAAAAATACGAATTCTAAACAAAAAGTAAATTTTCTAGGAAATGTTGAATTTTCAACAAAATAGTAGGATTTTGATAGTAGAAACATGCAAAATTTCTACAAAAAAAAAGATGAATTTTTCTATCAAAAAGACAAGTTTTCAGACAAATTTTCATCCAAAAAAGGTTTTAATTGATTTGTCTACAACAAAATATGAATTTTAAACAAAAGGTTAATGTTCTACAAAAAGAGTTGAATTTTTTACCTAAAAATACGAATATTGAACAAAGCAGTTGAGTTTGCAATTTTTTGTTTCTATTGTTAACTTTTTCTTCGGTATTCTTCAATAAAAATCAATAGATTGAAATCGAATTTTTCTGTTTAAAATAAAATGTTTCAGCAACTCAAAGAATTTCGGATCGTGTTGGGCAACTGTAAGTACTGAATAAAAAAAAAAGAACCTTTTGCAGAAATTAAAAGGACTGACTTTGAAAAAAACGAGTTTTTACGTCCACAAATGCCCAAATAATGCATTTTTCAATTAAATTTGTTTAAAAAGAACATAAAATTAATCATCCAATTATGAATATCACTGAAATTATCGTAAAGTTCCCAATTAAAAGGTCTGGCATTGACAAAACCGAATTTTTCCGCCGATAAGTGCTCGTATAATGCATTTGTTTATTAAATTTTGTTTGATAAATTCATAAAATTCATCAACAAATTATTAATTTTCTGAAATTATCATGAGACTTCTAATTAAAAAAAAGTGAGATAAAAAAAACGAATTTTTCTGACGACAAATGCCTGAAGAATACATTTGCTTATTAAATTTGTTTATAATATTAAAAAGAATATTATTATCAGAAATTTTTTTATGAAATATTGTTTACATTCGAATTTCTTGTAATATAAGTTAAAAAACAGTTCAATTATTGAAAATTAAAGGAAACGCATTTTTAACAAATAATTTTTTCATAAAAATTTTTTTTGTTTATTGTATCATAATGTAATATCTTTATTTGATGTAAATCTATGAAACTTCGGCGATTCTAACAATTTCCCTATTATTGACGAGTACCGGGAACGTCAAACAGAAAAAATTGTCAGTTTTTTATTTTTGCTTTCTTTAATGTCAATTTTTTAAGTAATTTGAAAAAAAATCGATTTATTTTCAAATTAAGTTATTTTTAAAGCACAAAAATGATATTTAATATTCTTTTTAATATAAATCTTGTACGGTAAGTGTATTTTTAAATAATTTTTAATGTACTATTATATCTTTCTACACGTACAGTCTTTATTAAATTATTAGTCGAAAAATTATAATAAATTTTTTAAACCTAGCATTTGTATTTTTTGCATATATATATGCAACAAATACAAATACAAGATTAAAAAGAATAATAAATATAATTTTTTTAATTTAAACATAAGTTATTTCAAAAATGAATAAAATACTAAATAAGTTATGTTTAAAGCACACAAATCATGTTAATTATTTTTTTAAATATAAGTCTTGTACAATAAGTGTATTTTTACGTAAATTTACATACGTTGGTACGTTAATAATTATGTAAAAATACACTTATTATTCAAGTTTTATAATAACCCGCAGCACTTACATGGGGTCAGAATGACCCCAACATCAACTCCAGATTTAAATTTGAATTGGATTTTAAGAATTTTTTAATATACCTCAAAATAATTTTTATTAAAAAAAACTATCAGAATCTAATTTCTATGTACTAAATAGCGTCTGTGAATTTTTTCATGTTAAAACCATGCATAAAATCAATATGACAACATTTTAAAATACAGCTGGGGTCAATTTGATCCCATGTGACTAATACGTCATTTTTCAAAGGGATAAGTGATGCGAGTTAATAAGAATAATAAATATCATTTTCGTGCTTTATATATGACTTATTTTGAAAATAATATTTTTTTAAAAATTAATTTAAAAGGGCTCTAAAAATTACTTTAATTTTTCTTGGAAAATGTTTCTGAAGCATTCTAGAACGAACCCCAAAAATAATATAAGAGCTCTCTTGTCACCCTTGTCAGTTAATTTAGGCTCACCGTGATATAGTGTGAATTATTATTATTATTATTA
>NC_046662.1:46640445-46644531 GCF_010883055.1 Belonocnema kinseyi | reverse complement strand
TGAAAATTAAAATTCGAAAATTTTTTCTAAAACCTCCAGGGGACTTCGTTTTCGCACGAAAAAATTTTATGTGCCCTTATTGCATCCGGACCCACAATTTTAGTTGAAAATTTATATCGCAAGTTAAAAATGGATGAATTTGTTTAAAACCGTCTTTCCTGGGTTAAAAACTTCATTTTATTTAAATCAAAATATAATTAATTAATCCTATCAAGAAGGGATTCTTAACGAAATTGTAGATCTTTTTTGGTATAATAATTTTTGTTATTTTATCTTTTTTCGTATCCTACATAGTTTGTCTACAAAATGTAATGTTTTATTTTTCATTATTATTTTGTGCAATCAAAATTTGAATTTTCGATTTTTGAAGAAAATACAAAAATTTGTCATGATAATCTTGTAGGTCTTTTAAAAAAAATGTTTTTTTTCTCCGGACTTTTTTTCATATCGTGCGTTTTTTGGTTTAAAATTTTTATTTTCGGTTGGTCAAAAGAATTTTGAAAACTCTATATCTCTGAGAATTTTATTTTTATCGAAAAAAGTCATGAAGATAAATTGTTTGTTCTTTTTGGTACTATAAATATTCTTGCATAGAATTTTCAAATTCAGAAAGAAGTGGTCTAAAAAATTTTCAAAATGCGCTCACTTTTTGAATTTTTATCAAAAATAGGTCTACAACGAACTCGCCCTTTCTTTTAGGACCCAAAAAAAGTGTGCCAAAGCTGGGTTGGATTCGTTCATTTTTTCGAGAGTTATCGTGTTTACGGACGGACGGACAGACAGACAGACGCCATCGAAACGTGGGTCTCGAAACGTGGAGATCCTTTGAAAAACAGTGATGTGAAATTTTCGACAATTCTAATACTTTCTCAATCCTAAATGATGAGAGGGTACAAAATGAAAATTCGTATTTTTTGCTGGTTAAAAATAAATCATCCTAGTTAAAAATTTAATTTTTTGTTAGAAATTAATCTGTTGTAGTTTAGGATTCAAGTTTTTTTTTGGAAAATTTGTCTAAGTTGGTTAAATTTATTTTATTTTTAATTAAAATCTGTTTTGTTCAAATATCAACTATTATATTTTCCATTGAAAATAAATTTTTTTATGTTACAAGTTCAGCTCCTTGGTTGATTCAACATTTTAGTCAAAAAAATTTGTGTAAATTTTGGAAAATAATTTTTTTAACTGAAATTTCAACTATTTTGTTGAAAATAGATTTGATTGGTTGTAAATCAACTTTTTTGTCAAACACAAATATTCTCGAGTTTTTTATTTTTATTTAAAATCTGGTTTGTTGAAATATCAACTACAAAATTGTATATTGAAAATTCTTTTCTGTGACTTAAAATTGAACTACTTTATAGAAAAAATCATCTTTTTAGTTTAAAGAATTGCCACAATTTTGTGTCAAATTTAACTACGCGTCCAATCAAAAAGTGATTTATAAAAAATTTGTCATGATTAAAGGAAATACTACGCAACTCATAAAAAAATGATTAATAAAAATTTGTAATTTTTTTAATGAGTTGCATAGTATTTTCATTTTTATAAACTAAAAAAAAAGATTTTTTCTATAAAATAGTTAAATATTAAGTCACAGAAAAAATGTTCAATATATAAAAAAAATTGTTGATTACGATGCTGCATTAACCAAAGAGTTAAATTTGTAACTTAAAAAGATTCACTTTCAATGTAAAATTTTGTAGTTAATATTTCAACAAACCAGATTTTCAATAGAAATAAAAAACTCGAGAATATTTATGTTTAACAAAAAAGTTGATTTACAATCAATCAATTCTATTTTCCACAAAATAGTTAAAATTTCATTGAAAAGAATTAATTTCCAAAATATACACCAATTTTTGGTTAAACAGCTTTTGTTGAATATTTTCCGAAATTTGAATTTTCGATTGTTCAATTATATTCAAAAAATTGTTATGAAAATGTTGTAGGCCTTTCAAAAAGCAACGTTTTTCTTCTCTCTACTTTTTTCAAACCGTGCGTTGTTTGGTTAAAAATTTTAATTATCGATTGATTTCTTAAGTTTTGTAAATTCTATAACTCAAATAATTTTTTATCGTAAAAATCTTTAGATGTACTACCAACAGTCATACATAGAATTTTTGAATCTAGAAAGAATTCTCAACATTTTTTAAAAAGCTCTGACTTTTTGAATTACTACCCTAAATGGCTTTTTAACGAATTCCTTCTTTCTTCTATTACCAAAAAAAATTGTGCAAAAGTTGGATTTGATCCGTTCATTTTTTTTTTCGAGAATTTTTTAGCGTTGTATATTGGCTTTAGATATTAATTTTCGATGTTCCGCATACTACTTTCAAGAAATATAAAGAAAATGACTAGTCCTATTGAAAAATGTTTAAGTGAAAATTTGTAGGATTTTTCAAAATCTAATATTTCTTGTTAACACTTTTTCGTATTTTGCGTCATTTGATTCGAAATATAAATTTTGTAGTGTCAAATTTAGGGTAATTCTAATACTTTATCAATCATAAATTATGAGAATGTAATAAATTATGATAAATTTGCATATCTTTTTTAGGCGAACAATTTTTGTCTATCAATTCGTTCTCGTACCTTTCGTCGTTTTGCACAAATTTTTCATTTTTATTTTTAATGTCATTTTTATGATTAAAACCAAAACCACGCGTCTTATCAAAAAGTAATTCACAACAAATTTTCAGACATGTTTTAGGCGTACAATTTTAGTTAAATAACTTTTGTTCTTAACTCGAGGGGTTTTCCCAAAAAAATTTTATTTATTTGATGTTTTTATTTTCAATGTTATTTTTCACGAATAAAACAAAAAGTACGCCTCTAATCAAGAACTGATTATTAATTAATTTGTATATTTTTTTGGGGGTTAAATTTTCAATAATTCATCTTTTTTCGTATTCTGCATAGCTTAACCACAAAATAGAATTTTTTGATTTTTCACTATTTTTTGGGCAATCAAAATTTGAATTTTGGATTTTCTATGAAAATCCAAAAATTTGTCATGACAGTCTTATAGGGATTTTAAATATCCATGTTTTTCTTTTTTAAACATTTTTTCATATCTTGCTTCGTTTGGGTTAAAATTTTGAATTTCGGTTGTTTTACAAAATTTTGAAAATGCTATATCTCTGAGAATTTTCTTTTAATCGAAGAAAGTCATTATTATAAATTATTTGTTTCTTTCAAAACTATAAATGTGCTTACATAGAATTTTTAAATTAAAAAAAAAAAGTGGTCTCAAAAAATTTCAAAATGCTCTCACGTTTTGAATTTTTATCAAAAATGGGTGGTTAACGAACTCGTCCTTTCTTTTAGGTCGTTAAAAAAGTGTGCCAAAGATGGATTTGATCCGTTCATTTTTTCGAGAGTTATCGTGTTTAAGGACGGACGGCCGGACGGACAGACAGACAGACAGACAGACGCCATCGTGAAAACCTGATTTTCATATTCAGAGGGTCTCGAAACGTGGAAATCCGTTGAAAAAGTGTGATGTCAAATTTCCGACAATTCTAATACTTTCTCAATCATAAATGACGAGAATGTAAAAATATAACAGAAAAGTTTTTATTGAATAAAATCCTGTTTTATGCTCTTACTAAAACACATTACCCGTAATGAAATAAACAGAAAAAAATAAAAGCATGAAATCGTGTAAAGGAATATTTGCTGTCTGCGGTCTTTATTATGGTGGTATATAGTTTTATACCTTTGCTTCAAGTTGAAGGAAACTGTGGACTGAAGAGGTGAGGGAAACATTGCATTTGCGGTGAATGAAACACGCAGAAAAGGGAAAACGATTCCATTAGCATAGCCAAAGTGCAAATCTAGACATTTCTGTCTGGGTTTTTAAAATTAAATGTTTATCATTAAATTATAAAATTAACAAAAAAAACGTTGTGCTTCATAAATCATCATTATTATTATCATTATTATCGTCATTATTAACAGTTGATATTGGAGGTCAATTTTTCCTCATGCTTCTCACCCAGGGGAAAAAATTATATTTAGTTTATGTGTAGGGTGAAGTATTACATATAATATTCATTTTCTGTATGCAAACAGTGTATAAAA
>NC_046662.1:46624858-46640345 GCF_010883055.1 Belonocnema kinseyi | reverse complement strand
TGAAAATTAAAATTCAAAAATTTTTTCTAAAGCCTCCAGGGGACTTCGTTTTCGCACGAAAAAATTTTATGTGCCCTTATTGCATCCGGACCCACAATTATGCATCCTAGGCCAAAAATTAAATTTCTAACAATGTAGTTTGACTTTCTAATTGATAGTTGAATTTTCGGCTAAATAAAGAAATTTAAAAAAATAGGAATTTTAAACCAAAAATTAATTTTTGTGTTAGAAAAATAACTTTTTACGAAGAAAGTAGAATAGTTAGATTTTTATCGAAAAATTAATTTTCAAGTGCTTATATTTTCAATAAAAATAATGAATTTTGAATGATGAAATATAAATTTTCGCCGAAAAAGAAAAACTTTGAACAAAATATATAATTATTTTCAACATAATAGATGACTTTTCAACCAAAATGATTAATTTATAATCAAAAATCGAATAGTTAAATTTTCAGTTAAAAAAATGAATTTCCAACAATCTAAGTTAATTTTCAAAGAAACTGTTCAAGGTTCAGTAAAAAAATTGAATTTTTAACCAAAAAATTAATCTTTAAGCCAGAAAAATAACTTTTTGCGAACATAACAAACAAAATCTAAACCAAATACATTAATTTTTAAACGAACAGTCAAATTTTGAAATAAACAAAATTTATAATTGAAAGTCCAATAGTTAAAATTTCAGTTAAAAAAATTACTCTTTAACAATAAAAAAAAGAACTTTGAATAAAATGAATACATTTTACAGGCAGAAGTTAAATTTTCAAGAAAAATAATACATCTTGAAGCAAAAATTAAATTTGGAACGATGTGGTTCGACTTTTAAACAAACTGTTGAATGTTTAGTTAGAGAAAAAAGTTTTCAAACCAAAAAATAAAGAGCAATAAAATTTTAAACAAAAATATTAATTTTTAAGCCAGAAGAATAACTTTTTACGAAAATAACAAACAAATTCTGAACCAAATACGATCATTTTCAACCAAAGTGTAGAATTGTTAACTTAGAAAAAAATTACAATTAGAAGTGGAAATAGTTCAATTTTCCGTAGAAAAAATTTATTTTTAACCGAAAAAAACTAATTTCTAAATAGCTGTTTTTTATAGAAAATATTGAAACTTTAAACAAAATGCATTAATTTCCAAGTAAACGGATCAATTTTCAACTAAAAGAAGATTAATTTACAATCAAAATAGTATAGTTAAATTTTAATTTAAAAAATTAATTTGAAACAAAAAGAATTTTCAAAAAGAAATAAAGGAATATGAAACCAAACATTGGAAATTTAAACCTAAAATTAACTTTTATGTCAGAAAAATAACTTTTTACGAAGATGCATGTCCTAAATAAAATACATTATTTTGTACCAAACTGTCAAATTAAAAAAAAATTAATTTTCAAGTGGTTATATTTTTAATAAAAATAATTAATTTTATAATTGAAAGACTAATATTTAAATTTTCAGTTGAAAAAATGAATTTGTGAAAAGCAAAAAAAAAACTTAAAAAAAAAAAAATACATTTTACTGGCAGAAGTTAAAATTTCAACATACATTTTCAAGCGAATTGATCAATTTTCCATTTAAAAAACATTAATTTAAAATCAAAAATGGGATAGTTAAATTTTAATTAAAAGAATTAGTTTTCACAAATAATTTTAAAAAAGAAGAATTTTCAACAGAACGGATGCATTTTTCAGACAGAAGTTGAATTTTTAACAAAAATGATGTACTTAAGATAAATTGTCGACTGAAAATTAAACTATTAAAATTTCAGTAGAAAAAAAATTTCTAATAAAAGAAATTAACAATATAGTTAGATTTTCTACAAAGCAGATTCATTTTTCACTATCTACTTCAATTTTGAACTAAAACTACAAATTTTTAACAAAAAATAGAAAAGTTTAATTTTTAGCTGCCAAAACTAATAAAAAAAATAATTTTTAAGCATTAAATCAAAAAATTTGAGTATTATTTGCCTTATCTATGAAAATTACTCCAACTTAGCTGAATTACTCTTTCTTACAAGTTAATTACTTGAATTACCTAAATAACTTCGAATGAGCTCAAATAAAAATAGATTACTCTGGATTACAAGGGGATTACCGTGGACTAGAAGTGGATTACTCCTGATAACAGGTTTAATAATCCAAATTATAATCGGATTACTACGGTTAACAAGTGGAGTGCTCTGAAGTACTAGGATTAACACCGATTACAAGTGTATTACTGAAATTATACTAGATTGTCGGATTACACTGGATTACCGGTTCGGATAAACAAATTTTTAACGATAATTTAAAACAATGAGGTTGGTTTTAAAGAAAAAAATGTTCCAGAATTATTTTATAAAAAGTTAATTAGAAAAAAGACGACATTAAAACGATTAATTTGAACAAATTATTTTTTTTAAATAATAAAAAGTATGCTTCAGGCCGGATTTGAACCCTGATCGCGACTATCCCCGAGTATAACGTTCACCAATTACACCACCCAGGCCTCATCAGCTTTATCCGTTTTCTTCATAGCTTTTTTATTTATATTTATTTTTTTATTTGTCTGAAGTAATCGTTTTAACATTACAATTTTTTTCTTGCTCTAAAAAAATTGGTATATACTAATCACTTAGACATAGAAATTTTAATTTATTAAAAATAGGAAAGTAAAAATGAAAATGAAATATCAAATGTTAGTTTGAAATGACAGCTTCAAACGTGGTCTGTATAAATTCTGTGCAGATTTAATAAAGAAGATTCTGATGAAAAGAGAGGATTTCCGGGAAAAGAGAAAATGTGCTTAAAAGTGAATATATCCCGTACTTATAGCTATAGAGTCCACAAGCATGTCGACATGTGTATATACGTGTGGGAACACTCGGAAAACGGAAGCGGTAAGGACCTGGTATCCCACGGAGTAAATCCCTTCCGGTTGGATTTTAACTTAAAATTTATAGTTGCCTTGCTAAATTATTGTATCCACGTGGAACATCGAGCACCGCTTTCGAAGCAATTGAATCCTTGCGCGATTAATACTTAACTGAAATTCTTTTCAACTAATAGAGTTTGTCCACAAAAAATGCCTTATTTATTAAATTCAAACTAGGTCGCATTTTCAAAAATTTTTGTTCTCCGGCATATTTTAGACCGGGTTTGAATGTCTCTACTTTAATAGATTTTATTAAAGCAGAAAACAAAAACATACATGTAACGCGCACGATTATTCCCTTTTTGGTCAAACGCAATTTTTAAACGCACAAATAAAATAAATGTTGATACAAATTTTATGTATTTATAGGTGTCAACGAAATACCGAGAAACTTGCGGGAAAAATGCAAAAAACGGTCGTCCTTGAGTCGCTCCGTGTCGTCAGGGTGCACGTAACTGTTGTCGTCGTATTGAGTTAAACGCCGACTTAAGACACCTACCTGTGTTGAATGATAACCTATCCTGCTAAAATTCCTCGGTTACCTTATAAAATAATGTAAAATAGAATCCAAGTGCCATATAATAACAGTTTCGGAGAGTGCTTTGCACAGCGCTTTTCACTAAAACGGTAACCTCGAAACATGAACACTCAGGGCTACCTGAACCGTTTCCATTGGAATGCATAATATTGCGCAATATACTCGACTGAGTACTCGCGAGCTGCGGCTCTTCCGATCCGAAAGTTGCAACTGTCTCTTGTAATTTTCCGTTGTACAAAAATGTAATCGTCTTCGAAATCTAGTGACTTTTTACTCAAAATACCGATTTTCACTTTAAAAATGCAAATGTACCCATTTGGTTAAAAATGCAATGGCTTGGTATAAAGTTTGTATACTTTGTTTAAAAATTTTTTTCAGATTGACCTCTGGTTAAAAAAATAAAATCTTTTTTTTTGTAATTCTTTGTTCTTTTTTGTTAAAAACTAATTTTTTATATCAAAATTGCACTATTGCATTTTTGCTTAGAAATTAATTACTGTAATTGAAAACTGGTATTTTGCAGTTGGAAATTCATATATTTTATTACAAATTTTTTTTGGCAGATTATTTATCTTCATGGTTGAAAACTCATCCATTTGGTTAAAGATGCATTTTTTTGGTTAAATGTGAATCTGTCTTGTAGAAAATTCGAATTTTGGGGTTCAAAATTTATTTAAATTTCGAATTTGTGGGATAATCTTTAAACTTCTTGTTGAACAATTGCTCTTCTTGATTAAAACTCCTTCTGAAAAATCTAATATTTTGTTGAAAACTCGTCTATTTTGGTATGAAAATTAATGTTATTAGTTGAAAATTGATCTTTTTGGTCGAAAATTAGTTTTTTCTTATTTAGAAATAATTTCGTTTTCAACTGAAAATGTAACTGTTCCATTTTTTACCGAAAATTGATCTTTTTTATATAAGTTTAATCTCCTTGGTTGAAAATTGTACTATTTCGTTAAAAATTCATATTTGGTTCATTGAAAATTAAGTTTTTTACTGAAAATTAAATTTATCCATTTTTCGTTTGAAATCAATCTGTTTTAGGTGGAAATTTATTTAATTGTAAAAAATTAATCCTTTTGGTTTAAAATTAATTTCTGTGTTCGAAAATTTAACTTTTTTGCGGAAAATTTCTTTCTTTTTGGGTTAAAGATTGGTTGTACCTACTGAAAATTTAAGTATTTTATTTTTTGTAGAAAATTGATCTTCCTGATAGAAATATAATCTAATTCATTAAAAGATGTTCGCTTCGGTAAAAAATTTAACTATTCTATTTTTTGTTAAAAATTAATTTTTTTGGTTCAGAAAATAGTTGAGTTAAAAATTTTTTTAAAATAGCAAATTCATATTTTTGGTTGAAGAATTCACTATTTGGTCAGTAATACATATTTTTGGGTAAAAATCCAGTATTGTGATTTATGCAACCTAATTTATTTAGCTAAAAATTCGTTTCTTTTTAGTTAAAAATTAATTTTTTAAACTGAACATTCATGCATTTTGTTCAAGATTTATATACTGAAAATGTATAAGCTTGTCCAATTTTTGTCAACAATTTATCATTTTTAATGGAAATTTAATTTTATTTGTTAAAGTTATACTATTTCGTTAATAATTTACTTTTTTTCAAATTGAAAATTAAGTCTTTTACTAAAAATTCAATTATTCCATTTTTTGTTGAAAATTTATGTGTCTTACGTGAAAGGTTCAACTATTTGATGAAAATCCTTTCAACTGAAATTTGTTCATCCTTTTGGCTAAAAATTAATTTTTGTAGTTGAAAATTTAAATATTTTGTGGTTGCAAATTTAAATATTTTGTTAAAAATTCGTTTCTTTTTTGGATGCAAATTTATATTACTAACTAAAAGTTTGAGCATTTCATTTTTAGTCCAAAATTCATATTTTTGGTTGAAAATTCATTACTGTGATTACAAGTTAATTTCTTTGGCTGAAACTTCAATTCCTTCTAGTTGAAAATTATTATTATTTTTTTTTAACTGAAGATGAAAATATTACATTTTTGCTTGAAAATTTATATTTTAAGTTGAAAATTATTTAACTTGGCTAAAAACAGGCATTTGAAACTATTTTTTTTGTACAAAATTCATCTTTTATGTTTAAAATTGAATTAGTTTGTTGGAAATTAATTGTTTTAACTGAAAATTTGATTCTTCAATTTTTGTTAAAAAACCATTTTTTATAGAAACAAACTATTTCGCTGAAAATGAGTTCCTTTTTTTGGTTGAATATTCATTTTTCTGACATCTAAACTATTTTAAATTCCAAATTTGTATAGGAAATTCGCTTCTTTTGGTTTCAAAATTCAAAAATTTAGTTGATTTTTTTTTTATCCCACGACTGAAGCTTTTTTCTTGGTTCAAAATTAAACTATTTACTTAAAAATGTAAATTCTTCGTTAAATGTTGGAATTTTTTGTCAAAAATTAATTTTTTCAACTGAAAATTTAACTATTCCATTCTATGTTATAACTTGATCTTTTTCAGTTACAAATCTATCTTTTGTAGCTAAAAATTGAATTTTTGGTTTGAAATTTATCTATTGTTTTTAAGAAAATTCGGAAAATTTAATGTTTTTTTTTGTAAATCGCCTTCTTAAAATAAAGCAAGATAAAAAAATAAAAAATTTATTTATTATTCAATAAATTGAATCTACCCCTTCGTTCCGAGGGCGATTTTTTCTCTACAATATTTTCATAAACAAATATTTGATATTTTTAAAAATAATTTTTACATAATTTCATTAATACTTAAAGTTAGTTCTCTTTTGTTGGAAAATTAAATTTTTTTGTAGAAAATTCAATTATTTGTTTGAAAATTAACTTTTTGTTAAAAATTCGATTTTTTACTTGAATATTCAACAATTTGATTGAAATTTTCTTTCTCTTGATGGAAGAATATTTTTGGTTGAGAATTAAACTATACACTTGAAAATTTCATCACTCCTTTTTTAACAATTAAGTTTTTCGGTTGAAAAATAATTTTTTTTTTTACTGAAAAACTAAGTATTCTATTTTCGTGTATTTCGTATATTTTCTTGAAAATCATTACTTTTTAAATTACTACTAACAATTAACTTTTTCATTGAAAAGTCAAATATTTGGTTAAAAATAAACTTTTTTGTGGAAAATTAAACTGATTTGTAGGAAGTTTGTGCTTCTGACTTGAAAATTTAGCAATTTCTTTCTATCTTGAATGAAGGATCTTTCTTTGTTGATCAGTAAATTATTAATTAAATTCATCTCCTAGTTTGAATTTTAAACTCCTTTGATAATAATATTCTTTTGTCAATATTAATTTTTCAATTAAACATTTGACATTTGACCTCTCTTGATAGAAAATTTATCTTTTTTTATGGAAAATTTAACTACTTCGTTTGATGTTTAACTCCTTTGTTGATCATTCAAATTTTTTAAATTAATTTTTTAACTGAACAATTTAAAATTAACAATTAACAAAATATTCAGTTAGATATTTTTTTTTTGAAATTTAACCGTCATTGGTTTACCATTCAACAATTTTTTTGAGAACTCTTCTTTTTTGTTGAAATTTCGACTTTAATATGCAGCGAAGCAAAAATATATGAATTTTGAAATATTTAAAAAAAAGTAGTTCACTTTCAAACAAAGAGATAAATTTGTAACTAATAAGGTAAATCATCAAGAAATTAATGTTTAATAAGAAGCTGAAATTTCAACCAAATGCTCGAATGTTTATCCCGAAAATATGAATTTTTAACAAAAAAGTTTATTCTTGACCAAATACTTGTATTTTTCACTAAAATAGTTAAATTTTCAACAGAAAATAATGTTACAATAAATTACTGAGTTTAAGCAAATAAGCACATTCTTAAATAAATAATGAAGATTTTAACCAAAAAATATTAATTAAAAAAAGATCGATTTTCAATTGAAAATTAATCATTTTTTACTGGAATTTTTCAATCTTAAGATAAACAAAATCATTTTCAATCGTAAAGCAAAAAATAATTTCCTATTAAAGAGATGAATTTTTTACAAAAATAATAATAGTAAATCTTTTAAAAAATTAAAAATATCTGGGGCTCTTTCTTTAACAAAAGAGATTTTAATTTTAAATAAAAAACAGTCAAATTGAACCAAAAAGGCGAATTGGCCAAAAAAAGTTTGATCTTTAACCAAAGAAGAATAATTTTTAACGAAACAGTTGAACTTTAAACCAAAGAGATGTACTTTCTACAAAATAGTTGAATTTTAAACCAAAAAAGATTTCAGTTTAATATTTAACCTGAATTTATAAATTTGCAACAAAAATTTAATTTTTTGTCAAACCAGGTGAATTTTTAACCAAAATAAAAACAAATTGCCAACTCTGGAAATTAATAGGAAATATAATATACTGGACAATTTGAAAATTATTTACTTTTATAGTATATTTCTTGTAATGATTTTTTATAATAATTTGTCTAGATTCATGAAAAAATTATATTTTAAAAATTGACATTTGGCAGCTGGTAATCATAAAAATTCATGAGAATTTTCTCACTAAATAAAAAATTTTGAAATATACATATAAAAACGTTGCCTCTCATCTTAATCCCATATCAATCTGGCATTTACTGTGAAGCTTTCCCATCATGCTATAAATTTCTTTTCAAGAGAAACTAAAGTCATACTATCATGAGTTTCGATTGGCATTTATGGGTAATATTTTTTCTGAACAATGTGCAATATTATATTTAAGGGCTTTTTTATCATCAATTCCTGTTTCTGTTTGTAAGATACTAAGCTACGGAGAGAAAAGATTAATAATATTCCGAAAATATTGATTTTCGGTCAGGAGACGAAAACCAGTGAAGATCAATTTATTTAATTTATTTATCTCATGGACAGCCATAACATCAAAAAAATATATAATTTTCATGACCGGGAAATTTGTCTTTTAAGTATAAAGAATAATATAGTAATTAACTTGTTGGGGCTATACAAAAATTGATCTAGTCTCTCTGTAGCTTAATGGGCAAGAGCCTCAGACCGGCAAATATGAAAGAACTGGGTTCAGATCCCAGTACAGATAGAGAGTAATTATTTCATAACTTAGAAACAATAAATAATATTCTAGAAATATTAATTTTTGACCAGAAGACTGAAAGATTGAATGTTTCGAAATAAATAAGCGTAAAAGAAAATGATGTTGAATTTAGAATATAAGAAAATTGTTGGGTTACATTTTTTATATCTTTGGGGTTGGACGGAAGAATAATATTTTATTTTTAAATTATTAAGGAAAAATTAAAATACCTTTTTATGATGAACAAAAATTTGAAAGGATTTCAAAAGATTAAAAAAATTGTCAAAGAAGAATCTGAAATGTTGTAAGACAACTTTTTTAATTTTGCAGAATGTGAAAAAAAATCAGGAAAAATTTTAATAATTTTTAAAGTGTAGAAAGAAATTTCAGTATTTCAAAATTAAATTTTGTACAAGAATTAAAAAAATTATATTTTTCTTAATATGCGTGTGAAAATTAAAAATAATTGTTTATTTTGAAAAATGAACTTTATGAAAAAATTAAAAAGGGTTTCAAACATATCCAACGATTTCTTAAAATTTCGGAAAAGCTTGGAGAAGATTTAAAAAGAGTGTTTTAATTTAGTAGGATTAAAAAATAAGACAAATAAATTTAAAAATTGAGTAAATTAAAGAAATAATTAAAAGAATTGAAGAGATTCAACAAGAATGTAAAATTTCAAAAGACTTTTAGAAATATAGATTTTTAAAGATTTTAAAAATTAATCTTAGAAGCTTTAAAATTACTTCGAGAAGTGTTGAAAGCATAAACCAATTTTTCCAATTTCCGGGACAACTTAGAACATTTATTTATTTAAAATGTGAAAGAAATAATTAATTATCAATATATTATATATTTTATTATTTTTCAATCAAGCAACGTAAATTATTTTTTTTTTTAGTTTTTTAATTGAATATGAGCCATTATTTTGATAATAAAAGTTTTTTTTTCTTTAAAATATTTTTATTACCATCATACACTTTTTTAATGTATGTGAGTTTGTGAAATGAGTACACCAAATATATTTTTAAAAATTATTTATACATATATCTCAATTTTTTAAATTGGTTTTTAAGGTTATGAATAAATTACGTGTGCACAAACTGAAAGTTCAAATTTATAAAAAATATAAAGTAAAAATTATTTGAATGTTTTGCTTAAAATAATAGTTTAATATGCTTTCTATTTTGTGAAAAAAGTAAGTAAATATTAGATAATTATGTTGTTTATAATATATATTGAAATAAATCTAAAAAATCAGCTAAAAAATTAAGTTGCTTAAATTGATCAATGACTAAAAGGTTATATAATTAAATATAGGAGAAAATTTTCTTGATAAAAGTATATTTTTCAAATGTCCTGATGTTGTGAAATGAGTATCAGAATTCAATTGTTTAAAATACATGAAAATGTGTTACATGAAAACTAAAGAAATTTGTAAAGTAATAATGATTTGAATGTTTGAACACAAATTATATTTTAAGTCTTCTTAGGTCATGAGCAGATCAATTTATTATTAGCTGATTATATTTTTAACAACATTAGGTTATATAAAGATTGAATTTTAATTTTTTCTACTAAGTGCCATAAATTGATTATTTCTTTAAGGTTATTTTATTAAATACTCGCTATAATTTGTATAGTAAAACTTTATTTGTGTTCAAAATACCTCTATGCCATTTATATAATTTCTGGGATATTGTGAAATGAGTATCTGAATTAAAATTTCAAAATTATCCGTACATATTTATGTTTCAATTATTTAAAAGTTTGTTTTAAAGTTTCGCAATAAATAAAATGTTCAGAACTGAAAGTTTAAAAAAAATATTATCAACGAGTAAAAATTATTTGAATGTTTACAAAAATTTAGTGTTTAATGCTTTTTATGTTGTAAACTGATTAATTAACTGTTAACTGACTCTGTTGAAACTCCAATTTTTTAATGTTAGTTTGAAGTTATCAATTGTTAAAAATTGCTATGCTAGCTAGGGTGGTTAACCGTGGGCGATAGTTGTGCAATGGCCGTGCGGTACATGACCTTGCTATAGTGGTCGTGCGGTGGCGAATAAATTTTTATTAATGGAGCTTAGAAATAATTTCCAAGCTATTTTAGTGTAAATTAAACTTATGACGAGAAACAAAATTATCTAATGAACGGCCAAAAGAAAATAATATATTGAAATCATTTTCAGTAAAACCGAATATTTAGTTTTTAAAAATGCATCAGAATTCAGAATCTAGCTGGAGCTTATCTCCTAAAGTAGAGTAAAAAGCACTCATGACTGTCAGAAGCTTTCTACTACTTTTATCTGTTCTGCATGTTATACATGCATATTCTGTGGTACAAGCGTAACAACTGACTCTGCAGATATCGTAGTCCCAGCGGAAACCTTGCGATGCAGGTGACCTGACCCACATTTCATTCCAGGACGCATTTTCGGGCTCTGCTGAAATAACTATTAAACCGAAAGTAAATTTATATTCCATATTTTATATATTATCAAATCTTAAGTCAGAATTTGTAAAGATGGAAAAGTAAAATTTCTTTAAGGCCATGTGATGAGTGGGTCACGTGACCAGATTCCTACCTTACCGCCAATTTTGTTATTTCCTAACTTATTATCATACGAAACGCCAAATCGAGTTGAAAATGTTGGGATACTAAACAAGAAGCACTGAGAATGGTGGGTCTGGTTGTGAATTTGTATAATTATAAAAAAAAGTTTTTTGGATCCGAATTTATCTCATTTGATTAAATGTCTACTATTTGGTTGAAGATGCAAGTTTTTTGTGAATGATTGAAATTTTTTGTTCTGAAAGTAAACTACTTAGTTGAAATTTGAAAATTCGTTTCATTTTTAGTTAAAAATTGACTTTTTTTAACTGAAAATTTAACTATTTCATTTTTCTTTTTTCTTTGTTTGAAACTGAACTATTTAGTTCAAAATTAATCTTTTTCAGTTTAAAAATTCAAGTGCCTAGTTGAAAATTTATGTATTTTGTTGATAATATGGTCCATTTTTTGTTGTTAGAAAAACACTTTTTGGTTCGAAAAGAAATTAAACTTCTAAGAATTTCTCTATGTTTAAAAATTATCTTATTTCATTGAAAAATTATTTCATTTGTGGTTAAAAATTAATTTTTGCCGAAAATTCACTTTTTTAATTCAAAATTCAAGTTCTAAGTTGCAAATTTCGGTACTTCGCTGATAATTTAGATTTTTCTGCAGAAAGTCAATCTTCTTGGTTATAAAATTAATGTTTTATTAAAAATTAAAATTTTTATTCAAATTTTGAACTTTCTTTTTAAAGATCAAGTTTTTTGTTTTGAAGATTCATCATTTTAGTTAAAAATTCATCTTTTAGCTTAAAAATGTAACAATTTTGTAGAGAATTCAGCTATTTTTTGGTTAGTTTACGTATTTTGTTAAACATGTAACTATTTTGTTGAGTTCTTTTTTATAAAATTTAAACTTTTTTGTTTAAAAATTCATCCACTTGGATTAAAAATTAATCTCTTATGGTAAAAAAAGTCTTCGTTATTAACAGAAGGTTTAACTTTTTTGGCTAAAAATAATTTTTTTGATAAACATCAACCCTTTTCGGAATTAAAAATGGAATTTTATTATAAAAAATCGTCCCTTCGTCTTAAAAATTGCACGATTTTGTTGAATATTTGTTCTTTTATTTATATTTAATTGGTATTTCTTAAACAATTTTTTTGTCGAAAAAGTAATTATTACAATTTTCGTAGAGAATTGATCTTTTTTGGCTAAAAATTCAAGAAATTGGTTGAACTATTTTGTTAAAGATTTTGTTAATTTTAATCAAGTTCTCATATTTTTTTCGTTAGGAAATTCAAGAATTTGAAGGAAAATCAGTGTATTTTTTTGGAAATTTCTCTTTTTTGGTAAAAAAAAATCTTTTCAGTCAAAAAATGAACTACTTGGAAAAAAATTAATCTATTTTGTTGAAAGTACAATAGTTGTATTGAAAATTGGAGGATTTTAAGGCGTTACTAATCAAAATTTTGCATTCTTCTAAAAAGTCTGTGTGTGGTGGGAGGGGGGGGGGGGGGCTACAGTCAGAAAGTAGAAACATTTTAAGTCCAGATTTACTTGCTTTCAAATTATATCTTTTGGATTGAATATTAACCTGAAAAACTGAAAAACTGATGCAATGTTAGTTGAAATGAATAAATTATTCGAATTGTTTAAGCGTTTAATTGGTCAAACGAGAGACCCTGAATATAATATTTTATATCAAATACCATCCTAATTTGTTATTTTAAGTAAAAGTTAATTATTTATAAAATTAAAGACTTTTTAGCTTAAAAATTGTACTATTTTTCAAACAAATTTTCATTCTGTGGGGGGGGGGGGGGGTAAACAGAGCTTAAACATTGATAACATAGTTTCTGGACGATCCCCAAGTTTAGCACTAAATCGTAACAGAAATATTTGCCCTGCTTATAGAGGGTACATATACATGTCTAATCTGGGTTGCTCGAAATGTATGTAAAGCAATAGGGTTTATTGGCTGCGGTTGCCTCCATGTGCATACTTCAGATACTAAACTACTTGGGATCGCATAAAGTTGCCTATTAAAATAAAGTTATGTTCCTGACGAACAACTACAGAACCTTCAAAGATACTCTCCACGCTCTAAATATCTTCTAATTGAAATTTATTCGTCAAAATACAAAATATTTCAAGGAATCTGTATTATCATCAGAGAATAAGAGAATTTCTTAACGTCTTTACAGACTAGATGGAGATTTCAATCAATTTTTTAAAAAAATTATATTAAAAAAAAGATCTCCTTTTGATCTGCTGGGAAGCGAACCACAGAACTTCCCATTGCCAGTCTGGTGCTTTCCCATTAAGCTACTAGAGAGATCGAGAGAAGACTAGATCTTATCTTACCGACACATTTGTTATTTCTTAACTTATTTTCAGACGAAGCGCCACATAGAGTTGAAAATTTAGGATAATAAATAAGAAGGACTAAGAAAAATGGATCTGGTCCTACATTTTAATAATTATGAAAAGCACAAAAAAAAATTATTGGAAAAAATAACTTTTTTCATAATTACAAACAATTAGAAACATATCACCTTTCTTAGTGCTTTTTATTTATCGTCCCAAATTTTCAACTCGATGTGAAGCTTCGTGTGAAAGTAAGTTAGGAAATACAAAAAGTGTCTGTAAGGTAGAAATCTGGTCAGGTGACTCACTCACCAAATGGCCTTAAATTAAATATTTTCTGAAAAAAGATCTTCTTTCACTCTTCTGGGAAACGTACAACGGAACTTCTGATTACCGTTCGGGCGATTTACCATTAAGCTACTAGAGAGATCCAGAGGATAATCCTCTTTCAAAAATACACGCACTATTATCCCAGCCGTTACTAGTCCAATTTTTCAAGGTATCTGGTTCATCATCAAAGAATAAGATAATTTGTTAATGTCTCTACAAAACTAAATTAATTAATTTAAAAAATTTTTAATTCACATGCAAATTAAAAAAAATGGTAATCAAATATTTTCTAAAAAAAGGTCCTTTAGGACTCTCTAGTAGCTCAAAGGGAAATTACCCGACCGGCAATTGAAAGTTTTGTGGTTCGCTTCCAAAAGGAGCGACAAGAGATTTTTTTTAAAACAAAAATGAATAGCGCTTATTAAACATAAATGCATGCTCTAATTTTAATTTTATTCTAGATTCTTCGCATGGTCATTAATGAAACCGCGAGTCTCTTTTAAACTTTTTTTCAACCCTCAGTAGAAAAAATTTGTAAGTTTCCAGTGTACCTTTGGGGCTCTTTTTACGCTTAGTAGAATTTTAAAGCTCGAAGGAGAAACATCTCCCTGGAATTCTTCCTCTTTCTGACTCTGCTCTGGAAATTCATTTATTCATATCTTTGAAGTGAGTACTTGCCAAGAGTGGAAAACTATTATTATGGAAGAATTCTCTCGGAATGATGTACGCGTGTCAAGATTGTGGAGACAATTCCTTGTACAACTTGTCGGCGCCTGTTAAGTCGTTTCACATAGCAATCTGCGGGATATCAAGTCGTAGATTATTCTGTTTATTAGAATAATTAGGTTATTTTAATCTTTAATCCTTTTAATCGAAATGATTTACTTTCAGGAACTGAAATATAAATTTTGAAGAACTTTAATCATATCCTAGGATATCAAACAGCTGTAGGTCATTCTGATTATTAATTTCTGATCAAGATGATCCAATATTGAGGATCTAAATTAAATGTTTCAACGATATAATTCATTCGCCAGGAATTGAAAGCGTAGCGTATCATTCTGATCATTAACTTTTCATCAAGATGATCCAAGAGTGAGGATCAAAAATTAATTTTTACAAAACTTCATTCATATCCAGTGATATCAAACTTTTGTGTATCAGTCTGATTATGAACTTCAGATCAAAATGATCTACTTTTACCGGCCGAAAATTAATCATGAAACAGCTTTATTGACACCTCAAAATATCAAACCGTTGTACATCATTCTCATTATCAATTCATGATCAAGATGATGCACTACTGAGGATCTAAACCTAATGTTCATACGACAACATTCATTCGCCGGACAATCGAACCGTTGCGTATCATTCTGATTATCAACTTCTGATTAGGATAATCCACTCTTGTGGATCCAAAATTAATTTGTTCACAACTTCTTTCATATCCAGGCATATCAAACATTTGTTTACCATTCCGATTATGAAGTTCAGATCAATGTGATCCAATTTTGTGGATCGAAAATTAATCTTTAAACAAATTTATTGGTGCCTCGTGATATTCAACCGTTGTAGATCATTCTGATTGTTAATTTCTGATCTAGATGATCCGACATTAAGGTTCTGAAATTAATGTTTATAGGATAGTATTTATTCGCCGGGATATCGAACAGTAGAATACCATTCTGTTAACCAACTTCTGAT
>NC_046662.1:46595324-46624758 GCF_010883055.1 Belonocnema kinseyi | reverse complement strand
TAGGATAGTGTTTATTCGCCGGGATATCGAACTGCAGAATACTATTCTGATTACCAATTTCTGATAAAGATGATCCACTCTTGTGGATCCAAAATTAATTTGTTCAGAACTTTATTTATTAATTTCCTAGGAAATTTACTTTTCCTTTAAAATTTGTATTTTTCTGTTGAAAAGTGAATTACAATCTCTTCTGGCAGAAAACTGTTTTTTGTTAAAAAATTCATCTTTTGATCTTGAAAACTTTACTGGAATCTTTTTCAGATAAAAATTCAAAATATTATTTGCAAGAGAATTCAACAATTTTTTAAAAATTTTATCCTTCTTGGTTAAAAATCCGTGATCTTTCTTAACAGAAAATTCAACTATTTTTTCGAAAATTTGTCTTTTTGATTCAAAAATTGATCTGTTTTAGTAGAAATCTATTTTTTTTATATTGAAGATGCAACTTTTTGGTTCAAAATAATTGTTTTTTTCTTGAGTACTCGACTATTTTGTTTGAAATATTCAGTTGAATCACTTACTTATAAAATAATTTTTCTGTTAAAGATTTATATTTTTAGTTGAAAATTTATTTCTGTGATTAAAAGTTTTAATATTTTTTTGAAAAATAATCTTTTCTATTTAAAAATTAAAACACTTGGGTAATAGTTAAACAACCTGGTTATAATTTAATTTTTTTGTTTGAAGGCTTATATATTTGGTTGAAAAACTGTTTACTGAAAAAGCTTTTTCTTTGGTTTGAAATTAATTTATTAACTGAAAATATAAAATTTTAATTTTTTGATATTGGTTTTGTGTAGTTTACAATTCCCATTGTTTGGTCAAAACAATAATTTTCTTGATTTGAAATTTCATTTTTGCTAGGTAAAAATGCATCACTTTCATGGAATATTAAATTTTTGCTAAAATGCCCAATTTTTTGTTCGAAAAATTAATTTTTTTATAAATTCGTATTTTGGCTTGAAGATTCAACAATTAAGATAAAATTTTATTTCTGTCTCAAGTGAAAAATAAGTATTTATTGAAAAGTCGTCTTTTTTGTTTAAAAATTCTTTTCTTTTTTAAATAAGTTTCATCTTTTTGTATTAAAATATAAACCATGACACTTTTTTCTTAGGTATTTGTCTTTATTGGCTAAAAATTCAATTATGATAAAAGTTTAATTTTTTTTCAATTCATGTTTTTGTTAAAAAGCCAAAGGTGACTGAGGATCCAACTACTTCGTTAAAAAAATTTCTTTGTCGGTCGAATACAACTTTTTTTATTGAAAATTAAAAAAAATATATAATAAAATATAAACTAATAACTCTTTGGTTGAGAACTCATTTTTTTTCGTTTTTGAAGCATCAACTATTCGGTGTCAAATTAAATTTTTTCGTTGAAGATTGATCTTTTTAATAAAAAATTAAAACTTAAACTATTTATTTGAAAACTTTACCATTTTGTTGCTTGGTTCTTTTATTTTTTTGGTTAAAAATTCTTTTTTGCTTATCTAATAATGTAGCTACTCCATTCTTGGTTTTGAATTAATCTGAATTGTATAAAAAATCTACTATTTGTTTAAAAATTTTAATATTCTATTGAATATTCATTTTATTATGGTTAAAATTAGGTATTTAACTGGAACTGTAATAATATCATTTTCGGTTTAAAATTCATATTTTTAACTTAAAGTTGATCCTTTATAATTGAAGATTCACGGATTTCGTTAAAGGGTCGTATTTTTATTAGAAAATTAATCTTCATGAATAAAAATGTATCCTTTTGGTTTTAAATCGAATTATTTGGTTAAAAATTAATATTATGTATTATATTTTCCATGAAGTATTTCCTTATTATTAAACAAGAATCAATTTGGTTTAAAGATAAATTATTTTGTAAAAAATTATTTTCTTTTACTTGAAATTCACCATTGAAGTTGAAAATTCGCCTGTCTTGTTCTAAATTAACTTTTGGTTGAAAATTATTTTTTTATCTGATAATGCAGCTATTCGAGTTTTTGATAGAAATTTTTTCTTGATAAGTTTTTAAATTTCAACAGAATTAATAGTAATCTAAAAGAAAATCCAACTATTCTTATTTGAAAGGTGATTTTGTAGTTTTATTAAAAAATAATATTACAATTCCGTTTTTGACATAAAATTGATATTTTAAATTAAAAATTGATCTTTTTTGGTTGAAAATTTGTCTATTTTTGGTTCGAGATCTATAATTTTAGATTAAAATTGTACTATTCGGTCATAAATTAACCTTTCTGCTGAAAGTTCATGTTTGCGGAAAAAAGATTCAAATTTTTTACAGAAAAATCGTCTTGTAGTTTAAAAATCAAACAAAATTTACATATTCCAAAATTTAATTAACATTCCAAAGATTTTTTTTCATAAAATTTGTTCTAAAGTATAGAAACAAACTTGAGATTTCTATTCTTAGCCTTTTAAAAAAAAATCTGGTTTCTTCCAAGACTCATAACTCGGAATTTGTTAGAGATGAAAGGGTCTTTTTTCTAGAATTACTCAAAATTGTGTCTATTTCAATTCACATTCAAGAAAAAAATGTCCTTAAATTAACAGATTCTGAAGTACCGATACTAATTTTAGAATTTGATTTTTAGCTTCTTTTTAAAAAAAATTCGGTTTGTTTCAAAGCCAAATTTAGAACTTATTAAAGATAAAAGTTTTTTTTCTTAATTGATTTAATTATATTTTTAAGAACATTACTTAAATTAATAGGTTGCATAGTACAGATAAAAATTTCAGATCTGGATTTCTTAGCTTTTTTTCATTGAAATTAAGTAAATTCATTCAGAAATTGAGCAGTTTCCGAAGTATGGAAACAAATTTTTTAATAATCATAACTCGGTATGCATTAGAATCAGAACTTTCTTTTTTTTAGAATTATTAAAAATGTTGTCAAATTTATTTAAGATTAAAGACATTTGTTCTGAAATTTAACAGGTTCTAGAGTACAGACATAAATTTCAGAATTCGACTTCAGTCCACGCATACATGATTTTTTAATTAATAAGCTATTAAACTATTAAAAAACTATTTTAATAAAGTGATTTTGTATGTAGTAAATATACAATAATTATTTTAAAAATTTCTAACCTGTGTATTACAAAGCTTGTATTTCATGCTCCATGGTTTTCCTTTGCATGGTTTTTTTCGACAACGCCTTTGTTGTCTGGAGATGCCACCATCGCAACTCCTGGAAAAGTAATGTATTGAATTATCAAATTAAAATCCATAATTTCTATTAATAGGGATATTAACAAAAATATAAATATAAATATAATAAGATATAATATAAATAAAATAAAAATAAGGATATTAAATTTTTTCTTTCAAAAAAATCCCTCTCCTTCGCTAGGAATCGAACCATAAGTCTACCGATTGCCGGCCAAGTGATCTTACCACTAAGCTACTAGAGAGGTCGAAAGAAGAGTCCTTTTTCACAGATATGCCGATTGGCAAGGTTTTATCAGGCATAAGATTTCAGAAATCCGTATTATCACAGGAGATGGCAATAATAGATCAGAAGAGGATACTAATCACATCAAGTTGAAATAGAACTCTACATTATCGATCTGAGATACCCATCAAATTCAGAATTTTAATTTCTTCTAGAATTTAAAAATAAAATATCTTCGGTAAGAAAAGATCCCTTCCCTTCGCATTCTACTTTTTTCCCTTTTCGGAAATAAAATTTAATTTTGAAATTTTAGAACAACGTAAAATTCTGGATTTGAGGGGTATCTTAAATCGATAATGTAGATTTCCATTTTCACGTAATATGCCATTTGGAACATCTGTAAAAACAGATTCTTCTTTTGATCTCTCCAGTAGCTTAGTGGTAAGAGCACCCGACTGGAAATCAGTCGACCTGTGATTCGAGTCCCCGCGAAGCGAAGGGAAAGGATACTTTTTCACAAATAAAATTTAATTTCAAAATTTTAGAATAACTCAAAATTCTTAATTTAATGGATATCTTATATCGATAGTGCGAATTCATTTTTTTCTTAATGTTATTAGAATCTTCACCTGATTGGTTATTTTTATCCTCGATGATAATCGAAATTTCGTGAATTAAAAGGATGTCTTTATTTGAATTATTAAAATATATTAGTTCTCAAAAATAATTTTCGCAAATTTAAATTTTGATTCGGCATTTTTGTCAGTGAAGCCAAAAATAGTTGAAATGTTAGGAATAAAGAAAAACCAGTTTCAAGTAAACTTTTATAATTAGCGAATATTTACGAGAGGTTCAAGTTCTTTTCATTGCGAAATTGAAAAAGTAGGAGCCTTCATATTTTTAAAGTTATTTCGAAAACGAATTGAAAATGCGAGTAAGGTGATATGGAAAAGGTATCCTGGACTCGTAAAATAGGCGTTTCCGGCCCAGCAGAGTCTGAACTTATAAAACTCATAAATTATGCTGTATAGTCTGCACTGTTTCCGTGGAAAACATCTTGAATAATTCGAGATGCCAAAAGTTACCACGAAATTTACCAACGAGAAAAGAGAGACTGATTTCGAATATTCAGTATTACGTGGAGTATTAACAGTAAGGGGCAATCTATAAAATAAGTTTCCAATTTGAGGGGGGGGGGGGGGTTATGAACGCGCGACACGGTTGCGACACTCGCCCCGGAAGACCCGCAGTGCGCGAGTTCTCAGTCGAATATATTGCGCAATATTATGCAGCTCGGTTAAAAATTCTACTATATGATTGAAATTTTTAATTCTTTTTCAGAAAGTGTAACTATCTTGTTGAAAAGTCATATTTTGGATTGAACTCTGTTGTTAAAAATTATTTTTATTTTCAGATACATTATTTAATTTGAAAATTCATCTCTTTCTTCAAAAAAATATAACTTTTTTTTTTTGAAAATTCGTTTTTATTTTTTGTATGAGAACTTTTTGTTCCAAATGAAAATGTAACTGTTCGATTTCTGGATGAAAATTTATCGTTTTCATTAAAAATCAATATTTTGTAGTTAGAAATTCATGTAATTCGTGAAAAATTCATCTTTTATGACCGATAATTATTTTTCTTTTGGTTGAAACTTCATCATTTTTTATTAAAAAGTAAACTGTTTGTATCTAAATTAATTTGTATGGTTAATGACTCAACAATTTGATAAAAATATTAAACTGTGCGGTTGAAAATTAACTTTTTTATTAAAAATTTAACTATTTTTAAGAAATGATTATTAGTTTTGAAAAATTATCTTTTGTTGAAATTTTTTTAAGATTCATAACTTAAGTAAAAAGTTCATTTTTGTTTATTAAAAAATGTTTTTTTTTTCAAACAATTATTTTAATAAAAAAGTAACTATTGCATTTTTGGTTAAAAAACGGTATTTGTATTAAAACTTGATCTTTTCTAGTTTAAAATTAATATCTTTTGGTCGAAACTTAATCTTCTTGGTTGAAAATTTATCTTTTCTTTATAAAAAAATGCTTTCAAAATCAACAATTTTGTTAAAGAACAATATATTTTGTTGAATATTCGTGTTTTTTTTGTGAAAAATTAATCTTCTTACTGAAAAATCATCTTTTAATTACCAATCAAACTGTTTTGTTAAATATTAATCTTTTCAATATTATTATGTAAAAATTATATTTTTTATTTGAAAATTAGTATTTTTGGAATAAAAAATTCAGCAAATTTGTTGAAAATGAATGGTTTTTATTAAAAGTTCGTGCTTTTATTAGAAAATTAATCTTCCTGCTGAAAAATGTACGTGTATGGTTGAAAATTTAACTATTTGGTTGAAAACTCATATTTTTTAGTTGTAAATTTAATTTTATGTTGAATATTTTTTTTATACAATTTGATGTTTTTTTCTGAAAATTTCACTAATCCATTTTCAGATAGACATTTACCTTTTATATGTTACAAAATTCATGTATTTTGTAGAAAATTCTATAGAAAAAATTTTCAAATTGTTAAACGTTTTTTGAAATCTTTACAAATTTCTAAATTATTTTTGAATATTTTTCAAACTCTTAAAACTTTGAAATGTCTTTTGAAATAATTAAAGGTTTTCAAAAACATTTCTTTTCAAATTACTTGAAATCTTTTAAAAGTTCAAATTTTTTAAAAGTTTTTAAAACTTCTGGATAACTCTTAAACTTACTCGAATCACGGCTTACTTCACGTATCGAAGAAGAATATTTTATGTTTAAAAAATACCGTCTTTAGCATGAAATTAATATAAAGTTGCTATTTTGCATCTTTTGGGACAATTTCCAAGCATAATAAAAAGGGATTGCAGGCTCAAAACTGAAAGTCATTTTCAAAAATCGGGCTTCTTCCATTTAAAACCTTGTGTGAATTTCAATAAAAAATAGTGGATTTTTTTTCCGGGAAATAAAAAAATGTGTGTGTGGGGGGGGGGGGGCAGTGCACTAAAAATCGAAAGTTGAATTTTCGGCCCTCCATAGTGGGATAAAATTTAATAAAACTAGTTCAATATAACTTTTAAAAGACAATTGTTGACCGATTTTCAATTTTTTTTTAATAAGGACTTTTTTTATTTTTATTTATTTAAAAATGTATGCTATTGAAAATAGCGACAAAAAATGATTTTTTTAAATTTTCGTCGGAAATAGTTTCCTAATAATAGTTTAGCACCCTTGGACTGGATGCGCAGAGGTATTAAAAAGCAAATAAAAATTATCATCTGGTAATTTTAATTGTTTTAAATAAATTAAATTAACAAAAAGTCTTTCATTATGAAGTTTTTGTTTTCAATGTACCTCTTTGCGTTTAAATTAATTGCTTTTATTGATAAAATAATACTAGGAATAAAAATTTCAAATCCAAAATTTAAATTATTTTATAAACAAATTACATAAACAAATCCGCAGTGTGAACATTTGAAAGCAGAAGGAAATAGTTCTTTCTGTTAATTTTTCTTAAATGGTATCATCAGTGACGTTCAGTGATGAAAATTTGTTATCCGACATTTTTTATTGCTTTTATAAACAAATCATATAAATAAATGCCCAGTGTGAACATTTAAGCACAAAAAGAATTTTTTTTATTTTTATTAAAATTATATTTTCGGTGATGTTTATCAAATAAAAATTTATAATTCGATAGTTGGCATTAATCTCATGAGAAAATGATATGCGAAAATATTATGTAAAACTATTTAATTTTTCCTTTAAATCTTCACACTGGGCACTTGTTTATGTAATTTGTTTATAATGTTAATAAAAAATATCGAATGACATCTTTCTGTAATCGGATATCATTTTGTCAATAAAAGCAAGTAATTTAAATGTAAAAATTCTTTTTAAAACGAAAAACGCATCATGTAGAATATTAATTTATTTACTTTATTTATAATAATTAACTTTACCATATAATAATGTTTTTTGCTTTCAAAGTTTTATTCTTGAAAACTGAATGCCTACTTTTTTGAAAAAAAAGAAATCTGTTTGTATTAAATCGTTTCCGCAAATTATAATTTAACGTTTTATAACAGTTTAGTAAAAAATTAATTGAGTCTTTTATGGATAACACTTTAGCCAACAATTATGTCGTTAGCGAACATAGTACTTACCTCGTGCAGTGCGACCATTCTCCCCATGCAAGGCCCTGCAACATAAAATAAATCTGTGATTATCTTATGAAAGTACTTAAGTGTATACTGGAGTCCGGTGTAAATGTCAAGCTTTATGAGCTTTTAGCATGGAATACGTAATAGGTAAAGTAAAGGTTGGGTTTACGTTGAATAAGAACCCTCGTAGCAGTAAACTCCCGTAAATATAAAAAACATCATTAAGTGCAAAAAAAACGGAAAATGACTTTTTTTACGCGCGACTGTTGGTTCTCGCACTTCGCACTCAAAAATGTATTTACTTCGCGCTCCGCGCTCGATATTTGTATTCCCCCCACATTTGTGCGAAGGTCTTCTAAACTTAATAGTAAAAAAATCGATAACTGTAATTTTGTGATTGTGAATTCTCTTTTTTTAAAGCTCCTTGAGCTTTAACGAAAACAAAATATTCAATTCTAAAAATATAAGTCCACGTTATTATTTTCAATGCTCTAAATTGAAGAATCAATCAATGAACTTTCAAAATTTCAAAATTATATTAATTTAAGCAATTTTAAGCCAAAAACATTAAAAATTGAAAAATTAAAAAAAATTGTAACTGAATAATTCTTAAATTAAAAGTTAAATTATTTCCAGTTTTAATAGTTGAAATATCCTTGAAAAACCTCAAAATTTTATTTCAAAATCTTGAGAAATCTGTAAGTTCTTTTCAAATTTTTTCAAAAATAAAGTTACTTTCAAAATTTCTAATTCTTTTAGAATTAACAGATTTTTCGCCACAATTTTTAGAAAATTCTTCAAATTCAGAAAAATGTACTTAAAAACTTCCAGAGTTTGTTGACAATTTTAGAAATATTTTAAAATATTTTCCTAAAATAATTTTTCAACATGAACAATCATTTTCTATTTTCTATTAAAATTGTAACGTTGAAAGTTTAAAAGCTGTTCGAAATTTGAACAATTCAAGGCTTTCTATGTCAAACAATTAAGTTTTAAATTGCTTACTTTTAATATTGTTGGTTTTAATTCATTCGATTTGAATAAAAAGTCAAATATTTCCAAAGTTATAGATAATTATCCTTTTTTTTTAAAGTTCAATATTGAATTGGTTTAAAATGGAATATTTCAGAGCGAAACAATATTTTGAACCTAATGAAAACCTTTCATTACGAATATATTATTATAAAGTTATTTTTAAGATAACAATAGTTTGTAAAGTTTCAATAAAATATCTACATTTTGCTAATAACTAAGCCTTTCGAATTCAAACAGTTTAATTTTTACGTTAACGCCTGGAAATTCTTAATTTTTTACGAATTTAGAATCGTTTTACCAAATCAATTATTATTTACTTTTTGATACTTAAAATAAAGATTTATTTATAAAATTGTTTGTTTATATTTAGGTTTGATGAAATAAAAATTTTTATGTTTAAACACTTTCCACTTCAAACGATTTTGATTTTCAATTGCTTAAGTCTTCAATACTGCCTTTTAGAATTCTTTAAATTAGAAATAAAAATTCAAAATGGAACATTTTTAAAATTAAAGATTTTCGAATTCCGGTTACTGCGACTTTATGCAAAATAATGTACAAATTTTATTTTTCATAATAACTTCAATATTTGCTACTTATTTTTCAAATACAAAACAATTTTGTTATTAAACTTTTTAATACAACTTGTGTCGTTTTTTAATACATTTAATTTGTTTATTTTCAATGTTATTTTCCCCATTCAAATCAAAAATACGCAACTTAGCGTAAAGTGGCTCGAAGTAAATTTGTGGATATAATGTAAAAGATATAATTTAAAAATTACACATTTTTTGTAACTATAGTTGTCTAGAAGTTGTTTTAAATTTTTTCAAAAATAAAATTATTTTAGAAATTCTTTTAGAACTTCTAAACCTTTTAAGATGAATCTAATGTTTCTTATAATTTTTGGAAAATCCTGAAAAATTTGCCTAAAATATTTCTTAAAATATTCCTGATTTTTTTGACAATTTTGGAAATCTTTTTAAATATTTTCTTAAAATAATTTTAAAAATAAAAATAATTTTTTATTTTCCTAGGAATCTTAAGAAAATGTTTTTATTCTTTTCAACCCTTTTACATTTCCTAAAAAGTTGTTCAATTTTTTGTTTGAAATCTGCAAAAATCAAAATTTATACATCAACATTCAACCACTTCACTCAAAAAATAAACATTTTTCAAATAGAACAATGAAAATTGTTACGTTTAATGTTTAAAAGTTCTTCGAAATTTGAACGATTCAATGCTGTCTATGTCAAATAATTAAGTTTAAAATTTTTAACTTTTAACTTTTTTGGTTTCCATTTATTCGTATAAAATGAAGAGTTCAATATTGCTAAATATTAAATAATTCTTTTTCTTGTTTATTAAAAACTTGAATAATAATTGTGTTAAAAATTGAATAGTTTAGACTGAAACAATATTTCAAGCCTAATGAAGGCCTTTGATTGTGAATATATAATTATAAAGTTATTTTTAAATTAAAAATAGTTTTTAAAGTTTCAATCGAACATTTACATTTGGTTGATGATTAATACTTTAGAATTCAAACAGATTAATTTTTAACGTAAAAACCTGAATTTAAAAAAAAATTTTAAGAATTAAAAATCATTTTGTTAAATTAATTATTATTCATGTTTTAATACCTGAAGGACAGCTTCATTTCTGAAATAAATTATTTATATTTGCAGTTGATAAAATAATAACTTTTGTGATAAAAAATTTCAAATTAAAAAGTTTTTTATTTTTAATTGTTTATGTATCTAATACTGAATTTATAAATTCTTCAAATTAAAAAGTAAAATCTGAAATGGAACATTTTTAAAATAAAATATTTTCGAATTCCGGTTACTGCGATTTTATCTAAAATAACGTACAAATTTTATTTTTTATGATAACTTTAATATTTGCTCCTTATTTTTCACTAATTTTTATTTTTAGCTTTATTGGTTAAAATGTTATTGCAACTTGTGAAATTTTTCCAACAAGTAATTTCTTTTTCATTTTGAATGTATTCTTATAAGAAAAGCTAATTGCAAATTTGTAGATCTTTTTTGAATGCACAATATTTTGGAATTTATGTGTTTTCGTACCTTGCATGATTTTCTCAAAGATTAAATTTTTTATTATCAATGTTACTTTTCACAATTACACAAAAACAATGCAATTTTTTTATTTTTAATGCTGTTTTTTCGGGATAAAGCCAAAACGACGCGTTTTTAATCGAAAAAATTCATTAGGAGAAAATGTTCGTATTTTTAAGCACTTTACGAATAACCGTACAGAGAATTTTGAAATTTTAATATAACTGTACTCAACATTTTTCCAAATGCGCTCACTTTTTGAATTTTTATCAAAAATTAGTAAAAAACTGTTTTTCGGATTCAAAGGGTTTTGAAAAATGAACATGTGACAAAAACTGGGGGGAGGGGTCAAATTTTTGCACAAATCTAATACCTTCTTTAATGTGAATGTAATAATATAAGTCTGTATTTTTTATAATTAATAACGGTAATAAAATACAGAAGTTATATAGTCGAAAAATGTGATGTTTTAAAAATAATCTTAATTAATATTTTAAATTGTGTAGAGTAGAAAAAATAACTTGGTTGGTAAAAAAAAAATTACTCAAATTGTATCTATGAGAAATAACGGGGTTCCTCCTGATCTACTGGAGGAACTTATTTATAATGTATAGTTCGATTTCCTTGAAAGTTGCTTTAAATATCAGACTAAAATACAAAAGATTTATTGATCATAATAATATCAATAATGATAATGAAGAGTCTTGAATTTTAAAAATAAATATTGAAGAATTTTAAATTGAAAGTCGTTAAAATTGAAAAAATTTTCAGTTGCAAATTAAAAAAAATTAAACTATAAAAATATATTAAAAATAAAATTCCTAATGATGTACTTATTTGCAAATCTACATTTTTAAAATTCAAGAATTTTGATTTTCAACTCTTCAAAACTGTAAAAATTTCAATTGCTGATTTTTAAAATTTAATATTTATCTTCTTCTTTATTCACAATGTGTCCCATAAGGGTTTACATGACTTCCATTTCTTACAATCTTTCTGCTTATATCTACATTTTTTCAATCTTATCCTTTCTATATATATACAATTATTTACAACTATTTACATAAGTCTTATATCTAGTTTCTTATTTCTATTTCCTGCGATAGCGCAATTTCGGACTTATTATCAAACGAGTGAGCGAGCGAACGAAAGCGAGAGTGCAAGTAAGAGAGAGAGAGAGAGAGAGAGAGAGAAAGAGAGAGAGAGAGAGCATGAGAACGCAAACGCATCTTAGTCTACTTAACTTTTACCTTACCATTACTTACAATTTTTACGCTTCTAATCTAAGCGACTTCCGTTTCCTTTTTCTTTCACTTTTTTATACCTCCATTTGCCTTTTTCTCACATGCATTCTTTCATTTTCTCTCATTCGCTGCTATAGCATCCTCCAACTCCTTTATCCATTCTTCTGCTTATCCATCCCCCCGTAGAATCTTAACCACATTCCCTTGCCAGCTTCCTTTATCTTCCATTCCTCTCCTACATCCTTCCCATACATGCTCCCATGTTTCCTCCTCCCATTCACATATTCTACACTTTCTGTTCTCTTCTTTTACCCAGTACATCCCCTCCCTTTCCTCGTTCCCCAATCAGAATCTTGCTATTCTGGTCCACCTTCTCTCTCCCCATCCATTTTCTAAATACTTTGGCACTCCTTCCTTTTTTATCATCTTATACCATTTTTTGTATTTTGATTCCTTAATTATCCCCTATCTTTCTATTAATTGTCTTTCCCTTTCCCTTTTTTCCATTTTTTCATTGTTTACTCCAGTCCCGTCTTCTATCCCTTTCTCTCTCTCAGCTACGTCTCAAATTTTCATGCCCTCTTTCCCGCTCTACTACCTAACTTATCCCTTTGCGCTTCTTCTCTCATTATGTATCCTGGCATCCTCCAGTCTGCCCCGAGTGTCCACCTTATATACCTTCCTTGTAAACTCTCAATATCTTTACTTTCTTTTCATCCCCATATCTCTGCTCCATAACCTAATACTGGCCATACCAGCGTATCAAGTAAAAACATTCTCCTTCTCCAATTTTTCAACCTTCTTTTTAATATTCCCCATATCTGTTTCATTACCCTTACTGTTTTTTTATCCTTTCTCTTATATGAGCTGTATGATCTCCATTCGTTTGCAAGATATATACCAAATATTTATACTCTCTTACTTCTTCTAACTTTATTCCCTTCCATCTACCTGTCCATTCTTTCTTTCTTCCTCCTCCTTTTCTAAACCTCATTATCTTTGTCTTTTCTACATTTACATTCAGCTTTTTCCCATCTAAGTATTTCTCTAATCCTGTAATTAATCCCGCCACCCCTTCTTCATCCTCTGCCATCAACACTATATCTTCTGCGTAAACTAGTGTATATATCTTTTCCTTCCCTATCCTAATTCCTCCCCAAACTTATTCCTCATGTCTTCTTCAAAATCTGATATTAATAAATTAAATAAAAGTGGGCTCAAAGGACATCCTTGTCTCACACCTCTCACCAACCAGAAACTATCTCCTACTTGCTCTCCTACCTTTACCCTGCTTTTTGTCTCTCTAAAAATTTCTGATCCCTCTCTTATTCCCTTTTTTACCATATTTTTTTCTATTTTGCCTTGGTCAATAAGTCAAACGCCGCCTTTTAGTCTACGAACATTGCTATCATTGCCCCCTTTTCCCTTTTAATTCTCTTATTTACTATATAGTTCAGAACATAGATGTTGTCCATTACCACTATTCCTTTTCTAAACCCTGTCTGATTCGATGACTCGATTTTTTTTTCTTCAACTTCTATCTTCTATCTTCAATCCGATATTGAAATTCTATCATTTCAATATCTTGGTTTACTCTTTTTCTTCTTTTTCTTTCTCTGTTTACTACCTTCCATACCTCTTCTATTGTCCTAGCCTTCTCCGCCTCTTCCTCAAACCTTTTATTCTCCCCCTCTTTCTTTTGATAACACAACTCAGTATACTCTTTTTTTCCTATATTCTTTCCCATTACTTTTTTCTTTTCTACACTTTTTTCATTCCTTTCTGACCTCCTTTTTTCTCTTTACAGTCCTCATCCCATCCACTTCTATTCCCCCCTTTACTAAATTCATTTTTGCTTGTGCACTCTAATACTATTTTTATTTCTCTTATCATTTTTTTCATTTCCTCGTCCACATTTCCCTATCCGATTTTGATATATCTGACCTTTTCTCTAAACTGTTCTTTTCCTTCCCTTGACCAATCCCCTTTTCCTACACTTTTTACATTTGCTCCCCTTTTATTCATATTGCTCTTGCTTATTTGTCCCTCTAATGTCACTATTAAAGGAAAGTGATTCGAATCAATATAATCACCTATCTCTAGTTTCTCAACCTTCTCTCTTACCTCATCATCCACCAGCACGTAATCAATTACCGTTTCCCTTTCACCTCCTGAGCGTGTATATTCTCTTTTCTCATCTCCTTCTATAGTTCCGTTTAAGATATACGAGCCCAACTCCTCTAAGCTTTTTAACAACTGTTTTCCCTCCCCGTTTAGTACCTTATTTTTGGATTTTCTTTCTCTCATTTCTCCCCATTCCCTATCTCCCCTGTCACCTCTTCTCGCATTGAAATCCACACCTATTATCAGCCTACTCCCTCCTTTATTTTCTTTAATCATTTCTTTCATCTCCTCTGCTTTCTCCTGCCTATCGCTGTTCACATAAGCCCCCACTACCTTCCACTTCTCTCCTTCCATCATTACCTCTTCTACTATTAATCCTTCTTTTTGTTCTTTCCTGTCTTTCTTATCTTTCCCTATTATACATTCATTCCTTACTTTCATCACTATTCCTCCCATTGCTCTGCCCTTTCTATTCTTCCTCTTTGCATTTTGCAGTTGCCATTTGTAACCTCTTGGTAACTTTCCCCTTACTCTTTCCCATCCCTTTTTATCTAGCCACGTCTCCGTTATTATGACTACATCCCATTGTGTCAAATGTCTGATAAACTTCCTATCCCTTCTTTCCAATCCTGCCATACTCCAGTAACAAATCTTCTATTCTTCCCTAATTTCGTTTCTCATTTTTTTCCTTCCTACTATTTTTTATTTTCCTATCTCCTGCTCGTCCATCTCCTAGTTTCCCTGCTCCTCATTTCTTACTATTTGTTCCCTTTGTTCATCCCAATCCCACTACACTTCGTCTATCTGTATTCTCCCATACTTAACTCATGTTCTCTTTCCCGTTTTTCTTTCTTCTTCCATTATTTTCCTTAATTTATATTGCATCTCCTTTCAACCCATGTCAAATCATCCTCTATTATCTCTGGACTTCCATATAATAACCTTTTCTTTGTCATCACCTCCCTCTTATATTCCCATTTCTTTAATTTAACTAGTACCATTATCTCCCCTCTTCGCATTTTCCTACGAACATTTATCATTTCCTCTATCCCTACCTTAGCACCAATCCTTTTTAGTACTTCGTCCACCCCTTCCTTCAGCTAATTTCCTTCTAATCTTATACCGGTTCGATCTTTCAAGTTTCTTCAACCTACCTAGCATCTCCTCTACCTTTTTATTATTATCTTCTTCCTGCTTTTCTATCTTTTGTCCTAATGACTGCATCCTCTTTTCTGAATTTTCTCTGATTTCTTCCCTTTTTTTTATTTCCTTCTTAACTTCAGCCATTTCCCGTCTAATTTCCTTCTTTAATTTCTGTCTCCTTTTCTCCTGCTTTTCTTCATAAATTCCCATTACCTCTATCATCACTTCGCGAATTTCCTTTAGTTTTTCCGCTTTCATCGTAACTTCACTTTCATCCCCCCTTCTGTCAGCCCCCTTACTATTCTCACTCTTCCCTACCACCCTACCAAACTCTGCTTTTCCGGCGGCGATCTAAACATGTTTTGATATTTCACGCTCGCCCCGATATTTTCCTTCTCTTCACTGCCTTCCCTCTCCCCTCTCTTCCTTTTGATAAAAGCTTCGATTGAGCCTACGCTTTTCGCTCTTAATCTCTCCTTTTCTATAATTTTTTTATACTTCCTCCTGGCCTTCCTTTCCTTTTCCTCTTCTTTCGGTGTACTGAACACGTCCTGCTCTAGATTTGTTTCTTCCGCAGAGATACTCGCTCCGCTAGCCATAAATCAAATTCAAACTCTCCCGCCTTCTATGCTTTCCTGCCTCTATCTACCGTCGCGGTCTGGTACCTGTCTTGCCTTTCGGCTTCGCTACCCAACCCTGCTACTATCAACCCGATCAAGACAGTCTTCTCACCCTCTCACATATCTCTAAAAAAACTTCCACGCAAATCTGTTTTAATCCTCCAAAATATCTACCTACCCTTTCCAATCTCACAATCCCTCAATTAATCTCTCACATCCATACCCTTCTACACACTTCCACAATCCACTCGCCTCAAATTTCACCACAATATTAGACAAACTCAGCATCAACAATTCCCACTACTTTACACTTTCATGCCGGAAACGGAAGTTCCAAGTGGGCAAAAAATTTGGCGACGTCTTTACGGCGTTGTTACGATATCATTACGACAACTTTACAACATCCTATGTCCATATCGTTTTGGTGTCTTTCCGATATCGTACAGACATCGTCAGATCATACGACTTATTTACGATATCGTAAAAACACCTTAACGACATGGACATAGGATGTCGTAAAGTTGTCGTAAAGATGTCGTAACGATGTCGTAAAGACGTCGCCAAATTTTGTGCCCATTGGGTCACTTCAAGATGTATCTATTAAAGCATTTACAATTGGAAATTATAAAATTGGTCTTGTTTACAATTAAAAATTCAGAATTTTGGATGATTTGCATTCGAAATTTCATCAATTTGCAATATTTGAAATTCAAAATTCGATCTTCAAAATCATCATATTTTAAAAATTGTTATTTATAATTCTATCAGAATTAAACAGTTTTCAATTGTAAATCTTCCAAATTTAGGAGCTTTAAATCGCAAATCGTTAAAATTGAAGTACTTTGCATTGTAGTTCTTCAAAATTGTACTATTCAAAAAAACTGAAAATTACATAACTTTAAAATATAATTCTTGAAAATCAAATAATTTGTGATTTTAAATTTTAAACATTTAAGAATTGAAAATTGGAACTGTTCAAACTTGCAAAATTTTAAATTGAAAATCTTTGAAAATTGAAGAGTATTTAGTTTTGCAAATTAAAAATTAAAAATTGAAAAATTATGAATATTATTATCAATAATGTGTAATATTTCACAATAATTATAATTTCATAATTCAGTATTATTTTGTAATAATTTCAGTTAGCATTAGTTAAACTAAAATTTTCCAGTCACATGTTTTAACCAATAATTTGTATTTTTAAGTATAAGAAATGGAATTTTTCTACTGGTAGAAATGAATTTTCAAGAAAAAACAAGAAATTTTCAACAAAAAAGTTACTTTTCAACCAAATTTTAAATCTTGACCAAAATAGGGCATTTAAAAAAATATATATGAATTTTCAACCCAATGGTTAAATTTTCATACCGAAAATATTAATTTTTAATAAACAAGTGCATTTGACCAAACAGTAAAATTTATATAAAAGGGTTGAATATCAAACAAAAAACTGAATTTTAACGAAGTAGGTAAACTTTTAAACAATTAGTTACATCTTCTACCAGAAAAGAGAAATTTTCAAAAAATAGCTAAACACTCTTTAAACATTTTTCTACTAAAAGAGATGATTTTCCCGACCTAAATCAACAATCAAATATCAAATTAGGAGAATTTTAAACTAACGATAATTAGGTTTTTTTATCAAAAAGAAATAAATTTTGAAACTAAAAAACCAAAATTTGAATTAGGAAGGAAAAAAACCCATCAAATTTTTTAATTTTCACATGAAAAATACGAGTTTTCTACAAAACAATTTCATTTTCAAACCAAAAGTATAATTTTTTCATTAGTAAGTTACTTTTCAAACAAAAGAAATTATTGAATTAAAAAAAAGTATGAATTATCAACTAAAATAGATAAGTTTTCAACGTAAAATATAATAGTTGATATTATTTTAATCAAAACGGAATTTAATTTGGAATCAAACATAGTAGAATTCTACCAACTAGTTTTTAACAAAATAGTTGAATCATCAAATACATCAAATTATTATTCTTTTCGGATAATTTAATTTTTAACCAGAAAAAAAAATTTCCCTGAATTGTTATATTTTGAAGCCAGTAATACGATTTTTCTACAAAACAGTAGTATTTTGAAATGGAACATATGAATCTTCAACAAAAACTTTACTTTTCTACCAAATTAAATAGTTTAATTTTTTATAAAACGTAAAAACTTTTAAAAAGAGAAAAAATAGAATTAGCAGAATCAAATATTCGTTAATGTTTTTTATAGAGAATTCATCATTTTTAGTTAAAAATATAATTATTTTGTATAAAATGGATTTTTACATCTGAAATTTCACGTATTCTGTGAAAAAATTGTCATTTGGTAAAGAAATTAATCTTTTTGGTGGTAAATTCAAAAGCCTGGTTGAAAGTTGATCTTTAGTGCTAAACTTTATTCTGTTGAATAAAAATGTAACTATTTGGTTGAAAACCGATATATTGTATTGAAAATTATCATTTTTGATAGGAAATTTAATCACTGGGTTGATTCAGAATTCGGTGAATATTTGAGAATACTTTTTGAAAGGAAAAACAGAATTTCCAAAATAGAGTATTCTTTTTAGATTCTCATGACAGAAGGTATTAAATTTGTCTTAAATTTGACCCCCCAGTTTTTGTCAAATGTCCACGTTTTGAGACCATTTTTTCAAAATTCAAGAATTGTCTGTACGGTTATTCATAGTATTTAAAAAGTCGAACAATTTATTTAATGACTTTTTTCATGAAATTAAAAAATTTTAGAGTTATAGCGTTTACAAAATTCCAAAAAACACACGATAATGAACCTTTTAAGCCAAATAACGGACGATTTGAAAAAATGGGAAGAGACGAAAAAGTTTTATTTCTAAATGCCCTAGAAGATCATCATTGGACATGAAAAAATTCAGTTTATGGAAAAAAGACAAAAGTTAAAGTAAAACTTTGAATAAAAAAAATTTTTTTAATAATGCGCATTTTTTAAATCGGACAATGAAACTTCGTCTGTTTTAATGCCAATGCAAGTTGCGAATTATAATAATATACATTTATGGGAATGATATAAAATTGCAGGGATAAACTCAAGTTCGAAGTACGCGATACGTGATGAGAATGTGTTCGTTAAAGCTGAAGGAGCTTTAACAAAAGAGAATTCACAATCACCAAATTACTGTTGTCGATATTTTCACCTTTATTTACAAAAAGTCTATGTAGAAAGATCGAGCACGTAGCGCGAGGTAAATACAAATTAAACTATTTTAATTATAGATTCATCATTTTGATTTTGAATTATCTCTTTGGTTGAAAATTCAAATATTTCAGTTAAAGATTAATTATCATTTTTTTTGTGGAAATTTATATTTAAAAGAAAATAAAAATCCAACTATTTTCCGTTAAAAATGAATTTTTTGGGTAAAATATCTACTATTATATTTTTGTTTAAAAAGTAATGTTTTAATTCAAAATTCAACTAATTTGCCTCTGGTAGAAAACTAATCTTCTTGGTTGAAAACTCAACAGCATGGTAAAAAGTTGATCTCTGGTTGTAAAATGTATTTTTTTGAATAACAATTGAACGAAAAAGTATGTTTTGTGTTGAAAAATCTTCTTTTTTGTAGGAAATTAAATAACTTGGTTGATTCAGAATTCGGTGAATCTTTAGGAATAGTTTTAATAATAAAAAACAGAATTCCCAGAATGGAGTATTCGTTTTTTTTTTTTTTTGGAAGATGATTTTCTTAATTGAAAATTAAACCTATTATTTGGTTAAAGATTCATTATTTTAGCCTAAAATCATCTCTTTGGTTAAAAAGTCTACCATTAATTATTTGATTGAGAATTTTTTTTTTATTTAAAAATTAATTATTTTGTTAAAAACTAGTTTTTATTTTGTTTTGGTTAAAAATTAAAATGCTTCAGATAAAGGTTCATCATCGTCCTTTGGTGAAATTTTAATTTTTTCTTCAAATAAAAGTCCAACTATTTTCCGTTAAAAATTAATTTTTTGATGCAAAATTGAACTAATTAGTTAATAATTAATTTTTGCATCTGAAATTGAATCCACTTTGTGGAAAATTCGTGTGTTTTGTTCGAAAATCTTCTTGGTTGTAAACTCAACAACTTGGTTAAAACTGTATCTCTTGAATTGAAACTTTTTTTTAATAATAATGTAACTACTTTTTTGAAAATTGATGTAATGTTTTAAAAAATCTGTTTTTTGTGAGAAAATTTAATTATTTGGTGAAAAATTTATGTTTTTGAAAATAGATTAAACTGTTAGGTTTAAAATTTCTGTATTGTGCGAAAAATTCTTCTTTTTTTTTAGAAATTAATCATCTTACATTAGTTAATTAACAATTCTAATTAAAGATTTATCATTAATGTACAAATTAATTTCTTTGATTGAAAGGTGAAACATTTTGTTTAAAATTTATATATTTTTTTATTTTTTAGTCTGCTGAAAATTTATGTATTTTATTTCAAATTAAACGTTTTTAAAACACTTTCTGGTGATCCTAGAATATTATGTATTATCCAGAAGTTGGAGTAGAATTTAGGCGAATCAAAAAAAAAAAAAATCAGAAAGAAAAAATTAGTTTCCAGACATGGGGATTTATAGCCTAATATAGGAGAATTTTAATTTTTCTCCCAACCTGACATTAGAAATTAAAAAATCACAATTAAAAATTGTAAATTTGAAATTCGAAATTAAAAATTCGGAATTCAAATTTAAGAATGATATGCAACGATTTTATATCTGGAAATTTACTGTAAATGTTAAATTAATTATGTATTCTTTAGTTCAATTTTTATGAAGACATAAAACTCAGGATTGAAGATCTTAAAGATTTTTCAAGATTGCTAAAGTTTTTAAAAAATGTTCCAATTTTAAATTTCTTCACCTTTATAGCGTGCAGATGGAAATTTCTCTTTTCGGCACTTCGTGTTAGAAGTTAGGCTATTTCATCGCTCTGAATATTTCATGCTAGCCAGACGACAGAAACGGAGACTGTAAAGGAGGACTTAAGAACAATTTTCTTCTGGCATAAGTAGACTATTTAGAGGGAACCGTTTCTTATATTTTTTAATTACTTAAATAAAAATTAATGATATTTTTTCTGATAAATTTGGTATGTTGATTTATTTTCTGTATGCTGGTCTTATATCAATATTTTTATGATATTGATTTTTATTCTTATGTAATAAAATGATGTCTATTTAGCTGTATTGGGATTCGAACCCTGGTCTTCAGATTGCCAGTCTGGTGCTCTTACCTACGGAAAACTTTGGTTCTAATCCCAACTAAACTAAAGAGACATATTTCACAACTTATAAATAAATATCGATATTTTAAAAATCCATATTTAAAAAATAATAAGATAAGAGCACTTTACGGATTTAAAGAAAGTAAATCGCGTATTCTTCCTAGCTTAGTGTGCAAGAGGACCCGACCGGCAATCTGAAAACCTGAGTTCGAATCCCAACAGAGCTAGAGAAATTTTTTTTTCACAATTCCAAAAAACTGGTATAGGCCATGACAGATTGCATGATCTTACATAATAAGAATTTTCATTAACTAATTATTATCTATTGCTAGTTTTAATTGAACTTAAATCAAACTTAAAATCAAAACTTTTTTCTGAAATGAAATTTTAGACCAGAATCCTAGGCGTAAAAAAAATAACAAATAGGTATTCACGTTTGTTTATTTAAATGTAGTTATTTGAAATTTTTTTTCTTTGTTGTATAAATATGATTTTAACAAAATAGTTGCATTTTTGCATAAAAAAGGAAAGTTTTCATTCAAGAATGGAATAGTTCAATCTTCAGATTAAAATATTACTTTTCAGCCAAAAAAGAAATAAATTTTTAAAAAATACATATACTTTCTATCAAGTATTCAAAATTGAAACTTATTTAGGATTAGTTTTTAACATAATCAGATTATTTTTGTTAAAATATACTTTAATTTTCAAGCAAAAATATGAATTTAAAAAAAAATTATTTTCAACCAAAGAGCTTAATTTTTCAACCAATGGTTGAATTTTCAAGCAAAAAAGAGGAATTCCTCACAAATTAGTTCAGTTGCCACCAAAAAATTACTTTTCGACAAAATTTTTTCATTTTTTGCAAAATAGTTAAACCCTTAACCAAAACAGATCAATTTTACTCCAAGCAATTGCATTTTTAAAGAAAAAAATGAATTTTAAGATAATATTTATAAAAAAAAGACGAAGTTTCAAATAGAAAAGATAAATTTTTAATTTAAAATATCAATTTTTAACTAACAACTCAATAGTTACAGTTTCAGGTAAAAAATAAATTTCTAACTAAGAATTAAAATTTTTCAGATTAAAATGATTATTCTAAAAAAATGAATTTTCAAGAAAAGAGCTCAACGTATAAGCATGTTCCTTACTTTTTTACATAAAAGTAGATTTTTTAATCAAGGCAATTCATTTTATACCAAGAAAGACACATTTTCAACGAAATAGATCAATTTTCAAACTGGGTTTTACTTGAATTTGGAACTAAGAAAGATTGATTTTCTACAAAAAAGTTGAATTTGTATTAAAAAATTAATTTAGGCCGAAATAGTTGAATATTTAACAGAATAATTGAATTTTTTACCAAAAATATTATTTTTTAGACAAGCAATTGCATTTTTAAACAAAAGTGTAGAATTTTAAACGAAGCAGTAAAATACCTAAACAAAATAGAAATTTTGTTAATAAGTAGTAGAACTTTTGACCAAAAAGGTTGAATTATTAACAGTTTAAGTTAAAAAAAATTACATTATAACCAAAAGAAAAATATATTTTCTGAAAAATGGTAACATTTTCAGTTAGAGAATTACTTTTCACATGAAATTATAAATAATAAAGAGAAAAATTAATTTTTGATAAAACAGTTCAACATTTAATTAAATACTTCACTCATCAAATAAAAAAGAGATTTTTAACAAAATTTGTTATTTTTCACCCGATTGTTGAATCGACAAGACAAACAGGCAATTTTTCTAAAAAAAAGTTTTAATTTAAAATTAAAATAAATAATTTGCGACCAAATAGTGCGATTTTCACGTACATAAATAACTCGATTTTTAACTAAAAAAGATTAATTTTCAACCAGGCAGTAGGATTTTTAACCAAAAGGAAAACAAGTTTTCAGAAAAATTGTCACATGTCGAGCCGATAAATTAACTTTACATTAAAATTATAAATAATTAAGAAAAAAATTAAAGTTTGGTAAAACAATTCAACATTTAACCTCACTTATCAAACAAAAAGTGATTTTCAACCAAATTTCTTATTTTTAACTCAATTGTTGAATTGTCAAAACGAACAGGAAATTTTTCTATAAAATATTTTAATTAAAAAAACTATAATAATTTACGACCAAATAGTTACATTTTCAAGTACATAAATAATTTGAGTTTTAAACATAAAAGATTAATTTTCAAACAAGCAGTAGCATTTTCAACCAGAAGAAAAACAAATTTTCAGAAATATGGTCACATTTTGAGTCAAAGACATCAGTTTTAAATTAAAATTATAAATAATTAAGACAACAATCAAAGTTTGAATAAACAATTCAACATTTAACCAAATACTTCACTTATCAAATAAAAAAGGGATTTGGAACAAAATTTATTATTTTTCATTCAATTTTTGGATTGTCAAGTCGAACAGGCAATTTTTCTAGAAAAGGTTTTAATTAAAAAAATAATAACAATAATTTACGTCCAAATACTTAAATTTTCAAGTACATAAAGAATGTCATTTTTAACCCAAAAATATTAATGTTTAACTAAGCAGTAGCATTTTCAACCATCAAAGACGAATTTTAAATAAACCAGATTATTAAAAAAAAAAATCTGAATTTTATACAACATCTCTTTTAAGTTTACTATCAGGAAAAATACAAAGCCCTCCTTAGTATGTTCCCCAGTAATGAATTCAAAGATGTTTTTAATAAGTAAAATTTTTTTTAAGAATCACCTCGTTTTTTCAAAATTTGTTTTACGTTGGTTAAAAGTGCTACTGATTGTTTGCCCCCCCCCCCCCCGTCTCCTTAAATTGGCAACCTATTGTACGAAAGATCCCTAATCAGAAGTTAATCTGCCCTCTAAAATAATATTCAAATTAAATCAATGTTCTCAAAAAAAGCAATAATGCATAAATAATTTAATTGAAAGTATTCTTTTATTTGTATCAAATAGTTATAACTCATTAATATTAATAATTCGACTGACAGTTATAAGAAATTAAATGTATGTATTTAAAAATAGAAGGGGGTCAGCCATTTTTATGGAGGGGGGGAGGGGTTCCCAAATTAAAAAAATCTGTCACAAAGGGGTGGTGTGAGCCAAAAAATAACTAAAAATAGTTTAACATAATATGTGGAAACTTTCAAAGCCATAAGAATAAATTTATTTTTCCCTACATTGGGATGCCCCTAAATTCTTCAGAACAAAATCGAATGTAATGGAAATAAAGTTGTGAAATCACTTTTAATACCTGTAGGGTAATTACAATTTTCAAATGAGAATATAAACTGCATAACATTTGTGAAACGTTGTGTTACATAAGGCTTTATACATTTGATACAAGCCACGTGAGTCACAGTCATGTAACTACATTTCCGGGGCTACATTTGAATTCCCTACTATAAGCTTTCTCTCGAGCTGACATCGATAAAAAGGCATTGAGAGGGTTCAACACTAAAGTCTTGATTTTACACTCCCTTGTCAGTGGAACAGTACATCCAAGCACCAAGTATTCCCAGAGGTATAAAATCGTCGCGTTTAAAATCACAGTGGTGATTTCACAGTGCCGACACCTCCATATTGCGCATTGCGGTCTTTCTTTTGTAAGCCAGATAAAGGCTTTGGAATCATTTGAGAAATTCAAAATAGTGTCAATTTTTTAAATATTGAATCGAAACCCGAGTCAAAATATAGGTAATTTTTAAATTCTCCAGGGTGCTGAATGGATTCTTTTTAGATCTTCTCAATACTCGGCATCCTTGTTTAATTCTCTTAGGTCTTATTTAGTACAATTTTAATCCTCTTTGAGTCACTTAAAATTTTTTTCAGTATTTATCATGTTCTTATTTACATCTTTTAGAATCTCTACAAGACTAATATTGAAAATGAACTAAAATATTATTAAATATTTATTTTTAAATATTTAAAATTATTACTATTCATAACATATTAATGCGACAATTCATTAAAAAATTTAATGCATATTAGAATGTGAGAATATTTATTCGAGTTCTTTTTGGTTGATAGACAATCTTTCATAAACTGCATTATCCATATTCATATAAATAAAAACATACATGTATTTACAATAGGTTACAACAATAATATATAAGGTATGTTCACATTAAAATCATTTTTATTGACTTTGAATTACAAGAAAATGTTAAAACATGATATATTGCTATTTATTTGGTACTAAACTTAATTTTGGGTATAAAAATGAATTAAAAAAAAATACTCCAAGGCAAGTGGATTTGTTTCTACATAGCCAAAAAATAATTATTTAATAAATAAATTAATTAATGAATATTGGGCAATTAATTCATAATTTATTAATAGTTAATCAATCATTATTAAATAATGAATTAACAATTCATGTATTTATTTATGATTTTTTACAAGAAAAAACAATTGTAACACAAGTAAAATTTACAATGTGATAAAGTTTTAACCAAACAGTTTAATCTTCTACTAAAGTGTTGCATTTTAAAACCAAAAAGATTAATTTTCTGAAAAACAGAATAATTTTTAAAATAAAAGTCGACGGTCGGCCAAACTTTGGCCCGAGTATGAGCAAACCTTCGAAAAAACTTTTATTAATTGTTACAAAAATACCGTGAAATTTCCTATATAATAATATTTTAAAGTGAATTACCTATAAAATTTAAAATTAGAATTATAGAAATTTTTTTTATATTTTATATCAGGCTTTGAATGTTCTGTTACTGTTCCAAATCAAAAAAGGAACTTTGTTCAATAAAATTTGTTACAAGATGGTGACATAACTGTTCTAAAAAAAAATGGTAACATTGTTCTAGGACACTGCAAGAAAATTGTGATCGAACTGTTCTAGAACAAAAAAGGTAACAGTGTTCTAGAACACTGTGACTACACTAGAACAAACTGATCACAAACACCGATCACAGACCGTCTTTAATATTTGTTTTAGGTTTGTTCTAGAACTGTGCTGTAACAGTGTTATATCGAAGTTATTAAACCCTGTTGCAAGTGTGTTCTATAACGATTTAGAGACAAAGATTAATAGCTATTTTAGAACAGTTGTTACGTTATTGTTCTAGAATTGACCAATCACACACGTTCTGTAACATTTGTTCCAAGTTTGTTCTAGAAATGTGCCTTAATATTGTTATAGCGAAGTTCTAGAACCCTGTTAAAAGTGTGTTCCAGAATAAATTAGGGACAAACATTAATAACTGTTTTAGAACAATTGTTATGCCATTGTTCTAGAACTGACCAACCACAGACGTTCTAGAATTTTTGTTTTAAGTTTGTTCTAGAACAGATCATTTGCCACAGCTTTCTAGATCTGTTGCAGATTTGTTATAGAACATTTGTAATTGAGTTCTAGAACTGTTCTAGAAATGTTACAGATCAATTATCACAGCGTTCTAGATCTGTTGCAAATTTGTTATAAAACATTTGTGATTAAGTTCTAGAATTGTTCTCGAAATCTTACACTTCGGTTGTCACAGATTTCTAGAGCTGTTACAGAATTATTACATAAGAATAGTAACCGAGTTCTAGGGTTGTTCTAGAAATGTTCCAGATCGTATTTCACAGCGTTCTAGAACTGTTACAGAATTATTCTAGCGTATGGGGGATGGCTTAGTTACTTGCATGTTCGCAACCTGTTACTAACCTGTTCTAAAACTAGTTTTTTTTGTTTTCTAGAACAATTACAGATCTATTTTGTAACCATGTTTGCTGGACAGTAACATTAGTTACAGATTCTTCCAAATTACACAATAAACAAGAACAATATAATGATGAAGAAATTTCTTCGTGAAATTATTATTTTTTATATTTTAAATAAATTTAACAAACAAATAGAATAGTGATGCATTTTTTCTTGTTTTCAAATACCCAGATAATGCATATGTTTATTCAATTTGTTTTAAAAATCATGGAATGTGTCAACTAATTATGAATTTTGCTGAAATTATCGTGAAGTTCCAAATTAAAGGGGCTGACATAAAAAAAACGAATTTTCCCGTCCACAGATGCCTGAATGATGCGTTTTGTTTGTTAAATTTGTTTTTAAAAATCATTAAATATATCAACTAATCATAAATATTGCTTAATTTATTATAAAGATCCCAGTGGAAAAGTCTGAAATCGAAGGAAAAAAATTTCCGTTGACAAATGCCCCAATAATTAATTTGCTTATTAAATTTGTTATAAAAATTATAAAATTGAACAAAAAATGATTAATTTTGCTAAAATATCATGAAGTTCCTAATTAAAAATTTGGACGTCGAATTTTCATTTCAACAAATGCCTGACTAATGCTTAAATTGTCATGAGTTCTCAATTGAAAAGACTGGCATTAAACAACAAGATTTTAATCATCGTGTTTTTATCAAAATTTCTCGAAACGTAAAATATTTGGAAAATCGTAGAAAAATAACTTTTTTTTTTAATTATCGTTCTTAAAAATTAAATTTATGTACGAAATTAGTAGTTAGTTGAAATTTCTACGGAATAGTTTCATTTTTTATTAAATACTTGCATTTTGAAGCCAGATAGACGAATTTTCAACGAAAAAGGTTCATTTTGACCAAAAAGTTAAATTTAAAATAAAAAGTAAAGTTTTCAAGAAAACGCATGTATATGAATAATTTTCAACGAAATAGTTGACTTTTTAACTTAAAAAGATTAAATTTATAACAAAAAAGATGAATTTTCAACCTAAAAAGAAGAATTTTCGACGAAATAGTTGAATTAAAAAAAAACTCTTAAACCGAATTTTAAACTACAAAAAATATAAATTTTGATTAAAGCCACTTGAATTTTAATAACAAAGTAAAACTTACAACTAAGAAAGATTTTTCAGATAATGTAGAAAACGAATTCCATCAAATTGTGATTTTCAAGCCAAGAAGGCAAACTTTGATCAAAATAGTTAAACTTTCAACAAATGAAATAATTTTTCAAACAAAAGAGGTGAATTGTGAACCAAAAATATAATATTAGATTTTTCAATTAAAAAACATTAATTTTTAACGAAAAAGTAGGACTTCGACAAAAAATGTTGAATTTTCAATCTAGAATGTTTTTTCGAATATTGAAAGAAACAAAATGTGAACCTTTTGAATTTTCAAACGAAAAAGGCACATTTTCTACAAAAAATTTGAATTTTCAAACCAAAAAATAAATTTTAAACAAGAAGGTTAGTATTAAGCTAAATAATTGAATGTTCTATAAAAAAATAGTTTTCAAGATACAAAAAGAATAAATATCGATAAAAAAATACAAATTTTCAACCTAATAGTGCAATTTTCCACTAAGTTTTTTTTTATGAATGAAATAGTTAGATTTTGAATAAGACTGAGGCTTCAGCAAAAAAGATAAATTTTCAACAACAAAAAAAGATAAATCTCAATTAAAAAGAATGAATTTTTAACTTAATAGTTACACTCTTAATTAAAAACGATGAAAAAAAGTGAAGACTAATTGTCAATAAATAAAGCGATTTATCATAAATAATTAATTCGTAATAAAACACATGTTTTTTTTTACAAAATAGTTGAATAAAAAAAAAGAAATGGATTTTCAACAAAAAATGTAATAATTAAATTTTTAATTAAGGAAATCAATTTGCAATACAAGAAAAATATTTTTTAAGAAAATAATTAAATTTCCAATCAGATAAATGAATTTTCAATGAAAAAATCAATTTTCAACGAAAATGGGTAATCTTTAATGAAAAAAAGGAATTTTTAACCAAATATTTTATTTTTAAACCAGAAAAAATAAGAAAAATAATAAAGACTAATTTTTTACCAAAAGCAGAATTTTCAATGAAACACATAAATTCTCGACTAAAAAGAGAAATTTACACCCACAAAAATTTCATAATTATAATATTATAATAATATTTTGCAACAAATTTAATTTAAATTGTATTCAATTTTGTTTGACAGAAAAATAATTTTATTTATAATTACGCATATATATTATAAGGGAACTTGTGCTCGTCAGTCATATTATTATTTTCGAAAATACCTAATTAATAAGTTGTTAAGGGTACGTAACAATAAAATTTTAAACAATGTAATTATTTAATATTAAAAATATTTTAAAATGATGTAAAAATGTGAAAAATGTAACAATTGAAAACTTGTTAAATAATATTGTGTGGAACCTTTAGATTTTATAACTATTCTGAAAACGTGATAATTATAAATATGTAATATTTGAAATATTTATAACTATTTGTATAAATTTTTAATCTTTGTAAAGTTATTCTAACATATTTAAAATCTTTCTGAAACCGTGCGGAATCGTTCTGAAATCTTTTTCAGAACGAAATAAAACCATACTAATAACTTTCATTTC
>NC_046662.1:46585956-46595298 GCF_010883055.1 Belonocnema kinseyi | reverse complement strand
CCCCCCCCCCCCCCCGCAGCGCCAGAAATGACCTAAGAATAAAAAAAACTACATGTTTACGTATTATTGTAACTTTTTAGCCATTTTCGTTGTCTTTTTCATACAAATATTTACTAATGGACAATTTAAATATTTACCATGACGTTTTAACCAATTTTCAATTGTTTAAATAAATGTAAATTATTTGAACAATTATTTATTCCCAAAAAAAGTTGAGAAAAGCAATCGTATTCTTAGATTGGAATGTAATTAATTCTCATTGTTTGGAGTAGTGAATTTTCCTAAAACCATGTAATTATTTATGTAATTATTTATTGTCTATTTTCAAAATTTCTAATAATTGAACCAGGGATATCAACTTTATTTTTAAATTAGTATCATATGCTACATTTTGTTGAATAATTACATCATTTTGATACATTTATTTTAATTTTCAATGAATTTCTATTTGTTTAAACAATCTATATTGTCCCAAGCAGTTTTTTTCGACAGCTGGAAAAAGAAAATTAAATAGAATACACAAAATTATTTTTCTGACTATATAGTGTATAGAAAGAACACGTTTACCACTTTTTAATTGTTTAATAAATTTAATTTGTTTCAATAATTACTTTTTAAAAATTGCATTAAAAAGCTTAATTAATTCTATGTCTCCTACTTTTCATTGTTTCAGTTATCAAAAAATAAGTTCTTGAACAAATACAAATTGTTTCAAAAAATATAAATTTGTTAAAAATTATAAGAAATATATCAAAGTTATGTAATTATTCTACAAAAAGTAGCATAGAATACCAATTTAACAAAGCGAACATCTCTATATCCATTTTTCGCAGTTTTCAAAATTAACAATAATTAATTGTTCAAATAATTACATAATGTTTTTAGAACAATTTACCACTCCAAACAATGACAAACAATTACATTTCAATCAGAAAATACGATTATTTTTAACATGTTTTGGGAATTAATAATTGTGTAAATAATTTACATTTGCTTAAACAATGGAAATTGGTTTAAAAATGTCTGGCAAATATTCAAATTGTCCATTTATAAATATTTGTATGAAAAAGACGACGGAAATTGCTCAAAAGTAACAATAATACGTCACAGAAAAAACTAAGAATAAAATTTGTTGCAGGAAATTTTTTTAGAGCGTTAAATTTGTTTTTAGCTAACTTCACATATTTCAAAAAACATGTTTTTGTCATGAAAAAACAAAAGAAAGTTTAACCGATATTTGTGTGAAGTTTATCCTGTGCAATTAATTTTTGTTGAAAATAATCATTTCAAAACGATTCCGAACGATTTCACAAATATTTTGAATATGTTAGAATGTCATTACAAAGATTAAAATTATATGCAAATATTTATAAATATTTTACACATTTCAAAAAGATAAAGAAAATGTCACAATAATTTGAAATATTTCACATCGAATGAAAATATTATAATGACTTTGCAAAAATGAAAAATATTGGAAAAGAGTCAAGAAATATGTCATGTATCGAAAACTGTTTCAAAAGCTTCCAAGATTTTAAGTATTTTTCAATGATTTGATACATTCCAAAATTCTTGATTACTGATTAACAAAATTAATTTAATAATATGTTTAAGCATTGACCAGGGTTAAAATCAAGTTAAGGTGGTGGTTAAATAACGAACAAAGTGTTTATTGCTCACTCAGGCTCGTCCAAACCTAAAAATTTTCTTGAAATAATTTTATTGAATCGTATTCAACACTTAATTAGCCAATCACCATCGTCAATTGATATTCACCCTGCTTTATACCAGAACATTTTCAATAAATTGATTTTCATTATTGAGTATTGAACAGTAATTTAATTATTCTATCATCAACACCTAAATTTCATTTTCAATACTAGGACAGCTACCTAGATCTTAAATGCTAGTTTTTATAAATATTTAAGATAGGCAACTCAGGACGCTCTTAAATAGAAAATTTATTTGAAGAAGAAACAAAATTTTCGTCAATTATTTTAATCTATCCAATCGATAAACATCGTTATTAATAATGTTTGTAAAGAAAATATTAGTAATAATTTCTTCTACACAATTGCACATAGAATACGAAACAATATCGAACGAAATTAAATATTAATTTTATCAAGCGTTCAAAAGAGTTCTAACGTTTTTCTGTACTAGTTTAATATCTTAGAACCCTTAGTATAACATAACAATTTTTTAAATTTCTGATATAACAAAAAAATAGCAGATGTTATATGTTCATGTCTGTATATTTGGCTGCAGTATCTTATCTTCGAATATCTACTATTAAACATCCGTTCTTTTCCATTTGGCTATGTTTGGATTTAATAATTTCCAAAGTCGTAATATAGCGTAAATTTTATTTAATTAATGACGTTAAATAACAATGAAGCAAAAAAAAACATTATAACTCTATTTAAGATTATTCTTTAATAATTAGACAAATAATCTATTTTTAAAATACTAGAGGCAGAAGAAAATTTCAAATGGCATCATATAGAGAAAAGGATTTAGTTGGTTATCTAATATCACCAAATTATTGAATCTATTAGTTTAGATTTATGCAATTTTTATAAGATATCGAACACTTTAGTAAAAACTATATGATATGCAAACTATAAATTTGGAAGGTTACAAAACTTTTGAAGAGCAATTTTAAATTGATGATTTTACAAATTGTTAGTTTTCAAATGATTATCATAAAATCAATTCTTCACTCATTTTTTCAAAAATATATTTATTATGTTCTGTTAATTTAATCCTCAAATAAAGTTAATCTAAAGGTTACATACTTAACTATATAATGAAAATGTAATACAGAGTTTTTTAGTTGAAAATACAAATTTGAGGATTTTTAAGAAAAAATTATGCTTATTTCTAAAGTCGTTGGGTGACAGTAGACCCATCAAAATATTTTATTCTGCAACTATATTTTTCATGGAATTTTAACAACAAAAAAGTAGTACAAATAGTCTATTTATAATAAAGTAATAAAAAATAACGAATGTGTCAAACAGTATATGTTCCATGAGGGTTGAAAAACCAGAATGTAATGCTTTTTGGCTTTAAAAATTGTTTGACCATAGGAAATGATAATTAGTTTTTAAAATTGATCTCAATTTTATAAAGCACTTATCAACAATATTAACAATAATCATAGATATGTTCAAAGCCTCCTGTTGCTAAAAAATCCTGGAAAACTTCTAAATCTTTCAAAATTCTTTGGAATCTTAAGAATCCGCTGAAAATTCTTAAAATTTTCAAAATCTCTGACATTCGTAGGAACTTTCAGAGAAACCTGGAGGTCTTTGAAGTATTATTTCATTTCTCCTTAGGATTCACTATAGAAATCCGTTGGAAAGCCTTTCGAATTTGTTTGAAACCCTACGAAATTCTTTAAAACCCCTCAAAAATTGGGAAATCTCGTTGAATTCCTTAGAATTTTTTCCAAAGTCTTAAAATATTTCAGTTCTTTGAAATCCTCTAAAACGTATAAAAATGAATAAAATTTCCTAAATCTTATGAAATCGCTAGTAATCACACTAACAATATGTTAACTAATCCCACGAAATCTGTTGAAATTTCTTATCCTTACCTTTAATTTGTCCTAATTTTGATTTTTAATTTAAAAAATGTGTATTTCAAATTTCTTAAACATTAACGTTAAAAAAAATTGTGAAAGTTTGAATCTTAGAAACTCTGAAATTATTAAAACTAAAATTTTTAAATTTATGAACTTCAAAGGCTTTGAATTTAAAAAGATTTAAACTCTAAACTATCAAATGCAGATACTTAAATTCGGGATAGAAAATTAAAATCATCTATAACATTCTGTAGTTGAAATTTTCCACAATTTTCGAGATTTAAGAAAAAAATTCATTCCAATCTCTAATTTTTGGAGGAATAGATTAGTACTATTATTAAAAATCGAATATTGACAGTTTTTGAAAACTTGAAAGTTTTAGAGTTTGTATGCTTTAAAGCTTTAAGGTTTAAAAATCTTTCAATTAGACGAATTTCAAGTTTTGCAAAAAAATGCATGAAAAAAGATTCTAATTTTCAAATGAATTAAATGTAGTTGAATTAATTTTAAAACCCTTAAAACGTTTGGATCTCTTAGATTTGTAGGCTTCATGATTTAATCATTAAATTTAACTTTCTTAAGTTCAGAAAACAAAATCTGAATATGTTTTAACCTTTTGAATGTCTCAACTTCTTAAAGACTAATTTCAAAAATCTATTCTTTTATGCCCTTGAAATCTATAGAAATTCTTTACAATATTATTGTGTCTTTTTACTTCTTTCGAAATCCTAAGAATACCTTAAATATTGTTAAATTTTTTGAAATCGTTTGAAATTCTGTAAATACTGAAAAAATTCTTTGAAATCTTTTAAATCTTCTGAAATCTTACAAAATAATTCCTCACAAATGTTTTAGTCACTCAAATTTGTTTACAATTCTAGGAAAATTTTTTAAATCTCTCGAAGTTTTTCGATATCTTTCAAAATATACAATGTTTTTTATTTTCCTTTGAAATTTGTACAATTTCTTGAATCTTATAAAATCCCTAGAAATCTCATGAAATTCCATAAATCTTAAAATATGTAGCATCTTTTATAATTCCTATGAAAAGTAAAAATATATCTCAGTCTTTGAAACCCTATGAGCCCTTATGCAATTTCATGAAATCCGAATACTGGCATTTTTTTGAAGACTTATGGTGTCCACTTTGACTAATTACGTTCAGTTCTAATCTACTTTTCAAATTCATATTATTCTCAATGTGGATATTTTTTTAAAAAAGGGTATCAAAATAGTTGCATCTTTAAAAAAAAAGTGTGAAGAAGTGTCAATAGCAGCGTGAGTTCAAGGCCAGTATACATAGAGATAGATAGGATTAGTTGCCAAAGCCCCTAACACTTTCCCTCTTGTCTGGCAGTCAAATCTTTATGTTCCAAGCCTGATAGACTTATAGGAATGACCCAGGGCAGAATAGGGCTTCAGTATTACTCCTCCAGAATTTAAGAGCTCCCTAGCCAATAGAATTGCAACGATCACACCTCCAACTTTTATCTTTCCAGCAAAAATGACACAAACAGCCTCAAGGACAGGGCCTCTGCATTCCCAATTCCCAGCCAATCTAAAATCAATCTTAGTTCCTTCCATTATAAGGTGAGTCGGAAAAGGCTGGCAAGGAAAGGGTAAGATCAGAGAAGGTGAAACCGATCAGTTTCAAGCAGACTTGTGAGCTTGCATTATTCAAACTCTGTCTTGGCTGTCGAAAGTGCCGCTTGCTTTTACCAGAAACCCACCCTTCTCTCTCTCTCTCTCTTCCTCTTGCAATTTCGTGTTTGTCACTCTATCTTTGCTCCACTCATCCTATTTTTCACCCTCATTTATTTCTCTCTCTCTTTATCCTTTTTGCTTGCGTAGACTCTTTGTACTTCCAGGCTAATTCATTCTGCATCAGTCGGCGAGAGATGGATCCTATGTCTTTGTCACTGTACAAAAGCCATTTTCTAAGTAGTATCTTTCAGGAAAATCTTTAAAAAATTTCGAGAATTCACAATCATGATTAGGATTTACATTTTGTATGGATTTCAGACGATAGGAATAAAAACAGACGTGTTCTTTAATACTAAATCAAATTGTGAGACATCATGCTCACCCTGAAATTTTCCCGACCCTCATCTATTTTGATTACTAGTTTGTTTTTAATTGTGGTGCAGGAAATCTTAGCAATTTTTACTTAGATAGATGTAGTTGAGCTTAAAGCATTAGGTAAGTTTCACTTTTTCAAATAATTTGTTCTAATGTGGTAATTGAAACCTCTTTTGGCTGTTGAAATTACTTTATTCAGATAAATTTCATCTTTTGTCAGAAGAATTCTTCTTGAGACCAATGAAATATCTTCTTAAATTTAAGGTTAAAGAGAATTTTATTTGTCGCAAAAATATTTTTTTTGTAGCAAACCGTATCCTTTTGCGTCAAGCTTCACCTAATCTTACAACTGAATAATTCTGTTTGTGTAAAAAAGATATTCAAGTGATTCAAAACAAAACAGGGAAGTGGACTATGCTTTTGTTTCAAGGGAACTTTTTCTCTGAGTTTTATTTTACGATTATATGGATTGTGTGATTATTTGTTTTACTTTTGTTTTTTCTCCCTCATGGAAGCAGCTTTGTCAAACTTTTTTAAGTTACTTGAATCAAAATTAATGCAAACACGGAAAAGACGCGTTGCTTTAAGACAAATCAATAGACTCCTAAGAACCTCTTTTTACAAAAAAACTGTTTTCAATAAATCAAACTCAAAGTTCATGTAATCATATTAAAGAATTTTCGATTCGAGAAGCTTTTAATAACCTACTTGTATTCTTGTATTTTAAATTTCTCAATGACAAATGAAATATTTTTTCTAATTAATCATTCAGACAAATTTAATCTTGTTTTGAAAGGATGATTCTTGATACTATTGGAATTACCTCTTAAATTTAATGCTAACAGAAATTGTATTTGTTAAAAAAATAATTTTGTTGCTGAAAACATTCTTTTGAGACAATCGTTCAAAAGAAACTTTTTCTTTGAATGTTCTTTTACTACTATACATTGTACCTTTGTTTGTATTATTTCTTTTTTCTTTCTCATAGCGAAAGCTTTGTCAAACTCTTTTACTTACTTTAATCAAAATTGATACAAACACGAAAAAGATTTGTCGATTTGAGAAGAATCGATAGACCCATCAGAAACTCTTTTTCCAGAAAAACTTTTTTCAATAACATAACTCAAAGTTCTTGCAAGAATATAAAAGAGTTTTTGATTCGAGACATTTAACTGACCTGTTTGTATTTTTGTATTTTGGTTTCCTCTATGACAAATAAAATACATTTGCTATTCAATTATTTAGGCAAATTTGCTCGTGTCTCAAAAAATGCTTCTTAATACGAATAGAAAATTTCTTAAAATTTAAGGTTAAAAGAAATGCCATTTTTCTAAAAGGAAATATTTAGGCTGCAAACATTACCCTTTTACGACCAACTTCACCTTATCTTGCAACTACGTAATTCTGTTTGTGTAAAAATATATTCAAGTTGGCCAAAACAAACTACAAAAGAGGAATATGCTTTTTGTTTCCGTAAATTTTTTCAATTACACAAAGTCTTTAAATTTCATTGATTTCATAAATAGGCGCGTTATGTACTATATATCAACAAAAGTTTCAGCTCCGTCGGAATTTGTTTTTGCTAGGAACATGTGTTCTGAGAAATAATTGACATTTTTTTATTTAATTTTAGCTTCAAAAGGTGTCAAGATATCCAGCCGCAAAAATGATACAGAAAAGTTACTTGCTAAGTGTACTTGTATTATAAAATTCCAATACTAATGAGGTACCATACCAATACTAGCATTTTGAAACCAGAACATTATGTATTGTAGCGTTACCTTACGTTTCGAAAATAAACTTCCAATATAAGTAGTGGGAGTTTCAAACATAAATTTTTAACAGTGCAGTTACCGTTGCTGAAGTTTCTGTTACAGTTTAGAAAAATTTAGAAGCGGTTTCTGCAGAAAGCTTTAGTGACGCGTCTCTGAAAAATCCTACAGAAATTCCTAACAGTGTACGCATGTTGTACCTAAACTTGTAAAGAGGATTTTGAAAGGAGTTTTTTTCAACAAAATAAACATTGAGTTAGTTTTAATAATATAATCCATGGACAACAAAATTCCATTTATCTGGAGAATCATCCATATATATTGAACTTTGAACAACATAATTTGTCCTAATCTTTATAAAGGAGAAATATGAGACTTTGTCTGGAATTTTAGATTAATAAATATAAACTGTTAACTTTTAAAGAAGCTCTAGCGTCGAAATTAATACTTGTAGTGAACATATCTCAGCATTATATAGAATCAGCAACTGTTTTGGTACTCTTTCGCTGGCATCTATCTGCATCAGCCTGTTCGTACTCTCGTCTATGTAATTCATGATTACACCCTGCGTAACGAACTGTGACCGCGAATGTAAATGCGGCAAGTTTCCGGAAAATCTCATTGCACCGAAAACTTTCCCGGAACCAGAAAGCTCCTCTAAGCTTCTGAAAATTTATTTTACGACGTTATTCCGTTAAAACTGTTGCGAGTCCGGAACAAATTGGCGCCTAGCGAATTTGCATCACTTGGCTGAACTTTCTTATTCATGTTGACAGGACTCAGGAGAGCATACTCTGTACATTCTGCACAAACTATACGATTTTGATACGGTGTTTATACAATAAACGGATTTATGTTGAAATAATATTTGCTTAGGACTGATTGTGTTTAGGAAGTGTAAATTACGTTGGCTTACTTTCGTTGTAAAGCAAACAAAGAGAATCGAGAGTAAAGTGTGAATAAATAAAAACAATTAAAAGTTAAATAGGTCAGTTACTCTGAGCGAGAAAACAAGGATATGCAAAAACGGCTCAAATATGTCATTATTTTATTTATTGAATTGAACATTGCGCAATCATGTAATAAAATTGTTAGCTCAATATACATCACTGTTTTTGCACATTCTGTTTTTTTTAGAATATTTGAGATATTATGCTTTGATTTTTTAACTTTTTATTTTATAACTTTCAGTAAACTTACTTAAAAACTGTATCATTTAAAAAAAGTATTGTTGAATGTAAAAAAAATGCTGCAATTCGTAATAATTCACAAAATTAGGTCTTAGACCTTTTGTGGGATTTTTTATTTGTTATGGTTATTTTCTTTCCTTTTTGATTTTCTTGATTTTTGTCTCGCTATCTGACATTTTGTGAGAGTTTGGACATTAATGATATTTTTCCAATATAAAATATGTACAATGTATAAAATATAACATTAATTTTAAACTGATTCTAAATTTCTTCCATCATGGTTTTCCTAAAGAATTTTCTAATTCCGCTAGTTCTGACCATTTTTACCACATTATATCTCAGTTTTGAACTATGCTAAATTAAAAATACTAAGTTATACTTTTTGAAAAAGAAAAAAGCAAAAATACCTTCTTAAATCAATATATTAAAAAAAAAGAATGCATTCATATAATGTATTGATGTTATGAATAATCAGAACATGGACATACATAAATGCATGGACAATGTATGGTCGACAATAAAACAGTTACTTTTTTTCTTCAAAATACGATAAATAGGGATATAATTGAGATATAGATTTTTTAAATTTGGTTATAGCCAAATACAAACGGGTAGTTTCTTTAAACACTGGAAATTGTGTCGTATATAATTGAAAGGTAGATTTTCATAAGTGGGGGTATAGCCAATTATAAACAGGCGGGTTTTCTAAATA
>NC_046662.1:46515955-46585856 GCF_010883055.1 Belonocnema kinseyi | reverse complement strand
AGATGTTTACAAGTTGGGGTATAGCCAATTATAAACAGGCGAGTTTTCTAAATACTGATAAAAGGATCAAATATAATTGGAAGGTTGATTTTTTGAATTAAGGTATTGCCAACTACAAGCGGGTGATTTGATAAAAATATTAAAGATCTTGCAAAATAGAATATTGAGAGCTAGCCTTTTTTAAATGCTGGAAATGGGTGCAAATATTATTAAGAGCTATTTTTACCGAGTTAAGTTATGGTCAATTCGCCAACTACAAATGGGTGATTTTTTTAAATACTGAAAAGGGGTCGAATATAATTACAATGCAGATTTTTTTTTTTAATTCGGGGTACTGGTTCAACTATAATTGAGAGGTATATTTTTTCGAATTAGAGTATAACTTACTATAAATAGGTGATTTCATCAAAATATCAAAAATGGGGTCAAATATAATATTGAAAAGTAGATTTTGTCGAGTTGACATTTAGTTAACTATCAGCGTGTTGCTTGTCAAGTACTGGAAATAAGATCAAATATAATGAGAAGGTGGATTTTTCCTAGTTGGGTATGATTAAATATAAATGCTTTTTTCAAATACTGGAAATGGGATGAAGTCCAAGTTAAGGTATGACCAACTATAACTAGGCGTTTTTTTTAACGCGGAGTGTGATTAAATATAATTGAGAGAAATATTTTCCAAATTATTGTATCGTTAAATACAAACAGACGATTCTTTAAATAAAATAAAATTGGGAAATGGAAATGGGATCATACATAATGAAAAGATGGATTTTTCTGAGTTGAGGTATAGTCAACTGTAAACTTTAATGCTAGAAATAGTAATTAAAATTATTTAGATGTAGATTTGTCTGCATTGGGTCATGGTTAACTGTGAAGGGCTTATTCTTTGAAACACTGGAAATGGGATCAAATACAATTTGTAAGTTAGATTTTGTCAAGTTTAGATATGGCCAACTATAAATATAATCGTAGTGAAATATAATTGAAAAGTCGATTTTATTGAGTTGAAGTACTGCCAACGACAAGAGAGTCTTTTTTTATGCTGGAAAAGTGTTTAAATATAATTAAGAGGAAGGGTTTTCTGAATTAGGGTATTCTCTACTATAAACGGATTATTTCGCAAAGATAGAGGAAAATGGGGTTTAAAATTAGGATATGACCAACTATAAACATGTGCTTGTTTAAATATTGGAAATGGGTTCATATGTAAATAAAAGGTAAATTCTTCTGAATTCGGGTATAGATGCTTATAAACAGATTTTTGTCTAACAATCAACAAATGGCAACAAATATAATTGAGAGGTACACCCTACCGATTCGAGGTATAGTCAAAAATAAAACATTTTAAAAAAATTTTTGAAACGGTTTTAGATATAATTCAATGATTAATTTTTACAAATTAGGATATGTTCAACCACAAAAGGGCGATTTTCTCAAAATAATAAAAAATAGGGTCAACTATTAACACAGACAAGCTATAAAGGGGTGCTTGTTTAAACAATGAAAATGGGGTGAAATATAATTTAGAGGTAGATTTTTCTGAATTAGGGTATGGCCAACTATAAACGAGTGGTTTTTATAAAATATTGGAAATGGTAACTAATATGATTGAGAGGTAGATACTACTGATTTGAGGTATAGCCAACTATAAAACGTTTTTTTCTTCTAAATTCTGGAAACGAGGTCAAAAATAATTAAAATGCAGATATTTTTGATTTGGTGTATTGTCATCTATAAACGTCAGTTTTTTAATGCTAGAAATGGTAACTAAAATTATTCAGATGTAGATTTTGCCGCAATGGGTTAGGGCGAACTATGAACGGCTGATTCTTTGAAACACTGGCAATGGGATCAAATATAGTTTGTGAGTTAGATTTTGTCGAGTTTAGATATGGCCAACTATATAATGGGAATTTTAGTTAAATATAATGGAAAAGTTAATTTTTCCGAATTGAAGTATTGCCACCTATAAATTAGTGTTTTTTAATGCTGGAAAAGTTTTCAAATATAATTGAGAGGAAGATTTTTCTGAATTAGGGTATTTTAAACTTTAAACGGGTAATTGTGTCAAAATAATAGAAAATGAGGTTTAATATCAGGAGGTGACCAACTATAAACACGTGCTTGTACAAACATTGTGAATGGGTTTAAATGTCAATGAAAGGTGTATTCTTCTGAATTCGGGTATAGATAACTACAAAAGCTAACTACAAGCAAATTTTTTTCTAACATTCTGAAAATGGTAACAAATATAATCGAGAGGTGGTCCCTACCGATTTGAGGTATAGCCGAGAATAAAACAGGTTTTTCTTTTTAATTCTTCAAACGGGTTCAAATATAATTAAATAGTAAATTTTCAGAAATTAGGGTATTTTCAAATACAAAAGGTCGTTTTTCTTATAATAAGAGAAAACAGGGTCAACTATTAGGGCATGGCAAACTATAAAGGGGTGCTTGTTTGAATAATGAAAATAGGGTCAAATATAATGAAGAGGTACATTCTTCTGAATTAGGGTATGGCCATCTATAAACGAGTGGTTTTTCTAAAATATTGGAAATGTGACAAATAAGAGGTAGTTCCTACCGATTTGAGATATAGCCAACTATAAACCGTCGTTTTTTATAAATTCTGGAAATGAGGTCAAAAATAATTAAAATATACATTTTTCTGATTTGGTGTATTGTTAACTATGAACGTCAGTTTTTTAATGTTAGAAATGGTAACTAAAATTATTCAGATGTAGATTTGGCGGTGTAATATTTTTAATGCTGGAAAAGGGGTCGACTATAATTGAGAGAAAGATTTTTCTGAATTAGGGTATTTTCAACTATAAGCGGGTGGTTTTGTAAAAAATAATATAAAATGGGTTTTAATATTAGGATGTGACCAACTATAAATGGGTGCTTGTTTAAACATTAGAAATGGGTTTAAATGTAATTGAAAGGTATATTCTTCTGAATTCGGGTATAGATAACTATAAACAAATTTTTTCTAATATTCTAAAAATGGTAACAAATATAATTGAGACTTAGATCTTAACGATTTGAGCTATAGCCAAAAATAAAACCGTTTTTTTATTCTTGGAACCGGTATAAATACAATTAAATGGTCAATTTTTAAAAATTAGGATATGTTCCGCTATAAAAGGGCGATTCTGTCAAAATAACAAAAATGGGGGTCAAATATAATTAAGAGGTAGATTTTTCTGAATTAGGGTATGACCAACTACAAACGAGTAGTTTTTCTAAAATATTGGAAATGGTAAGAAATATAATTGAGAAGTATATTCTACCGATTTGAGGTAAAGCTACCTATAAATCGGTGTTTTTTTCTAAATTCTGGAAATGGGGTCAAATATAATTAAAATGTAGATTCTTCTGACTTGGGGTACGTGAAGTTTTCTTTTTAAGAGAGTAGACGAAAAAAATTATAAAAATATAAGCCTCTTTCGCTACGCCCGTTGTGCTAAAGAAAAAAAAACCTTAGCCTTGTTTCTGATTCCATTGTAATAAAATATCTTCAAGATTGAGTTTTTTAAAAATATTTGATCATTGAACAAGGAAGAAAAGGAGTCAAATAATGTTAAAAAGGAATAAGATTTCATATCCTATATAAATGTGTAAAATGAAGAGAATGTCTATCAAATTCTAAAAGTGGTACTTGGAAAAATTGAATTATTCATTGCCTTCAAATGTCGGGTGATGCCTTCATTCGCCACCTCCAGGAGCCGAGATTCTACACTTCTCTGCAGGTGTCAAATTGTCTGTCCGTCTTCCTCAATTCCTCTGCCCAGCCTTTAGATACGCTCATCCGCAAGGCTTTTCAAGAAACCGATAGAGAAGCACATTAGACTCCCAAATTATTGAAAGCAACAGTCAGGAGGCACCCCTATTTCTAATGGAAACCCTATAAGACCACTTTGGATAAATCTCAGATACCAATCTAGATTCTGCAGACTATTGAATATGTCACATCAAAGCCTTTTCTCCTAGAAAGGATTGAAATTAAGGGTAAATAAGTGATTAGCATTTTTGACTTCGCTGAATATTTTATTCAGGATCGTTAAGTACTTTTTACGGTTTTCAGTCGAATACGTGCAAAAAAATAGTTGATTGGGGTGTGTCGAAAATAGAAAAAATCTGGAATTTGAAATCATTACAGTACGGAAAATTTTCGAATTATAAAGTTTTAAAAATTAGAATTAAATTAAAATCAATGGACATGCAGACAAGCTAGCTTCGCTCAAAATATCTTTGAAAATTTTTTATTTGTAGATATTAAAAATTTTCTTCATTCTACATTTCTTTTATACAGGCCTTTGAATTCAGAAAAATCTTTCTAATTTTTAGTGCATTTAAATCAATCATTTTCTAAGAGAGAATGCAGATTTAATTTACCCCTGTTTTTAAAATAAAATTCTTAATACCAGCGTAAATAGGATTAGAATTATTTTGGCATTTTAAAACTTTCTGGTGACTTGAACGCGCTTGGGAAAAAAACACAAATACCATGAAGCAGGAACAAAAATTGAAAAAAAAACAGCTAATTTAAAAACTTTTTATTGTGGCTGCAATTTAAATTGCAATTTTCTCTGTAAATGCTGTCTTTCACATTAAAATCCATTCTAAAAAAACTAAAGCCCAGAAATCCTCCTCTCCACTTCGAAAAAAAAAAATTAAAATGAGATAAAATTTTCAAAATTTGGAAATTTATAATTTATCAAATTTTTCTACTGTATTTCTACGCTAAACTCAGAATTTTAAAATTTAGCTTTATTAATTATTTTAATTTTTGCACCCTGCCAATTTTGGGTGTGTTTTTCTTTAAGAAAATAAAAACCTTTACATGTTTTAAAAATGTTTTGAACTTAAGTAAAAATAATGATTAATTGTTCACAATTAACAAAACAGTTGAATTTACAACTGAATAGTTTATATTTCTAGCAAGCAAGGCACATTTTCAACAAAAGAGTTGAGTTTTTAACCAAAAAGTGGAATTTTTAAACAAACAAGATGAAACTTTAATCAACAGCAGTTACATTTCTAAAGAAATAGTTTTGTTTCTTAACAAAATAATTACTTTTTCACAGCATAATTGAATTTTCCATCAAAATTGTAGAATTTTTCAACAACAAAAACTTGAAATTTAACCAAAAAACAGTCAAATATTTAAGCAAATAGTTTTTTTTTAACAAAGCAATTATATTTTTACAAAAAACTTTCAATTTAAGCCAAATGAATTGATTTTCGTCAAAATAGTTAAATTTTACATGAAATTGTCAAACTTTTGACCAAATAAAATTAAAATCTAAACAAAAACAGTTAAATTTTTAAGCAAATAGTTTATTAAAAAACATATATTTTACAAAAAACTTTTATTTTAAGCAAGTAAATTAATTTTCATCTAAATAGTTAAATTTTCGATCAAATTGTCAAAATTTTAATTAAAAGAGATTAACTTCAACCAAAAACATTCAAATTTTTAAATATAAAGTTTAACTTTTAGCAAAATAATTATATTTTTACAAAAAACTTTTATCTTAAAGAAAATAATTTAATTTTGAACAAAATAGTTGAATTTTCCATAGAGCTGTCAAACATTTAAATAAATAAAATTATACAATAAAAAAAACCGTCTCATTTTTAAGCAAATAGTTCATTAAAAAAAAATTATATATTCTTAAACTTTCATTTTAAGCAAAATGAATTAATTTTCATAAAATAGTTGAATTTTCCATCAAATTGTCAAACTTTTAAAAAAAAAGATAAACCTTCAACAGAAATATTCAAGATTAAACTTAAACAATTGGATTTTCAACCAAATTGTAGAATTTATTCAAAACAATTATATTTTTTAACAAAATATTTCATTTTTGAACAAAATTGTTAAATTTTGAACTAAAATGATGAATCTTTTTCATTATTTTTTTAAAAAAGAAGCTTAAATTCGAACACGTAGAATTTTGAATAAAAAAGATTAATTATAAAGAAAAATATAATAGTTGATATTCCCACTGGTAGAATATTTTTAATATTAATTTACGAACGGTCAAATTTAAATAAAAAGATGAACTCAATTTAGTCAAAATACATAGATTTTTCAACTAAATATTATAATTATCGATCAAAGTCATGAAATTTTATTTAATAAAATTAATTTTTAAAAATAATGTCCAAATTTCAAGGCAGCAGTTGCATTTTTAATCAGAAAAAATTCCTAATGCAAAGAGGCGAATTTTTAACTAAATTATTGAATTTTAAAGAAAAAAAAACAGGAACTCTTTAGTAAAAAATAATTGTGTTAAAACTAGATTGTTTAAAAACTAAATTGTTTAAAAAATTAATTTTGGAAAAATAAATTAAAATATGTTGCATATTGATCAGGGATGATGTAGTGGGAAAATATGTTGACCCACGTCAATTAATCGCAAAACATTAGTTTTATTGATTATGGGGTAGTTTTTGTAGGCAATAAAAGGGTCTCGCCCTGATACATGGTCGAGAGGAAAACAACTATCAGTTTCCTTGTACGAGAAATGTATTCTCAGAGAATAATTAGGAATGCTGGAGAATATTTTGGAAGTAATGTTTCGAAACATTACTTTTTACAATCAACCCCCTCTCCCAATTTCGCATTCCATGAAGAAAAACTTTATTATCGAAGGTAATATAAATAAATAAATTAGAAAGGTCTCAATAAATTCAGTATAAAAAAATAACATTTACGTCTTCATTCCAGACGAAAAATAACCACAAGATAAAGAGATTGTCAAAGAAAATGATTTTCTTTTATGTTTATTTATTATTTTTTCATAAATAAAATGTTCAAAAGAATTTTTAAATTTCAGAAAGACCTGCAACTTTTTAACATTTTGGTAAGGAAAAGTAGGTATAAACAATAATAAGTTGTTTGGAAAAATAATTTGTTAACTTGTATCAATTTAAAATACACTCTAACTGAAAGGTTGTAAAGAAATATAAATTTTCTAAAGAAAATTTGTGATGAACAATAATAAATAATTTGAAAAATGGTGTTTAAAATCCGTTTTTTTAAGATCACATAAAAGCGGTCATAAGGAACACATTTATTTATTTTTGATTCACGTGAATTCAAGAGATAAGAGAATAAAAATAAAATAAATAAAAAATGGTGACAACTCTAATCATGATTGATGATGTGGATTGCGTTGCGGAGTGATAAAATCGTGTTTAACCCATCAGAATCTCCGAGGAGTACTTTAAAATATGTCACATGATTGAGATTTGTCAGAAAATAAGAACCTTATTCCCCTTACTCCCCCTTGATGATTTAAACTTCGCTTTTTCTATATTCCACAATTTTTTTCTCCTCTACTTCAACCTGCCTTTACTGCCCCTTCCACTAACCCATCACTTTTTTGCCTTCTTATTTACCCTGACCCATAATTTACCTGCACTTTCCCTACTCCCCCAATACTACTTCTCTTACTTCTGCTTTCTCCTTGCCTCTATTTCCCGCCCGTTATCCTCTTTACATTTTCTCAGTTCCCCGACCTTAATACATTTTCCTTACTCTCCCCTATCTTCCTCTACCCCATCACTTTCCCTTCCTCCTCATTTACCTAAACTTGATCTACTTCCTTAACTCTCACTTCTCTTACTTCTGCTGTCTTGTTTTCTCTATTTCCCTCCACTTATTATCCCTACACTCTCACTTCCCCGACCAAAATTAATTTTTTTACTTTCCCCTAACTACCTTTATCCCATCACTTTCCCTATCTTCTCATTTGCCCTGCTCCTTCTGAATTACTCTCACCCCCCATTTACCTGCACTATACGTACTTCCCCTACCCTCACTACCCCTAATTTTTCTGTCTAGTTTCTTTTATTTCTCTCCCCTTATATCCTCTAAATCCTTTCACTTCCCCTACTTCCTTAACCTAAATTCATTTTTTTACTTTCCTCTAATTTCATCGACCCCATCACTTACCTACCTCCTCATTTACTCTCCTCCTCAATTACCCTGACCCCTTATTTACCTGCACTTTTTATACTTCCCCTAACCTCGCTTTTATTACTTCTACTGTCTCCTTTCCTCTCTTTCGCTTCACTTATCTCCTCTAGATCTCTTTACTTCCCCTACTTCTCCTACCTATCCTACCATTATATCCATTTATTACCCACCCCTCATTTCTCCTACTTTGTCTCTTCTCATCTCCCCTCCTTCCTCTCTTCTCTCTTTTTATTTCACCATCACTATCCCTACTTTCTCTTCTCTTAATATCTCTCAGTTTCTCTTCAGAGACTGAAACTGTAAGAGCTTGTGCCCGGGTTTAAGAAACTCTTGTAAAACTAAAAATTGACAAACGCATTAAAAATTTCGTATAAAAACTTATAAACATAATTTTTGACTATAGGAAGACAAAAAGTTGCGGACTTGACTAGTTCTTAAGTTTTATTATAAGGGGAGTAAATTGAGATCTGTTTTCTCCGATTAGAGTGACCCTACCAAATTTGACGAGAGATAAAATCTTCCATCCAATACTCTTTATACCATAAAAAAGGTGATCGCAAAAGGGGAGCAAATTGGAACAAAAACTCATAATATAAGGAAAACCGTTATCTGTTTTCCAGACTGTCCAATAGGGTGTCTTATAAAAACCCAGAGTTTTTTACTTTCATCGCGCACCCCCTAAAAATGTTCCATTCGTTAAAAAAATTTGGATTTTTCTTTAAAAAAATTAAACGATGTCCTAAGGCACAAGGCGCTTTAAGATAAACAAAACTATTGATAAACATTAATTTGTGCAAATTAGCAAGTGCTTGTGGGGGAAATCCAAATGATTGTGTCAAATACAAAGAAAAAAAACTTTACACAATAAGACCAAAAATACTACCTCTCATCCTGAAAAAGTAATCGGTTGTATCTTGTCAAAAATAAAATCCACTATTTATTAAATTTACGAATAATAAAATTCCCTAATTATGAAGTTCCAAAATAATATAATTTCTCCATAATAAAATTCCTGAATAATGAAATTTCCGAATCGGAAAATATCTGAATAATAAAATTGCCGAATTGGAAAATTCCAGGCAGTTTATAATATTATCGAATTTGAAACTTCTAACTTTACTCTTCGAGAATTTGTAAATTCAGTAATATTGTAAACTGTCGGGAATTTCATTATTCAGTCATTTTCTAATTCTATAATATTATAAAGTGTTCGAGAATTTAATTATTCGGGTATTTTATAATTTGGAAATTCTTCAATTCGGGAATTTTATTGTCCTGAAATTTCATCATTCTAAAATTTGCCAAATTGGGTTTTGTTTTATTCTAGAATTTGAAAATTTGGGCATTTTATAATTAGGAAATTTTCCAGTTCAGGAATTTTATTATTCGGGAATTAACCAAATTGGGTATTTTATTATTTGGGATTTTATTATTCTGAAAGTTTATCATACGGAAATTTTCCAATTGAGGTATTTTATTATTCAAGAATTTCCCAGTTTGGGTATTCTGTCATGAGGGAATTATAATTTTCTGGAATTTTTTAATTCGAGTATTGTATTATTAGGGAAATTTATTATTCGTGAATTTTCCAATTCGAGTGTTTTATTATTCGGGAATTTGTGGGTATTTTAATAATCGGGAATTTTCCAGTTCAGGTATTTTATTATTAAGGATTTTTGCTATTCGCGAATATTATTATATAAGAAATTTACAATTTAGGTATTTTATTACTCGAAAATTTCATTAGTCGGGTATTTTCTATTTTGAGTATTTTATTATTAGGAAATTTATTATTCGGAAATTTTATTTTTAAGGAATTTTATCATTCGGGAATAATCCAATTCAAGGAATTAATTATTCGGGAATTTTATTATTCGGAAATTCACAAATTGGGGTATTTTATTATTTAGTAATTTTATTATTCGGGAACTTTAAAATTTGGAAAATTTCAAATTCTGGTATTTTATTATTAGGGAGCTAATTATTCAGGAATTTTCCAATTCGGTTGTTTCATTATTTGGTAATTTTATTATTCGTAAATTTTGAATTCGGATAGTCTGTTATTAGCTAATTTTATTATTCAGGAAGTTCCTAATTTAGGTATCTTATTAGTCGCGGATTTTATTATTCGAGAATTTTTGATTATTCGGGAAATTTTAAGTTCAGGCATTCTCTTAATAGAGAATTTTATTATGCGGGAAATTTTCAATTTGGGTACCCTGTTATTAGCGAATTTTATTATCCATGAATTTTCCAATTAGGGTATTTTATTATTCGAGAATTTTCTAATTCTGACATTTAATTACTCAGAAAGTTTCCAATATGTGTAGTCTGTTCTTAACGATTTTTTATCAGGGAATTTTCCAATCAGGTATTTTATTATTAGGGAATTGTATTCAGGAATTTTCTACTTAGGGTATTTCGTTATCAGGGAAATTCCTTATTCGGGAATTTTCCAATTCAAGTATTTTATTATTTGGTAATCTTCCAATTCGGGTATTTTATTATTCGGGAATTGTATTCAGGAATTTTTCAGTGAGGATATTTCATTATTGGGGAATTTTATTATCCAGGAATTTTATAATTCAGGTATGTTATTATACAGAATTTTGTATTATTTAGGAAATTTTCAGTCAGGGTATTCTATTATTAGGAAATTTATTATTTGGGAATTTTCCAACTCTGGTATTTTATTATATGAGAATTTTATTATTGAGGAAATTTTCAATTCGGCAGTCTATTATGAGCGAATTTATTATCCAAGAATTTTCCAAATTTGTTATTTTATTATACAGGAAATTTTCAATTTGGACAGTAGGTTATTATCGAATTTTATTATCCGGGAATTTTCTAATTCAGGGATTTTATTGTTCGAGGATTTTCCAATTCTGATATTCTATTATTTAGGGAATTTCAAATTCGGGTATTTTGTTATTAGCGAATTTTATCATCCGGAAATTTTCCAATTCAGGAATTTTATTATTCGGGAATTTTTCAACTCGGTTATTTTATTATTCGGGAATTTTATTCAAGAATTTTCCAATCAGGGTATTTTGTTATCAGGAAATTTTGTTATTTAGGAATTTTTCAATTCATGCATTTTATTATTCGGGAATCGTCCAATTCTTGTAGTTTATTATCCGGGAATTTTTAGATGAATTTTTCAGTGAGAGTATTTCATTATTAGCGAATTTTATTATCCGGGAATTTTCAAATTCAGGTATTTTATCCTTCGGGAAATTGACAATTCCAATTAAGGTATTAAATTATTAACGAATTTTATTACCCGTGAATGTTCCATTTCGGGTATTTTATTAATCGGGAAATTCCCGATTCTCGTATTTTGTTTTGCGGCAAATTTCCAGTTCGGGTAGTCTCTTATTAGCGAATTTATTAGCCGGGAATTTTCCAATTCGGGTATTTTAGTATTCAGGAATTTTCCAATGAGGGTATTTCATTACCCAGGAATTTTCCAATTATATAATATTAGATAATTATATTTTTATTCGGAAATTTAATTTAGGAATTTACTAATGAGTTTTTTTTACCAATGAGGACATTATTAGGAAATTCCATTATTCAGAAATTTTATTATATTTTATTTATATTTTTGATATTTTTAGGCGATTTGTTTTATATCATATTAGTTTATGTAATAAATTCCTTATACTGTCCTGAAATCACAAAAAAATGAAAGCAAACTCATTATGGAAAAATAATTATAGGTGTAGAATAAATTTCTCGTGAAAAATTTTTTTAATACGGTAATAAAAAATTATTCTATAGGTCAATAAAAATATATAGCGCATTGAGTTGTTGCCATCTACTTATTATTGATACGCATTCGTTGAAGCGTTTTTAATAATATGATTAAATACTAGAAAAATCAAATTGTTGACACTTCGTTATTGCCGAAAAGAAAATATTGAAAATAGTAAATTGCAGAAATAAAAAATCCCCGTTGGAAAATTATGGAATAATAAAATTTGTCGAGTTATAAAATATCCAATACTGCAAAATTCCCGACAATAGAAAATTATTGAATTTCAGAAATGATTAATTTTTTACTTATTTATATTTATTTATTAAAAATACAATAATGGAACACTGTGATGAACAATGTCTTTGGATGTCCATGTATTTTGAAAAATCATGGTTTAAATTTAAAATGCAAATTATTCAAAAATATTTTCTGATGTGAAGGGACAATGCAAGAACAATATTTTTACTACAAGAGAAGTTATTTGAAAAAACCTACTAAGCAAATTAAAAAACAATTGAATTGAGATTTTTTTTAATAATTTTTATTTTAATTAGAAAAAGAATTGTAAAAACTACATTACATATTAACACAAATTTTGTATAAAAATATATGATAATTCTATTTTTATTCAATAAATAATATTGACTCGAAAGCCATTTTCACAATTATTTAAATTCGGGAATTTTACAGTTTCAGATATTTAATTATTCGGTAATTTTCTGTTGTGAATTTTATTATTCGGAAATTTTCCAAAAGAATTGCCGAATAATAACATTTCCGATATTGCGAAATTCCCGACACTAGGGAATTATTGAATTCAAGCATTTAAAAAAATTGTTCTTCAATTAATAACATTGATTCACTAAGAATACATTAAAATAAATACATTATTAAAATAGATGCAATAAAATAAAGAAACAATTTAATTAAAAATTTCATAATTTAAAATAGTTTTTTGAAGGCCAAATAAAGCGATGAAAATATTCAAAGTTGGACTCTGACTGTAGTTAACTGTTTTTGCTTATATTTGGACCTATATCTCAGCTGGATCCTGAATTTAGTTAACGGATTTTCTTTTTTTTTTGTACATTTAAGCCTAATTCTCGTTTGGACTCTGAACGAAACTGACGGTTTTTTAAAAACATTTGAGCTATATCTCAGTCGGACTCTGAAAGTAGTTATGGGTTTTTTTCTTATATTTGAGCCTATATCACAGCTTGGACAAACGCTGCTTAGCACAATGAGCGCCATGTGACTGTACTATTAACTTTGAACTTGAGGTTAAGTTTCAGGGTCATTAGACGGTCAGAGTCAGTTTTTAAAATGAGAACCCCTATTTTTGAAACCGGATGCGGAAGGATCGAAAAATTTAAATCCGAAATGATAGTTTTTCATTCGTAGAGTGACCTTCAGGAGCTCAAGGTTAAATGTTCAAAAATCGCGGAGAAGCTTTTTTTTGAACTTTTAAGGATTTATGGGCCATCGAAGGTTTGGGTATGTTTGGCGACCAATGACCTTGACCATCTTGACCTTGAGCCAAGGGGTCTTACGGTAAACAAGCACCACAAACATTTTTTCGCCCATAAATCCTCAAAAGTTAAAAAAAAAGAACAGCTTCTCGACAGTTTTTCAGCATTGAACCTTGACCTTCTGAATTTCAATCTAAAAAATTAATAACTACGTTTTTGAGCATAAAATTTTCTGTTCTTTTCGAATTCATTATCAAAAATAGGGGTTCCATTTTAAAAAGTGACTGACCTTCAAATGACCTTGAAAATTGTACCTTCAAAGGTCACATTTATCAGTACAGTAAGATGGTCTTTAGTGTCCCGAGAATCTTTTGTTCAAACCATTTTTTCGTATCTGGCTTACCAACAGAGACATTTTCTTGTATGCCTATGTCTCAGTCCGACTATAAATGTAGTTGACTGTTTTTATTTTTTATATTTGAGTCTATATCTCAGTTGGACTCTAAATTAACTAAACGGTTATATTTATTTTTTTATATTTGAGCGTATATCTCAGTTGGACTCTGAATGTAGTTGATGTTATTTTTTTATAGTTGAGTCTATATCTCAATTGAACTATGAATGTAGTTGACATTTTTTTCTGCACAGCAGTAGAGGGGCGGCGTAATAAAAGAAAACAAACGCATTTTTACAAGACTTTGTTTAAGTCAACTTTTTTCTGAATCGTCACCTTAACGAAGGGCGTTGAAGAAATCTCAGGAATAATAATAAATATAAGGAATAAAGCGGCTCCTATCGACGGGTATCGAGCGATGCTCAATCCTTAAAGGTGATCTCCGTCTCGAGTTTTATCGAGTCATAAAACGTTTCGCTCAAGAATCATTTCGTATTTAACGCACATTTGACCGGGACCTCGTGGTAGTAATGTCCTATTTGAAACTGAAAATTTGTATTTTACGTCTTCAGACGAGATACTGGCGTGTAAAACGTAGTTACACCGCCCGTTGCGATGCGTTATCGAACGTATTCTGGAATGGAGTGTGAGAACCGTCAGAAAATTTTATTGAACGACATTACAATTCCAGAGCTGACATGAAAAATCACTATCAGCAGTCACGTCAGAAAAATTCTCCTTGAATAATTGCAAAAAATGGATTTTCACATTTTCTTCTCGGAAATTAAGCACCGTTATGTAATCCTATAAAACCGTCACGTATTAAAAAAAATGCTTTTTTCATTTATCCTCGGGATAAAAGTTAACTGTCTTGCAGAATTTTTTGCTTAAATTCCTGTTGAATTAAATCAATGGAATAAAATTCTCAAAAATTTCCCACTTATTTTTATTGATACCTGATTGGTTCTATACGGCATGAATATGACATTATGCTGTTTTTTGTAGCTTGCGCTTTTGAATTTTCTGAAACTTCTTGAATCGAAATTTTTGAATGAAGTATTTAAATTGTAAAAATTTATTTCTAAAAGGAAAATTTTAATTGTAAATTATTTTTAATATTAAAGAAAACAGATCTGTTCTTTACTTTCAGCCCGGTTTTGGGCTTTGAAAAAGAAAAAATAAGTAATGTTATTTCATTTTAAAAGATAACACTGTTTTTAACATTTTTGCACGAAAAATGTATTTCTGTGAAAATTTTAAAATGATTTTCGAGTTTATTTTGAAAGATTAATTTTAATGTTTGGAAATTGTAAATTATATTGCAAAAGCATTTAATAAATTTTAAAGTACATTTTTTCCATCATTTCTTGGGAATTTTCAAAAATTACAGGAAAACGTTAAATTATTTCAATAGATATTTCGATGTTTCAGAAGTTGTAAAATATTATAATAGAATATAAAATTTCAAAAGGTTACAATGTTTTATTAAAATATAGATTTTTGTAGATTTCGAAACAAAAATTTGAATTCTTTAAAAGAATTTTGAAAGCGTAACAAAAAATGTTTTCTCAAGATTCCATACAAAATTTAAAATGATTTTTTATTTTACAAAAATTCATTATAAGAGAGTATTTAAAATGATTTCATACTATTCCAATTTATTTCCAAATTTTTTCAAAAAAGAATCTGAAATGAATTTAAATTGTATTCAGGTGTCTTGAAAGGATTAAAAAATGATTAAATACTTGAAAACGTTTTCAAAACTTATAAATAGATGTAAATTTTTGAAGATTAAAAAAAAATGTAAAGATTTTTAAGGATTTTGAAAGATTTTATGATAGAAAATTTTCTTTCTACAGATTACAGGGGAAATTTTTTATGATTCTTTCGGTTAAAAATTTAATTTCAGGAGAATATTTTACAAGATTTAAAAATATTTCAAGAGATTTTCCAAATTTTCAAAAACGAATCCGCGAGGTTTTAGGAACATTTTAGGAATATTGTAATTAAGTTTAAAACATATTTATAAATTTTAGAAGTTTCAGAGAGATTCGAAATTATTTACAATTTTGAAAGATTTTGGAAAATTTAGAAAATCTTTTTTTATTTTTTTCAAGCATCGAATAGTTCTAAACATCTTTTAAATAATCTTAAATTTTTTTCTCAAATTTTGTAAAGTCCTTCAAAATAAAAAAAATCTCAAAAACTTTCTTGGAAAATCTGAAATCTTCGAAAATATCTTGAATTTCCTCGAAAAACCTAAGAAAGTAAATTTTCTCTTATAATTTTTGTCTTTTTTATTACAAAATTTGACTTTTTTGTAAAAATTTGGTTCCTTTTGGTGAATATTTATTATTTTTTGGTTAAGAATATAGCTGGTTGAATATTAATCTTTTTTGACAGATGATTCAACTAATTTTTTTTTCAATTCGTCGATTTCGTTGCAGATTAACTGTTTTGTTTAAGTTTCGTTATGAAATATGTCATATATTTAAAAATGCTCTGAATTTTCTCTAGAAAATTAGGAACCTTATCTTTATACCACCTTGAAAACAAATCGATAAGTAAACCTAAATAATAAATTTAATTTGATGCTAAAATTTATTTGATAATGTTTCTGAATATTATCGATAAAAAAGAAAATTTCTATCTTAAATGTATTTTTAAAATTAGAAAATAATTCTTTTGTTAATGCTGTTTCACCAAACTATAATATCTTAAATTTTTCTCATTTTCAAAGAGATAAAAAAAATTGTTCACAAAATCTTAGAATATCTTAATTTACGAAGAGTCATTTTCCGTACCGATACAAAAGTACCGATACCTACAATATTTTTTAAAACAATTTTAATGATTTAGGTTTCTTTCTAAAACATTATTTTTTAGCTTCAAAGATTTCAACATATTTTGAAAAAGAATCTCGAAGATTTTAAGACAATTGTTTAAAAAGATTGACCAGAATTTTGGAAAATCTAGGGTAACTTTAAATTGTCTAAAATATATTTTATATATTTCAAAAAAATCAAAAGATCATTCAAAATTTCTAAAAACTTCAATAATTTAAAAAAATGTTGTTTTTTCAAGATCTTGAAATAAAAAAATTTAGAGCTTTTTGGAGATTTTGAAAGATCTTCAGGTAATAAAATTGGTTTTCTTACAATTCCAGGAAAAATTCAAATAGAATTTTATGGCTGAAGTATAATTAAAAAAAAAATGAAAATATTTAAAATCATTACCGGAAATTTAGGAAAAGAATGTAGAATATATTTTAAAGTTACATTTTAGGAAAAATATCAAATAAGTTTAAGAGATCTTTAGAAGTTTTGAAGATATACAAAAATAATTTTAAACTTAAATAGATTTTAAGCTTATAATAAAATTTAGAATTTTTTTATATTTTGAACAAAAAACTTAATAGCTCTAATAAAAAAAAATGTAATGGATTTCAGAACGTTTCAAAACGTTTATAAAAGTTTCAAACAAAAAAGTATCTAGAAGATTGTAAGGTACTTTTTTAACTTTCCAGAATTTTTTTTACTACTTTTGGAGAAATTCTAAATCATTTTGAAGAGTATTTAGAAGTTCTTGAAAAACTTGCAGAATTATTAAAATTTTTGTTAAACTTCTAAAAACGTTAAAAAAAGAAGGATTTTGAAGATTTCAAAATAAAATTTTAAATTTTCCAAAGACTTTAAAAGCTAATGATAATAATCAGAACATTCTTCAGATTTTAGAAGTTTTTAAAGGATTTAAAATATATCTACAGTTTGAAAGATTTTCGAAATTTATTAAATATTTTTAAATTTTCCCCAAGCTTTAAAAAGTTGAGTTAACTCAAAAGCTGTAAAAGAAATCTTTAAATATCATTCAAATTTTTGCTAACATTTTCTAAAATCTTTAAAAAAAAAGGTTAAAAAATTTTGTAGATACTTTTTCGACAAATTTGATATCTTCAAGAATCTTCTTGAATTTTCTTGAAAACCCTATAAAAAATATACTTATATAACCTTGAAGCTAACAAAAAAAAAGAGAATGTTATTCAAAAATTTTATTTTTATACAATTATTTTTCTATTTAAATTACAATTTGCTTAATTTTTTGTTCTTTCTTGACCGAAAAATATTTTTTGGTTCAAACTTTAAGAGTCTTCTTAAAAATTTGTCTTTTTGGTTTCAAAATAATATTTCTTTTCGTAAAAATCTAATCTTCTTTTAATTAAATTGGAAACAATTGGTTTGAAACAAAAATGTCTTTTGGCCGAATATAACTATTTCGCTGTAAATGTGTTCTTTATTAATTTAGTAAATTTTTGTTTAAAATAAAAATTCTTTAGAATTGACACGTCAAACATCACATTTTTCGTTGTGAATTCATAATTTTTCTTTAAAAATTCCAATATTTCGTTGAAGATTAAGATTTTTGTTGTTAAAATTTTATTTTGACTTATCAGAAATTTTGAAAAATATTTTAGAATTTTTTAAGAATGTTGTGAAAATTTCATCTATATAATTTGAAAAACAAATAAACAAATTAATCTAAAAAATAAAAAAATTGTATATTTAAGAAAAGTCATTTTTCCCTTTAACTTGATAAATTTGTTAAAACATAATTTTTATAAATTAAAATAACTGGAGCTCACATTCCTAACCGATTTGTACTATTTTTTTTTACATTACTCCGTTAGAAAAATAGCCATAATAAATTCTCGCAAAATTTGTATTTATTGATTATTTTTCATGATTGTGTGCTTTTTATTTAAAAAATTGGAATTTCTAATCATTCAGACTAATAATCTAATCTAATAATCTAATAATCTAATAATTAACTTTATAAATAATCTAATAATCTAATAATTTACACTATTCAACTGATTTGTATAAAATTTGCAACATAACTCGTTAATATGAATACCTGGAAAAATAAATAATGGAAAAAATTTATAATTATATTTTTAATCATAATATCAATATTAGTACCGATTTTATGTATTTTATCGTAAAAAGTATGAACTATTTTCATTTATTTGAAACGGGTACTTTATTAATTAAAAATTTTTATTTAAAAAGAAGTGAAATCCCAGACAAAAAATCGACAACAAAAAGAAATTACACACTATAAAAAGTACATTTAACATATTTTCTAAAAAATAAAAGATATGATGAGTTTACTGATAATATTTTTTAAATATTTTTTGGCTCAAATAGGGGTTCTTTATTCATAATAATTCGTTAAAGTTGCAATATTGTATTTAATTTTGGTCGAATTTGATCTAAATTCTAAAAATTATTTGAAATAAATAATTGAGGCGTTTCAAACCTATTTTCTCTTGATTGTAGAAAGTTTTTTTAAGCGGACTTCATGTTTGAATACAGATTCGACTTAATCGATATCAGTAATGTATCCATGAAAAGTATCCCAGACTAATAGGAATCCGATTCCCCTTATCAACACCAGGATGAGGACGTGAATCGAATTGGTGGAAAAAAATTAATTTGATTCTCGAAGTAAAGTCGTAAGCTGAGTTCACGATTAGTTAGGGAGCCTGAATCAATGTGAATTCGACTCGATATAGCAGAGGAACAGGAAATTGTCGAGGGTGGCACGAAAGATTATTACACGCCAGTCAGAGTGTCCACCTCAGAATTGCAAAAGTTCAGAAGACAACAATTTCCATTCGATGACACGAAACCAGATTTCAAGTTTTCAGGCAGTCTGACAAAGTTTATTTGGTGAATTAAAAAATAAATAATAAATAATCAATATTTTAGAGCCATTACAAAAATTATAAAAAGTGATTAATTGAGCTGCTGCACAGTGGGAGAAGAACATTTTTTGGAAAAAAATCGACTGATCATACAATTCTTAACGGATTTTTATTTTTCTATTTTAGAATTGACCGTAAGGCTTCCGGATATAACATTTAACTGTTCAATTTTTATTTTTACTTAAGGAAAATTTGTTATTTAACAACCAACTCACAACTTTTTGTTGCTAAACTTTTGCATCATACCATTTCTTCTAAGACTTTAAAATTCATTAAAAAGGTAATAAATTAATGTAAAAACTAACTGCAAATTATTTATCAGTGGGTTAGAGTAACCAAATTTTTTTAAATAATGTTAGAAACAAATTAATTAACAAAAGTTTTTTTTTTGTTATTTGTAATGATTAGCTAATTTTGACCCATAGCTTTTGTATAAAGTATCTCAGATAATGATTTGTGTTTACAATAAGTTAATAATAGCTAATCATTGCCAATTATTTAAACAATTCTCATAAACAAATGCATATTTTGACAATTTTTTTATAAAAAGACTTGATTTTTTTGTAGAATCAACTTAAAATGTTTTTCCTAAGACTCCTTGCTATCATATTTTTGATACGGACCAAAAATGTTAATTATTTAAACAATTCCTATAAACAAATGCGCATTTTGACCATTTTTTTATCCATAGGCTTAATTTTTTTGCGGAAATAATTCGAAACATTTTGCAAAAGAATCTATGCCATCATATTTTTAATATTGATAGAAAATGTCGTTGGCAACTTCTTGGACATCTAAAATACTGTTAAACCCGGGAAAATTGGATGATTTTTCAACATAACTAGAGCAATAATGTATTGCATTTTCAAGGAAATATTTAAATTGTCAAGAAAAACAAGAATCCTTTTCTACAAAAGGATCATTTTTAAGGAAATGGTTAAATTTTCAGGAAACAGACAAATTAATTTTAGATAAAACAGTCACATTTAAAAAAATATAAATTTTTTAGTTTAAAGGAAAACGGATACATTTTTTAACTAATAATTGAATTAACAACCTTTACAGACAAACTTTTCAAAAAACTTTCAAGTTTTCAAACAAAAAATAATTAACTTTCTCCAGAAACAATTGCTTTCATAACCCAGTAGTGGAATCTTAAAAAAAAAAGTTTTAAAAATGCTTAAATGGCAGCAAAATTTTTAAAGAAGTACTTTTCTACCAAAAAATTAATTTTCAATAGGAAAGAACATAAATTTTTAATTTAAAAAGACAAATTTTTCGCTTAAAAGTTGAATTTTTGAACAAAAGTGAAGACTTCTAATCCAATAATTACATTTTTAACCAAATAGTTTAATTTTCAACCTACAAAGATAAATTTTCGCCAAATGGTCGAGCCTTTGGACAAAAATAATTCAATTTCATTAAAAAAAAACAGTTTAATTATCAATAAAATATTTGAATCTTTAAGGAAAAAAGTCGAATTTTTTAGAAGAAAGATCAATTTTTTAACACGAAAAATTATTTCTTGAACAAGAACTTTTCTGCTAAAGCAGATGATTTTTTTATCCAGAAAAGATAAATTTTCGATTCAAAAAGACGAATTTAAAAAAAAGTCTAATCGTCGAGTTTCAAAACAAAAAAGATTAAACTTTAAACAACAAAAAATGGAAATTTTACTAAATAGTTGAATTTTCAACATAGCAGTTAAATTTCTTAATAAAAATAATGATTGTTTTAGAAAACTGTAAAATATTATGAACAAATAGTTAAATTTTTAGGCAAATATTTCAATATTTTACACACGAAGATGATTTTTCACAGATGGTCGAATTTTGCAACAGAAAATATCAAACTCGAACCAAAAACAGATGAATTTTTAAGCCAAAAAGACGATTATTTTAGAAGACAATTGCAATTGCGTTCATGAAAAATTAATTTACAACCAAAAACTTTTGTACTAAAAAAGACAAAATTTCAACCCAAAAAAGTTCATTTTTTCAATTACAAAGGACAAATTTTTTTAAAAATGTATAATTTCTGGAAAAAGATGACTCTTTAAAAAAATGTTTCGGATTTGCAACCAAACATTAAAATTCTTTTACAAACCAAAAATGAATTCTTAATCAAATATTCGGATTCACAATCAAATAGTAAACTTCCAAGCTGGACGGAAGAATTTTTATCAAGATAGTAGAATTTTCAACCTGCAAAGATGAATTTTCACAAAATAGTTAAATTTCAAAAAAAAAAAAAAAATGAACTTCAACTAAGAATAGTTGAGTTTTTATCCAAATAAATAAATTTTAAGTCAAAAAATTAAATTTTCAACCAAAGAGTAAAAAAACGTATTAATTAAGCAGGCTGGTATCTCAAACAAAAAAGAATAATATTTCACAAAAAATAGTTTTATATTTAACTAAAAGGTTGAATTTTTAAGCCAAAAAAACTAATTTCTGATATTTTTTTAGAAATTTTTTTTCATGAACAATGAATTTCAAACACAGAACTTTACTAACAAAAAAGAGAATTTTTTAGTCCAAAAAAGATAAATTTTTAATTCAAAAAGACAAATTCTCAACATACAACTTAAATTTCCGATGAAAAAATAGTTTATTGACAAAATGGTTAAATTTTTAACCAAACAACTAAAGTTCCAATAAAAAAGTTGAATTATTAACCAAGAAAAATTTAATTATCAACCGAGATGAATTATCTTAAATTAAAAGGTCGAGATTTAAAAAAAAAGCTTATAATTGAAACAAAAACATTTTAATTGTTTATTAAAAAGAGGATAAATTCAACCCAAAAAGACGGATTTTCAATAAGAGAATGTAATTTTTCAACCAGGAAAGATTTTCCATTTAGGAGAAAATAATTTAATACAAATTGTTAATTTTCAAACCAAAAAGACGACTTTTCTAGAAAAGAGTTAAATTTTCAATTTAAAAAAATATATATTTAACCATAAAGTTAATATTAAACCGAAAAGTTCTATTTCCTAGGGAAATTATTAAATTTTGAACTAAGCAGTTGATTTTTTTTTCCAAAAAACGAATTTTCAATTATAAATTAGGAATTTTTAACATGAATGTTAATTTTTAACCAGATAGTTAAATTGTAAATTAATCTAAAAGTAACCCATTTTATACAAAAAAGTTCAAATTAATAATTTAGGTTTCCACCCAAAAAAGGACTCTTTAAGTAAAAAGTTCAATAAAATAGTTGAGTTTTAAAAAAACAAAAAATGACATGGAAACCAAAAAGCTGTATTAAAAACCAAAATTTCAACTTTTAAGCGAAAGGGAGGTATTGTTAACAAAATCGTGAAATTTTTAATAAAATAGTTGAGTTTTTAACTTACAAAGATAAATTTTTACGAACTGGTCGAATTTTCGAAGAAAAAAGATTGAAAAAAACAGTCATCTTTCAAGAAAAAGACCAATTCTCAACAAAAAATAATATAGTTGATATTTCAAAAAATAAAATTTTTGAATTTTAATTAAAAACAGTTTAATTCAACCAGAATTATCAACCAAAACAGCAATATTTTGAACCAACCAATTGAATTTTGAAACAGAAAGAATCAAATTTCTACCAGAAAGGATGAATCTTCAAACAAAGAAGACGAATTGCCACAAAAAGTTTAGTTTGCCAATTAGGAAAGATATTTTCTAGAAAGCAGTTTAAAATTTAGCCCTAAAATATAAATTTTTAACTAAAAAGTTAATATTCAACCAAAGAGTTAAATTTTCTACGAAAACAATAAAATTTGTTACCCAAAAAACTTTTAAACAAATAGATTTTAATATCAATCAAGAATAATAATTTTTTTATCAAAGTCGAATTAAGAACTGAATACGTAAATCGTCAACTCAATTATTAAATTTTTATCTCAGAACGATTAATTTTTAAGTAAAAAAAAATTTGTAATAAATTAATTAAATGTTTTTTCAAATAGTAGATTTTTTACCCAAAAGGGATGAATGTTAAACCAAAAATATAACATTGAACTTTTCTGTTAAAAGAATTAACTTAAAAAAAGAGTGTATTTTCTTATTTGGTTTTATCCATTCAATTCCCATTCAAGCGAACAAATGAGAAAAAGAGAAAGTTTATTGAAAAAAGGGAAAAAGAAAATTTCATTAATAGCGTTTAAATTGTTATTTGATTCCTAGGTGGCATCACTTGCGGATTAATTTTCGCTTTGATTAAAAATTTGATTCGAAATGTACAAAGGAAATAAATAATTATTTTTTGATGAAATAATTTTATTAAAAATTAAGAATTTTATTAAAAACATCAAAAAGAAAAAAAATTTTGGACATCAATAGGTTATAAGTGGCAATCGCAGGCAATTGACTATTTGGATTTGATTCTCGACAAAGATTGGGAGAAAAAAATGACTTTTTAGACGGCATTATTCGTATTCGTATAATATCAGAGGCACATGACTTTTATCCTAAATAACTTCGTGCTTTGTGGTAATATTTAGTTAGCGTGTCTCTAATCGCTTTTGAAATCGCAATCTGTTTTGTAATATGTTTGTGAAATTCTTGACGCTCGAGCGATTTCCTTTGAATCTGGACACCCGTTGAGTGGAATTAGCCAATCATACCTATGTCTGGTATGCTATGGGATGGGAGGGATGGTATTCTATACACGCAAGTGCTTAGTCGACGATTCTCACCCCTTGCTTGAGTAGTACTTAAGGGTTGAACGACTTTGGACCAAGAGCATTAAAGCATCAAAGAAAAGATACGATGATTCTTTGTAAGAACACGCGCGGTTTAATTTTCTTGTTTAGTGGTATTTTTTACAACTGAGAATTTTCTTTTTCTGGCATAGGTAAGATAAAGCGAATTTTTGACACCTTTTTTTATTTCTCAAAGTGGCATATTATATGACTGATATTAACAAATGCCTTAAAAGTCTTTTTATGGCAGTTTTAATGCGCATTTCAAACTGCGCATCACAACTGCCTTAAAACTCTTTTTATGGAAGTTTTCAAGCGCAGTTTGAACCGCGCATTACAACTACTTTAAAAAGTCTTTTTGTGGCAGTTTTCATGCGTAGTTCGAACTGCGCATTACATCTGCCGTAGAAAGACTTTTTAAGGCATTTTTCAGAAGTGTTGACGTCAGGTCTCGCTTTCTTTGAGGCAGACTTCTAATTTTCTATTTAAGGGTTAAAATGTGTTTTAATACAAATAAAAATTTCAAATTACTGCTTGTAGCTTAAGAAATTTTGAAAAGTTAAATTCGCGTCTAATTTACGTGTTCCTTTTTTTAAAAAACATTTTTTTATTTAACAGCATTTTACGAAATATTAGAAAAACTTTCAGTCATTTTAAAAGATATTTAGCAATTTTGAAGTTTAGACTTATTTTAAACATAGTATATATAATTTCGGAAGTCTTTACAGATTTAAAAATATTTGTAATAACTTCAAAACTTCAAAAGCATATAAATATCTTTTTAACTGGCTCGAATTCATTCTTGCATTTTAAAAAATCTTTGAAAATCTAAGAAAATTGTCTTCAAATACACAAGATTTTTTTCGACATTAAAAAATAATCATTTTTCAAAACAAAAAGTCTTTTACAATTTTCTAAGAAATCTTATAAAAATTAGTCTTGAAACCTCTTGTAATTCTTAAAACCTTTTGTTTGAAAAGTTAAAGAGTTTGCATTTCTTAAAGGAATTTTTATAAATTTTTTGACTTTATAATTATTGTTGAGCCTTTTCAAAACTTATAAATCTAGGAATTTTTTTAAATGATGTAAAGTTTTCCTAGAATGTAAAAAAATCCTGAAAGACTAAAAAAATACTATTATTATTAGTATTGATTCAAGAAATAAACAGAACGAGCTTATACATTTTTCTATCATTTGATTTATTTATAGAAGATAATTTCATCTTAGGTCAGTAATCAACTTGAAAACTAAGTAATTCAATATGTAATGAGCATAGTCTAAAAATAAATGTCTTATTTTGCATTTAAAATGTAGTAGTTTAAAGTTCTGCAGTCTGAAATGCGACAGTTCAAAGTGCTGAACTTTGGAGTGATGTAATTTGATTTGCAGCATCCGAAGTTGTTTAATTTTAAATTGCTGCAGTTTAAAATTCTGTAGTTTGAAGTTCTGTAGTTTCATGTGTTGCTGTTTAAACAGACACAGTCTAAATTGCTGCAATTTGATGTGCAGCACTTTAAAGTGCTGCAGTTTGATGCACAGGACTTTAAAGTGCTGTTCAAAGTACAGCAGTTAAAAGTGCTGTACTTTGAAATCATTTCGCTTAAAATTCTGTATTTAGAAAGTGCTGCAGTGAAAGTGCTGTATGTTCAAGGGTTAAAGTTTAAAGAAAGGAAGTTTGAAGTCCTCCAGTTCAAAGTGTCACATTCTGAATTCGGCAGCTTGTTATTCTATAACTTGTCATTCTATAGCTTGGTGTGCTACAACCAAAAAAGCTGCAGTTTAATGTGCTCCAGTTTAAAAATTTTAAGTTCAAAGAGCTTTTCCTTGAAATAAAGCAGTTTGAAAGGATGCAGTTGTACGTGATGCATTTTAGAGTTATGTAATTTGAAGTGCTGCAGTTTAAATTACTGTAGTTAAAAGTACTGTACTTTAAAGGTATTCAGAATGAAATGTTGTATTTTAAAGTGCTGAAGCTAAAGTGCTTTAGTTTCAAGTGCTACAGTTCAGAGGATAATAGTTTAAAGTGCATCAGTTTAAGGTGGCACAGTTTTAAGTTCTGCATTGTAAAGTGCTAGAATGTAAAGTACTGCAGTTTGATATGCTGCAATATCAAACGCTGCAGATCAAAGTACTCTATTTTAAAGACAATTTCAAAGAACCCTTCTTTAAAATGTTGGAGTTTGAAATGATGCAGTTTAAAATGATGTGGTTCGAAATTATGCAGTTTGAAATTATGCAGCTTAAAATAATTTAGTTTAAAGTGGTACACTTTAAAGCGTTGGAGTGGAAAGTTCTATAGCTTCAAGTTCTATAGTTTAATGTACAACACTTAAAAGCACTTTGAAGTTATCCATATCAAAGCTTTGTATTCTGAAGTGCTGTAGTTTCAAGTGCTTCAGTTCAAAGTGGCACAGTCTTAAGTTGTAAGCTTTTTATTCTATAGCCCAATGTGCTACAATTTAAAGTGCTACAGTTTGAAGTCCCGCAGTTTAAAGTGCTTAAGTTTAAAGATTTTAAGTTCAAAGAGCTGTTCTTTGAAATTAAGAAGTTTGAAAGGATGCAATGTGACGTGATGCTGTTTAAAATAATGTAGTTTGAAGTGCTACAGTTTAAAGCGTTGAAGTGAAAAGTTCTACAACTTCAAGTTCTGTAGTTTCATGTACAGCACTTAAAAGTGTAGCACTTTGAAGTTATTCATATCGAAGCTCTGTATTCTGAAGTGCTGTAGTTTCAAGTGCTTCAGTTCAAAGTGGCACAGTCTCAAGTTGTAAGCTTTTTATTCTATGACCCAATGTGCTACAATTTAAAGTGCTACAGTTTGAAGTCCTGCAGTTTAAAGTGCTTAAGTTTAAAGATCTTAAGTTCAAAGAGCTGTTCTTTGAAATTAAGCAGTTTAAAAGGATGCAGTAGGATGATGTAGTTTCAAGTGCTGCGGTTTAAAGTGCTGCATTTGGAAGCTCTAAAGGGTAAAGTGCTAGAGTTAAAAATTCGACAGTTAAATGTGCTCTATTTTGTAACGCTGTATTCTAAGGTGCTGCAGTTTTAAGTGGTAAAGTGATAAGTGTTACAGTTTAAAGTGCTCTACTTTAAGGTGCTGCTGTTAATTGTTCTTTACTTCAATGACCTAAAATTTGAAGAGCTGTTTTTCGCAATAGGTCTCAGTAGATTGAAGTGTTTCAGATTAAAATGCAGTATTTTAAAGTACTGAATTCTAAGTACTTCAGTTTGAAGTTTTTCTATTTAAAACACGACAGTTTAAAAAGCTTCAATTTTGAAATGGAACTTTTTTAAATCAGCAGTTTGCTATTTTGTAGCTTAAAGTGCTGCAATCCAAAGTGCTACAGTGTAAAGTGCTGCAATTCAAAGTGCTACAGTGTAAAGTGCTACAATCAAAAGTGCTGCAGTTAAAGGTGATGTAGTTCAAAGTGCTGCCATATAAGATGCTGTAGTTTAAATTGCTCTAGTTCAAAAGCTGAAGTTTAAAGAGCTTTTCTTTGAGATTAGGCAGTTTAAAGTAATGCAGTTTGAAGTTACGTCATTTGAAATCCTTGAGTTTAAAGTGCTTTAATTTTAAGTGTTCAAATTCAAAGTGCTGCGAAATGTTACAATCGCAAGTTTCAAGAAAGTCATAAAAATGACTGAGAATGAGATAACAGTTGGGCGCGATTAAAAAAAAAGTTTCTTTGAATAGAAATAATCTGACTCATAAGGAACCGCAGGGAATATCGGATTTCGCTTGTACGGGAATAATGACTCTTGGATAAGTGAGAGGCAGAAATTTGGAAAGTTTTTATTGCAGGAGTTCAAGTATCCAAGTAGTAGTAGATTTTCACGCCAGACAAGTAATATCTTGCACATTTCAATGGAAGTAGAGTAGTCGAGTATATAGTCAGCCAGGGAGAATGTATAACTCCACAAGCCACATAAATAGGAATAGTATTCCTGCTAAAGTGATCAATAATTCTCTCACACACATATCGACTTTTGCAATAAGAGAAACCAAGGGTTTCAACCTTTCAGAGAGAAGACACTCACCTTACTATATTTCGTTCCAACGTATTACATATTGCATGTGACTGGGTTTAATATATCCCTTTTATCCTACAGTATACAGTTCAATAGGTTGTGCTTTAAATTTTTTCGCAAAATATTTTAAACTTTAATATAAATTTTAAATGATTTGTCAATTAGTAATTTTTTGTATTAATAAGGAAGATAGTAATAACCTAGATTTTTCAAAAAAACTTAAAAGACAATTTTTTTAAAAAGATCACTTTTGATTTGTTAAATTTTTTTTAAATTTATACTAAAATGGAGAAGATATTATGTGAGTTGAGTTATCAATAAACTATTTCTTTATGGAAAAAACTTTTTTTTTTTATATAAAATAAAATTTTAAAACATCAATTATGTAAATTTATAAAAATCAGATATTTTAGATTTTACATTACAAAATTTAAAAAAAGTAAAGGTTCGTTTAAAACTTGGTGAATTATTTAATATTTCAGAATAACTTTATATAAAGAAATTCGTAATGAAAGGATTTGATTCCATTTTAAAACCTATTTAAATATCTCATTTAAGAAATTAATTTATAAGCGAAAGTTTTAAATTTTGATGTATAAATAAAAATTAAGGAATTAATAATTTAACTTTTAATTGGAAAAACTTTTAGTATAACAAGAAATTTGTTTTCTGTAAATTTATTCTTAAACTAAAATAATTAACATAAAATTTTCATTAAGTTTTCTATAAATCACCGAAATATTCAAAAAGCCCTAATTTCCTGACTTTTTTGTGAAAAAAGGAATTTATATCTCATATTGTGTTTCATATAAATATATAAACATTTTGGATAAAAATACGTGACGAAATTTTTCATTTTTAATTGAATAAAGAAAATTCAAACAAATTTTGCATTAATTTTAAAACAATTTAATTTAGAAAAATTTCAAATATCAAGGAAATTATTATATATTATATTATATATATTAATAAATAATAAATATTTAAGGAAATTAAAATGCGGGAGCCTTATTTTTGTGAAAAATAAACATCCTATTAGAAAAATTGTTGCAATTAAAAATGTATCTTTAGTAGAAAATTTTAATGTTTTGTTAAAACTTCGTTTCCTTTTTTTTGGAAAAATTTTATTTATCTTAACTAAAGATGTAACTTATACATTTACGGTCGAAAATTGATCTTTTTTGGCTTAAAATTGAACCATCTGGCTGATAATTGATCTTATTTAATTAAAAATTCAAGTATTCAGTTAAAAACATAATAATTTTGTTAAACATTTTTTCTTTCTCCGGTATAAAATTAATCCACCTGGTTGAAAATTTATGTATTTTATTAAAAAATTTAATTATGCGATTAAGAATATTATAACATGTAAAAAATTCAACAATTTTGGAAAATATTATATTTTTGTTTTGAAATCTTATTGAAAAATTTGTTGGAAATTGAACTATTTACCTAAAAAAAAAATTTTCTTCAAACAATTAATTTTAAAACTTTCAAATCGAGCTTTTGTTTGAAAATGTCTATTTCCGTCGATAAATGTTTAAAAAAAACAATCAAGAACGTAAATTAATTGAAGATTGTTCAATTTTTGTAATCTAATAATTTTTTATTAAAAATATTCATGTCCAGTGTATAACGAATACATAAATTTAAATTGTTAAAAATTCTGAAGTTTGTTCAAATTATAATGATTTTTGTTTTAGAGCAACAATTTTTTATGTAAAATGCTGAAGCGAACTAAAATTCTTTGAAAATTATGAACCTTCGAAATATAATAGTTTATGTTTAAAAATGTAAATTTTGTGTCAAGAAAATATTTAGTTGAAGAAATTTTTTCTCTAAACAATTAATATTTAAACTTTAAAAGCCAACTATTCCATTTTTTATGAAACGTTATTTTTTTAAATTGAAAATACACCTGCTCCGTTAAACAAAATCCGGTTTATCACTGAAAATTCGTCTTTTGCATTTTGTTAAAAAATGAATTCTATTTTATATGATAATTTTATTTTATAATCTCATATATTTTTCATAAATTTTGTTCAAACAATTTTTATTTGCTCAAGCAATTCTTTTTTAATAAATAAAAAAAATGAAATAAAATAGAAAAAATACAATTAATTATGATTTAGAAAGTATTTTTTGGAAAAGTGATTATTAAAACAAATTATATTCATTTAAACAATTAAAAAATGTTGTATGTATTATTTCTGTACATTATACAGTCAGAAACATAACAGCATGTGTTCTATTAATTTTCAGTTTTTTAGTTATAAAAAAAAACTGATTTAGCAACTAAATATTGTTACAAAAACATTTCTAAACATTAAAAGAAATATATGAAAATTATATAATTATTCAGAAGAACTTAGCTCAGGATACTAATTCAAAAAGATAGTTGATATGTCTGGCTCAACTTTTAGAAATTTTGAAAATAGAAAATAAATAATTATTTAAATAATTACATACAGTTAAATTTCAATCAGAAAATACGATTATTTTTTACATCCTTTGGGAATAAATAATTGTTTAAATAATTCACATTTGTTTAAACATTTGAAAATTGAGATGGAAGCATTAATATATATATATATATATATATATATATTTTTTTTCTTCACTTAATGGGTTATTTATTTCCTTCAACTCATTTTCACAAGTTGAACTGCAGTAGGTTCGCCAACGGTGACAGGGTAATGCAATATTCAAGAAAATGAATTATTAATGGAATTCAGAATAGAATCTAGCAGTTAATGCTCTCTGCATTTTAATTCAAATATAAAGCGGAAAAGTTCTCATGGATTATATAGATTTAAAGAACTTTTTAAGGAAAGTAGAAAAAAAATTGAATGATTAATTTTTATTCTTTTCTCAAATCCATTTTTTAAATTATAGTATAAAACTAATGACAATTAAAAAAAATTTGATATCATCTATCATCTGAAATACAACAACATTTAGGACTATCTTTTCGATTTTTGTGAAAATTGACTTCTTGAATTCCGAATTTATATAAAACTTACCCTTGTTTCTAAAAATGGTCATCTTTATTTTTAAAATCAAATAATTTTATGTTTAAATAACCGATTTTCATCTGAAAAAATTTTACAATATATTTTTTAAATACAAATTTTCGGCAAAAAACGCTGGTCACGAAGGCAATGCTTCCTTCTAGACAGCATCATCCTGATTATTTATAAATAATTCAAAAATAAATTCAAAATTAAAAAAAAAATTAAAATAAAATAAAAATATCAAACCTTTTTTCAACTTTTTGCAAGTTTTTATTTAAGTTTAGTTTTTTTACAATAATAATAATCAGACAGTATTTCGTGATAAACAATGAAAAAAGTCCAAGAGAATAATTTTTTTTAATCCTTAATTACAGAACATTTTTTTGGTTTATTTAATTCTTTTATCATACTTTTTTTACTCATTTTTTAATATGGAATAAAACTTCCCAAAAAATAGTTTTGAATACGGAAAACTAATAAGAGGTTTTTACTTATTAGAAAAAGGGCTCAGTACTTTTCTTTCTTTAAATTTTAAAAATATTTTGGTCAATTATTTAAAAGTTATAAAAAATTAATCAAAATCGAATGCAAAAACGGTTAAATAACCTTAGCAAAAAAAGGTATTTTTTGCTAGACAACAAAATTTTTAAAAAGCACAGTTTGCAATTTATTAAATTATTTTATGAAATTTGTTTGCTCAGTTCTTAATGCAGAACAATATTTTTGAAAACAAGCATTCAAAAAATGTAAAAAGAAGTATAAAACATATATAAAACATTAGAAAAAAGTATTTTATAAAAAATGTCGAGTGCAAGAACTTTCAGTTTGAAAATGAATAAAGCTCTAACAAAAAATTGTTCCAAATTGTGAATATTTTTTTTTGTAGTTAATGAATTTTGTTTAAAATAACAGATTTCTAATGAAAGGAGTTAACATAACCTAAAATTGTTTAAAAAATATAAATATTCTTTGAAATCTATATTGATATTTCCGAAAAAACGCTAATATAACCTACTTTTTGATAAAAAAATGTAATCTTCTATGAGATCAAATAAGATTTTTCTGAAAATACAGATTTTCGCTGTGAAAATACCAACATAACCTAAAATTGTTGAAACTTTGTACATTTTCTTCGAAATCATTCTAATGTCATTTGTCTTTAAAATGAAAAGACCAATTTCCGCCAAAAATACTTATTCCAATATTGTTTAAAGATTCTTAATCTTGTTTAAATTATAATGATTTTTGTTTGGAAATATTAATTTTTAATATAAAACAACAGCGTGTAACCAACATTTTTCCAAAACTTATTAATCTTCTTTGAGTAATAATAATAGTAATAAGTAATTTAATAAAATTTTGAATGTCCGAGAAAATTTTTTTTTTAGTATTTTGAGGATTTAAAAATCCAATGATTATTGTTAAAAATAACCCATTTTCTGTGAAATATTTAAAGAATCTAGAACTGTTTAAAAATTGCAAATCCAGTCAGGAATGTAATTATTTTTGTTCTAAAATACATATTTTTGTATAAAACGCTAACATAACCTAAGCATATTTAAAAATGTCTATTTGCATGGATGAAATTCTTAAAATACGTCAATTGATGGAAAATTGTTAATTTTTGGAATCTAATAATTTTTAATTAAAAATATTCATGTCCAGTACATAACGATTACATAACCTTGAATTGTTAAAAGATTCTGAATATTATTCAAATTGTAATGCTTTTTGTTTTAAAACACCCATTTTAAGTGTACAACGCTGAGGTGGAACTTAAGTTGATTTAAAATTGTTATTTTTTTAAACCTAATAATTTTTTATTAAAAATATTCACGCGCGGAATATAAAGCTAACATAACCTTAAATTGTTAAAAGATTTTGAATTTTTTTCAAATTATAATGATTTTTGTTTCATAATATGATTTTTCTTATTAAGAATGTTCTAACTGGACCTTCAAGGTCGAAATTAGTTAATATTTACCTTGATCTATAAAATATAAAAAGACCTATTTATTATTAAAATGAATTTTAGAATAGTAAATAAGTTATATTCAAGTGTAAATAATAAGAAAATCTTTAAGATAATTATTTATCAAAATATAGTTATTTGTATATTTGTGGTTTTCTTCCTCTTTCAACAAAAAAGAAAATAATTTCACTCAAATTTAATTTATAAATTTTTATTCTATCCCTTGAATTGTTCTTTACAATTGTATTCTAACTAAAAATAATTTGTGGTATTATTTCAAATAATATATATATATTCATTTTTATCATGATCTTATAAATAGAAAATAATTAAAATCACTTAATTTTATATTAATTTTTCGGATTAATTTTTTTAAATCAACGTTAGTAAAATTTTCTAAAATTTAATCAGCTTTAATTTGTAGAATCCTTTTAAATATACTTAAATTATTAAAATCAATAAGAAAGTCCTTGAAGTTTTTTAAAATTTCATAAAACATTTCAAATCTTAAAACTCCTCTAAAATTCCTTTAAATTATCAAAATCAATTAGAAATACCTTGAAATTTTTATAAATATCTTATAATATTACAAATACTTTGGAATCTTTTTACTCATTTGAAAATGTTTAAGGCTCTCAATAATTTATTGGAATTATTAAAAATATTTTAAAGGCATTAAAATTTCTTGAAATTCCTTGAAATCTTTTAAATGTCTTACATTTTTTTTAAATACTATAAAATATTTTAAATTCTTTAAAATCAGAATTGAAATCAATAAAAAATTTCTTTTCTATGACATACCTTTAAATTATTTAAACAAATTAGAAATTCTTAGAATCTTTAAAATTGCCTAAAATATTTTTAATTCTTTGAAATCCTTTGAATCCCTCTTATTGCTTGAAATTTCCTTGGAATTTAAAAAATGAAATTTTTTTAAATCCCTTGATACTTTTTACATGATTGTAAAAATGTAAAACTAGCAAATTTGCTAATTGGAAATTGTTAATAAAAATAAATTTTCATCTTGCACTGTCATGTTTTGTAAACTAATTCTGTATTCAAACAGTTTTTTCTAATCTGTTCATTTATTTTATTTGTTAGTGCAAAATTGTGGAGCTTTAGCATATCCTTAAACATTTCATTTGTTTAACTTTTGATATCTTATGAAATCTTAGAAATCCTTAAAAATACATTCAAATTATTAAAATCGATTGAAAAATCCTGAAGTGGTAAAATACCCTTAAATATTTCAAATTGTTTTAAATTTGTTGATATATCTAAAAATTTTCAAAATCTCTTTGAAAAGTTGTTTAAATCTTTAAAAATACCACCAAATCTTTAAAATCCTTAATTTATAGAAATCTATTAATAAATCCTTGTAGTCTCAAAATACCCTTCACTATTTTAAATGCTTTGAAATCTATTAATTTGATGTCTGTTAAAATCTTTTTATTCTTCTTCAGAATTCTCGTAATCTTTAAACCGCCATAAAATCTTTGAAATCTTTAAAAACGCCTTCAATTTGGAATCGATTGATAAATCGTGGAATTTCAAAACACCCTTCAATATTTAAAATTCTTTGAAATCTTTGAATGTCTTCTAAAATTTCTTTAAAAATCTTCGGAATCTTTAAAAATACCATCAAAATTTTAAATTTCTTTAAAAACGGTTTAATTTATTGAAATCGATTAAAAAATCTTGAAGATTTAAAATGACCTCAAATATTTAAAATTCTTTGCAAGTTTTTTCATATCCCTTTAAAATATTTAATATATCTTTAAAATTCTTCACAATATAATCTTCTTTATAATCTTTAAAAACGGCATAAAATCTTTTAAACCTTAAAAATGCCTTCAATTTGAAATCGATTAAAAAATCTTAGAGATTTAAAATCCCCTTAAATATTTCAAATTCTTCGAAAGTTGTTTAATATCCCTTTAAATCTTTCAAATCTCTTTAAAATTTCTAAAAATCTTCCAAAATACCAAGTAATCTTTTGATATCCCTAAAAATCATTTTATTCTCGTTAATCCTTTAAAATTCCTCTAATTTACTGAAATCGTTTGAAAAATCTTGGATATTTAAAATACCCTTGAATATTTTGAATCTTTTAAAAGTGCCACAAAATCTTTAAAATCCTTTAATTTTTAAAAATCTGTTAATAAATCGATTTAGTCTTAAAATACCCTTAATTATTTAAAATTTTTCGAAATCTTTGAAAACATTTAAATTCTTTTTAAAACTCCACAAAATCTTTAAAAACAACAAGAAACCATTTGATATCCCATAAAATATTCTATTTCCTTGAAAATTCCTCGTAATCTTTAAAAACGCCTTAAAATATTTGAAATCATAAAAATGCCTTGAATTTGAAATTTATTAAAAAATATTAGAGTTTTAAAATCCCCTAAAATATTTAAAATGTTTAAAAATCTTTTGATGTTCCTTCAAATCTTCAGAATCTCTTATAAATTCCATAAATTCTTTAAAAATACCAAGCAATCTTTTGATATCCCTTAAAATATTATTTTTTTTAAGATTCTTCTTATTCCTTAAAAATGTCATAAAACATTTGAAATACTTAAAATTCCTTTAACTTGAAATCGATTAAAATTCTTGGAGTTTTAGAACCCCCTTAAATATTTTAAATTCTTTAAATTATATTTTTATCCCTTTAAATCTGTTTGAAATCCTTTAAAATTGCTTCAATTTATTGAAATCGATTGAAAAATCTTGGAGATTTAAAATACGCTCAAATTTTTTGAAAGTTTTTTACTATCCCTTGAAGTCTTTGAAATCTGTTAAGATTTTCTCAAAATGATTAAAAATAGTTAGAAATCTTTTGATATCCCATTAAATCTTTTAATTCTCTTAAAGATTTTTCGTAATCTTCCAAAACGGTAAAAAATCTTTGAAATCTTAAAAAATATCTTCAATTTGAAATCAACTGCAAAATCTAGGAGTTTTAAAATGACCTGGAATATTTCAAATTCTTTGAAATCTATTAATATTCGTTAAAATCTTTTTATTCTCTTCAAGAATTCTTGTAATCTTTAAACCTTTGAAATCCTTCAAACCCCTTTCAGTTTAGAATCGATTGGGAATCGATTGAAAAATCTTCGAGATTTAACTTAACTTCAAATATTTCAAATTTTTTGAAAGTTTTTTGATATTCCTTTAAAATCTTTACAATTTATTAAAAATTTCTCAGAATCTTTAAAAACACCAATAAATCTTTTGATATCCCTAAAAAAATCTTTTCTATTTAAGATTCCTCGTAATCTTTGAACACACCAGAAAATGTTTGAAATCGAACAACTCATTGCCTCAATGAAACCAGTCAGAATAAATCAAAACTTTTGAAAAACATCCAATTTGTTTTAAATATTTTTAAGCTAATGTCGATTAAATTTACAACTTTAAAAAACAAAACAATTTTACAAAATCGTAAAAAGTTTTGCTTTTTCATAAAACAATTCTTAAGCATATATCTTATTTTTACAAACTCGTTTATTATGTACGCCCATATTGAATTACTCTTTATTCGATTGATGTGAAAGGAATGGTAAGTAGATCTTGAGGTTTCAGAGACAAAAATAAAATTTTGTGCTACCCTAGAAATTTTTATTATTGCTCGAAAAGAATCATGAAGAATATCTGGGAAATAAAACAGATTGCGATATTTCCAGGATGCAGCTTTTAAAATAGGTACATCGTATATAAAGCACAGCCTCTGCAAAGTTTGTTTTATGTCGAGAAAGCTAGCGATACAATCAAACTATCAGAAGGACGTACGCTTCAGACGAAAAAATGAAATTTTCTTTTCCAGAAAAAAAGTTAGTTTCCTCATGTATATCCCTTTTTAAAAGAAAAGAAACTGGATAAAAATTGAGTGCCCGGATTCAATAAGGGTGCATTAAATTTCACCTTCAGATACATTCTTCAAAAATTTAAATTTTTTCAATTTTTTTAATCCTCTAGGAAACTTCATCTTAGCAGGAAACAATTTTATGTATCTTTAATTTCATCCAGGACTTAAATTTGAGAAGAAAATAAAAAAAAATATTAAAAAAAAAACTAAGATAACTTGGCGAGAATGAAGGTATTTTCTGATCCAGATATCACTCAAAGTTATTTTAAGGGTCATTATCTCCATTCGTTAAAAAAAATTTCCATAATTTCTTTGATCAAAGAATCAATTTTTGAACATTTCATTTTTTAATACTCGTAATCAATTATTGCTATTTTTTATTTTACTTCGCTAATTTTGATTTAAAAAATTAATTTAATGATTGTACTTGGCGGTGATTTGCCATCGTAAATTTGAAATTTAAAATTATTGAACATAAAAATTTTTTAGTTTATAAAATTAAATCTGTAAATAATGCCTTTTCTTAAAAAAATCATAGAAAACATTATGCTCATTGAGAAATATTTGAGCTTTCTAATACTCTTCTGCGATTAAAATAAAATTTTCAAACTATTAAATGTTAGGTTTCTTAGCTGAAAATTAGCATAAAAAAAATTGCCGGAAACTGATATTGATAAACAAAAATCTTTCAATTTCAAAGGTTCATGTTTTTAAACCATTTTAGGTTATGTTAGAATTTAACAAAAAATTGGTTTTTAAAAATAAAAATGATTATAATTTTCACAAGTTTTAAAATTTTTCAACAATTTTAAATTAGGTTAGTGTTTTTCGTTAAAAAATTGTATTTTTAATGAAAATAATTATATTTTAAACAATTCACAATTACTGTTTTTGTTAGCGTTTTTACAGAAATATTGACATTATTAAATAAAAATCATTAGATTTTAAAGGTTTATAACTTTTTAAGATATTTAGGATTCAGGCTATATCAATTTTTTCACAGGAAATTGGTTATTTTAAATAAAAATCATTCGTTTTAAGAAGTTTTAGATTTTATAAACAATATTAAGGATAATGTTTTTTGTCAAAAATTGGAACTTTTGGAAAAAAATTATACGTTAAAGGAGATTTACAAATTTTAGACCATTTAAGGTTATGATCGCATCGTGAGATTGATGCACAATCAAAATTCATAAAAGTTACAAAACAAATTTGAAAAATCCTTTAAAATAATTTTTTTTTATAATATGGAGTCAGCTAGTAAAGACAACTTAGGTACTCACTTATTATTTTGTTAAATATATTAAAAAGCGGTATAGATGATATAATTAAAATTTTAAAAAATTGCATGGATACTCAGAACTTACAAAAATAATACACAAATGAATGAAAAAAAATCCGTAAATATATATTATTACCGAAATATAAAATTTTCTAAAATTCAAAAAACGACAAGATTTTTAGGCAATAGAAAATAAAATCCCGAATTTAAAAATAACCGAAACTAAAATTCACGATTTCGAGACAGACTTATAACATGAACGAATTATTAAATTCCCATTAATTTTTTAACTCCTGACATTTAGAACTGCTGAACATAGTCAATTAATTATTAATCTATGAGCTATTTCTGAAATTATAAGTAAGGCAAATGATTAAGTTAATCGATAATTAATAATATATTCATTTATTACTTTTATTTATTATTATTTATTTATTATTATTTTATACTATTATTTATTATTTATAACTCTTTTATACTATTATTTATTTATTACTTTATTATTCATTTATTAATTACCAATTCATTTATTTTTTAATTCGGTCAACTTATAATTCGTTACTTTATATTTTCGGCAATTTTTTTTGCTAGTTTGTGGTTTTTATTCCTTCTTTCGGTATTTTGTATCAGTCTCGGATATTCAGACATTTTTAAACATAGTGATGAAGAAATATTTTTTTTTGTATAATGCAGTTTTACAATATAATGCTACTATATAATAAACATAACTATTATATATAAATATATATATACATATATATAAGTATTTTAAAAAATACCTTATAATCTTCTAAAGTTTACCAAAAATTTTAGGAAATTTTGTTTATTCTCTTTAAAACTTTCAAAATAATTCAATAGCTCCTACAGTTTAGTTTTGAAATCTTGAAAAATCTACGTTTCTAAAAATTTGATAAAGTTTAACTCATTTTGAATCTTTTCAATTCTACTGTATACCTATCTCTAAATATTATTTAAATTTTTCCTGAATTTTTATTTATTCTACAAAGTTAAAAAAATTTTCTTAAAGTCTTTCAGATTCTTTTTTGCTCATTTAAAAAATTTTTTTAAATCTTCTCATGGAAGCTGGCAAAATGTTTTATATGTTCCTGAAAATTTACAACATTCTTAAACAATATTTAAAAACTTTAATTAGTTTTTAATAGTTGCACTGTTTTTTTTCTTTAAAAATTTGAATTGTTAATTTAAAAAATCGTAAAATTTGTTATATTATTGTTATTCTTTAAATTATCATTGAAAGTCATTAAGTCAAAATATTTGGTTTTGTTAGTGTCTTAAAGTAGAAGTGACTACATTGAATCAAAATTCTTGAAAGTTACAAAAATTAAAAATTTTTCCACAATTGTAGTGAACAGTTGAACTTGAAGTTAATGAAAATAATTTTTAGCAACAAAACTCAAAAGTATCAACCAGTTCAATTCGACAAGAAAAAAGTAACACTTTTCAACCAATAGAATTAAAAAAGACTAATTTTTGCAAAAATAGCTGAACCATCAAACAAAAAGATGAACTCTCAATAAAAAAATATTAATTCACTATTCAAATAGACAATTTGCTAACAAAACAAATAAAATTTCAACCAAATACTTGGATTTTTAACTTATAAAGAAAAAAATTTGAACGGAAAATGGAAAAGATGCATTTCTAGATAAAAAAAAAATAAATTTCTGACCAATAAACGAATTTACGACAAAATAGTTCATGATAAATCTTTAACAAAGAAAATGTTTTTTTGATGAAGTTAAGTAACTGTGAAACAAGTGGCTGAGTTTTTAATGTGAAAAATGAATTCTTAACAAACAATGTAATAGTTAATATTAAAAAAAAATTCTTTAATTTTGATTATAAAATAGCGGAGTCCTGAAACAAAACAGAATAATTTTCAACCTTGTTTTTATGTATAAAGGAATGAATTTTCAATCAAGAAAGTTAACTGTTTTAGGAAAAAGGGACAAATTTTTGACAAAACATATGAATTTTCATTTTAAAATACCAATTCTCGATAAAAAAAGAAATAGTCACATTTTCAGTAAAGAAAATTAATTTTCAATAAAAAACAAACAAATTTTCCGCAAAATAGTTAAGTTTTCAAACTAAGAGAAAAATTTGTAACTAAAATTATGAAGTTTCAAAAAGTAATATATAAACCTTAAGAAAGGAATTCATTATTATAACCAAAGATTTAAATTTGCAACAAAAAAGTTGATTTTTTAGCCAAGAAGATTAATGTTGTACAAAAAAAAACGACAATTATCAACATAAAATCAATTTTTAATTGAGGTTCCAGTTAAAATTTTAATTTGTAAACAAAAATAAAACAAAAATCGGAAAAGATAAATTGAAAAAGAAATTAGTTCAATTTTCAAAAAAAAATTTAAGTTTTCAACAAAATAGTGGAATTGTTAAGCAAGCAAGATTAAATTCGAAATAAAAATATAATGCTAGACTTTTCCACGCAAAATATAGGACTTCGAACGAAGAATAGTTTCGTTTTCTTATTGGCTTCTATTAATTTAGTTCAAATTTAATTAAAAAAAACGAAAAATAGTAAAAGCTTTTTTAAAATAAGGTAAGGAATAAGAATTCTTAAAACAGAGGCAAAGAAACTTAATTTTCTTAACTTAATATAAAAGTCCAAGTACGAGCAGACTTTTTCTTCGTTTTCAAACATTATTTCTACAAAATAATCGCTTTAAAATCGAAATTTGTATCAATTAAAAAAATTTTAATTTCCTACATTAAGATTTTTTAATGGTAATAACATCCTCCAAAAATTAAGTAGATTTAATCAAAAGTATCATGCTACTATCAAATAGTTTTCACTCTTTATTAATTATTCAACTGACGCTCACATAAAATTTCATTTATATAATTCTAGATCGAATTATTTTAAAAGGTTAATAATTAATTATTATTGATTTTGATTGATTTCGAAAGAAGCTAAACAATTTTGCTTCACGATCAGATTTCTGTTTTCAAAAATTTTCGGTTAATGAGCGCGAATTTAAATCTCATTCATTATTTGATGTTGAAATTTAAGGGGATTTGGCATAGCCTTAAGGCCATGTGACGACACGGTCACGTGACCAAACCTAGTCTTCAATTTTTCTTTCCCAACTTACGTCTAAACAAAATGAGGTGTCTCTCTGAAAGTTTGAGAAATGAAAGAGAAGGTAATAAAGTCCATGTCTCTGCTTTGTTCCGGCGGAAATTTTGAGAAAAATTTTTTTTTTAAGAAAATACCAGTGGAAGTTTTCTTTCCCAACTTACGTCCACACGGAATGAGATATGGTGTTAAAAATTTGGCACGATAATTAGAAGGCAGGCAAGAATATGTATCTGGTCCTAAATAATTAGAATAGTAAAAAAAGTTTTTTTTTAATTACTGTTTTAGAGAAATACCGACCGTGCTGTCGCCAAACCCTGCAAGCAATTTGCAATGTTGTCAATGGGCTAATGATGAGGTTTATATTTATAAAAGTGGGACAAAATAACAAAAATCGCTCACGAACATTATGCATAAATAATGCAAAAACTAATGTCTGGTATCAGCTGCGTCAAAGCAGCACTAGCGCAGGGAGTAGAGAACTTCGAACTTCTAGGGGTCTGTTGGTAAAACAGATTGCATGATTACCGGCAGAGAAAGTTAAAAGTCAAACTTCGGCTGTAAAACCTAAATGTGTCCGTCGATAATCATTATTTGCATAAATAAACTTTTTTCTTCTTCCAACTCTTTGTGAGGCCACAAACGATCCTTTAATATTTATTAACATTCTCCGAAAAAAATTTCCGCGTTATTTAAACATTTATTTTTCAATATGGGTGAAAAAATATTGATCTTAGGGCTGAATTGATCAGCTGTTATAGTGATCACATGGCCTTAAAATCTTTAAATGGTTATTAACATCTTTCAAACGTTAATAAGATTTAATAAAAAGTATTATTAAGCTGCTATCCAATATTTTAAACTCATTATTAATTATTTAAATTACGGTTACATAACATTTTATTTATATAATTGTCGATGGAATAATTTTATAACATTCATTATTTTATTATTGATTTTGATTGCTTCAGAAGGATCCTCAAAAATGCAGCTGCTTCAGTGTCAGATTTAGATTTGCAAAAATTTCCGATAACTGAGCGCGAATTTGAATCTGTTCCTCAATTTGATATTGGCATTTGAGGGAATGCAAAAAGAGAAAAATAAAAAAGGTAAGTTAGCGCGAAAGCCTCGTTTTAAAATGGAATGTGAATTTAATTGAAAAGCAAATCCCCCTAGGGCCACTCTCCATTTTCTATGTTCTGCATCTTTTCTCGGCTTCAACCTACTTCCAACGCTAGTTAATAGCTCATTTCAGGTTACTTTTGGCACATTCTTATCGCACCATGTATTCGTTTATTTTTTCATTTATCTGCAATTTAGCTCAAGTTAGCATCTTTAAATGGCTGCTTGGTTTGATACAATATTTCTTATATTTGATACAAAAATAAAAAACACAAACAAAACCGGGACACGTAATTTATTGTGTTGTTTTTAATCTTTAAAATCGAATAATTTGCGATAAAAAATACCAATTTCTGGTTTAAAAAGAGAACAAAGATAACAGAACTGGGATCTGGGATCTATTTTTTTTTGGCACACTACAAAAAATGGTAAACAAAACTGATTGCCGCAATCTTAATTTGTCATCTTAAATGTGTGATTTGGAGGACTTTAATTTGTCTAATAAAGAATATTTTTTCAAACAAAATTTATTTGCGACATACTTTACTAAATTTTGCAGCCAAATATTTTTGATTTCACCAAATTTATGAAATTCATGGACACGAAATTTATGGAATTCATGGACACGAAATTTATGGAATTCACAGAATCAAAGAATTCACAAAACTTAAGGAATTCTCGGAATCAAAAGATTTCACGGAATTCTGAGAATGCATGCAATTTATGGATTTTAATTTAACATAATTCATGGAATTAAAGGAATTCACTAAATTTATGGAATTCAAGGAATTCACGGAAATTATGGAATTGACGAAATTCAATAAATTCACGAAATTCACGGTATTTATTTGATTTAAGGAATTTCGTGGAAATAATGGAATTAATGGAATTCACGGAATTCACGGAATTCAATGAATTGCCAGAATCAAAGAATTCACAAAACTTAAGGAATTTATGAAATCGAAAGATTTCACGGAATTCAGAGAATGCATGGAATTTATAGATTTAAATTTCACATAATTCATGGAATTCAAGGAATTTGCTAAATTTATGGAATTCGAAAAATTTGTGGAATTCAAGGAATTTATGGAAATTATGGAATTGACGAAATTCATGAAATTCACGGAATTTATTTAATTCAAGGAATTCGTAGAAATAATGGAATTAATAACATTCATGGAATTCACGAAATTCACGGAATTGATTGAATTTAAGGAATTTACGGAAATTATGGCATTTACGAAATTCATGGAAATCGCGAAATTCATGGAATTCACGACATTCATGAAAATTACGAAATTTAGGGAATACATGACAATCATGTAATTCGCGGAATTCCTGTTATAAAATAAATTCATTAAATTTATGGAATTCAAGAAATTCACGAAATTGACTGTAATCACAGAATTCACAGAATTCGAAAATTTAATGGAATTCAAAGAATTCTCGAAATTGACGGATTTGACGGAATTCAATGAATCCACGAAATTTACGGGATCAAAAGGATTTCAAAAATTTAAGGAATTCACGGAATCCAACAAAATTTTAGGAATTCGCTGAATTTTTGGAAGTCCATCAATTTTATGAATTCCGCGATTTCATTGAATTCCATGAATTCCACGAATTCCTCTAATTTCATGATGAAAATTGCTTGAATTTCGTGAATTCTTCAAATTCCACGAACAATTTAAATATCCAGAATTCTTAGAATACCATAAATTCCATGAATTAAATAAATTTAATGAATTTCGCGAATTCCAAGAATTTAGTGAAGTACTTGAATTCCGTGAATTCAATCGATTCTGTGTATTTTATGAATTCCGTGATTTTCATCAACTTCGTTTATCCCATGAATTCTCTGAATTACATTGATTCCATAAATTCTTTGATTCCTTAAATTCCTTGAATTCCGTGATTTCTATTAAATCCGCGAATTTTTTGGACTCCGTAAATTCCTTGAATTCAGTAAATTCTGTGAATTCTCAGGATTTCATAAATATCTTATATTCCTAAATTTCGTGAATGCAATGAATTGCGTGATTCCTTAAATTTGTCAAATTTAAGTTATATGAATTCCTTGAATTGTGTAAATTTAGCGAATTCCACGAATATCTTGAATTCCATGAAATCCTTAAATTCCATAAATACGCCTTTTATATGCTGTATGCTAACAAGAGTTTTGGCTTTGTCAGCAAATTTTTTTTCCTGAGAAGTCATTTACATTCTTTTTTCAGTTTTTGCTTTTAGGTTTCGGAAATTAACTTCCAATGCATGTACTGGAAGTTTCGAAGCGAAATTTTTAACAGTGTACACATAATTCTTATTACAAATTTAATGTTGCATTTTACAAACAATCAAAAATTAGCCTTTTTATGAGATGATCAATTTGATCATTAATAGAAAAAAACGAAATTGTTACTATTTGTTACTGAAAACCAATATTGTTATGCTATTTTATTAATTTTGCTTCACATTACCCAATTTAAAATAAAATTGATTTAATTTTCAGTTTAGCTAATAGAGAAATACAATTATAGGATAAAAAATTATATAGTACAAATTTAAGATTTGAAATTAAATTTGTGCTTGAAAAAAAGATCTTTCTCTTTTCGCTCCACTGGGAATCAAACCACATAACTTCTGATAATTAAGATTTCTGATAATTTAAAGTGCCATTCGCTGATGATATAACAGATTCATTCAGAAGAATTTAAGAGTCGTTAATTAACAAAATTAAAAATTGAAACTATATAAAAATGACATTAAAAAATGGTTATCCCACAGAATTGTTAAAAGAGAAGACATTTGAATAGTTTTATCTGCTAAAAATACTTTTAATGAAATTATTTGTTCAACTGTTAAAGAGTTGTTTGATGTATCTTACAAAGTAAATATTATTTTTAAAATATCATGTTTCAATTATATTATTATATATATCGGATAAAAAAGCTATAGACAAAAATGACACAGCTTTGGATAAAGATACTTGTTCATACTCTCATAATTTGGATTTCAATTTTTAAAAAAATTAGTTTCAAAAATAAAACAAAAGATAAAGATTAATATAAAAAAAGATAAAAATGCAGTCAAATTTGCAACAGATATTAAAACCTTGCAAACCATATATCATAACTTCGTTTCAGCAATTAAAATAGTTTAATGTTTTACAATATTTTTTCTGGAATAATTTGATTTGCCCGGGTAAAAGTATTACATAGCATCTTAAATAAAAATTAAAAAAATGCTTCAACGTATAACGTAATTATGACTTATAAATTTCACATTATTATTATTAATTTTATTAATAATTAATTCTAATAAAATATTATTAATTATAATTAATTACAAACCAGGATGTTATCCTGCGATTGTTAATAATTTAAAATATTTTTCCTGCAATTTTTAAAAATTCAAAGGCTTTCCTGATGAATAAATTTAATTTTGTCCGCATTTTTGAGACAATGTTTTTTGAGTTCTACAATGTTATTCAATTTCTACAATTTTTGTTTTTAGATACTTTTCTATCACAATAAATATAAATAATTGAGAAACAATTTTGTCTTAACTGTCTATAGCTTTCTCATAATATTTTTATTATTTATCGTTCGACATGATTCTTCATTCTCTTCTTAATACAAGAATGCTACTATTTGTACAATAAAATTTCTAAACTATCAGTTTTTCTAACTACAAAATTCTTTTGCAAACCATAATTTGAAAAATGATGCAGGTATTTATTGAAACGCATAGTTAAAGAATATCAAAAAATAAACGCAAAATAATTTTAGAAGTATTTTTTTGAATGGCATACAATTTTTGAAAGTAGAACATTTTGAAACTAATTTCTGTTTAAAAGTGGTAGTCACGTTATCTAATCACGACAATTTTTGTGTTAACATGGGATTTGGTTCTCATTCAGGATTTGGCAGTGAAAGAAGGTATCGTCAAATATTATTTGAAAATAAAAAAAAATTGTTGGTGATTTTGGCAAATATCTTCAATTCGGGATTTTTTTAAAAATTAAAAAAAAATTATATAACTTTGGTTCTAATTGATCGATTTAACTACGGTACGTATGAATATTTTTTTTTTGGAAATTGTTCGAAAAAAATAAAAATAGAAAACGCGTTTCCAAAAAAGTGCAAGTTTTTATTATTATTATTATTTCACCAGTTAAATCGTGCTGATCCAAATTTTGAAAAAAGTTTCTTAGTAAATTACCTTCTTATTTCATAGAGAAATTTCCAACCAACAAAATTTTTGACGACTGAAGAATACGTTCGTTAGAAAATCGATTCATTCGGAAAGATCTTAAATTACTGAGACAACTATCTAAAAATATTCTTCAGTAGAACTGCAGAGGATAAAATAAATATTTTTTTTGTATAAAATCACCATGAATTACTCTGCAATTGTGGTTTAATAATTTTTTTAACAAATTAAATTGATATAATTACAATCGGATTTTTTGTTTTGGTTTGTTCGTTATGGTCCAAATTTAGCCGTTGGATTCTTGTTTTTTCTTTTAACCGGAGTTTATATCAATTTGATTATTGGACGTTAAATGGGATTTTCAATTTGGATTTTAATCTAATTTAAATTTCTTAAATTTTGACAAAATAAATTAACAAATTATCAAACTTCTACAGCTCTACTAGAAACAAAGTTTCTTGATAATTCTGTTGATTTAATTATTGTAAATTGTGTTCAATAAATCTGAATAGTTTAATTTGAAAATCAATTTTTTTAGTACAAATTTGAATAGTCGATTTTCGGTTTAAAAAATCTTTGATCGTTGAAAATCTAACCATTTTGTGGAAAATTCGCGTATTTTGTGAAAAAATGATTTTTTTGTAGAAAATTAATCTTCTTAGTTGAAAATTGATCTTTCTAGTTGAAAATAAAAATATAAATAATTTTCAAACGTCCAAATCGCAAATGTTTTTAGAAAAAATTGAAAAAGGCAAGCCCAACTTGCTTCACAATTACGTATTTTTTTCGTCTCTCAAGAGCTACAAACGGTCTTGGATTGTTTTGCCTTCATGTAAGTAGGAGAGAGTCAGGCTAATAAGCCTATAATTTTTTTAAAGTCGTTTTTTAATTCAAAAAAATTGTGTGACCACGTATTTGGTATGGTTTTGGTTCCAGAATTTAGTTCGCTACAAAATTTTACTGATGAAGAATAAAAAAGAATTAAGACAAATTGGATTTTTTTATATTCTATTCTTTTCAGTAAAATTCAAGTGAATTTAAAGGACTTTTAGTTAATTGAAAATATATTGATGAAATAAATAAAAATTCAAAGTGAATTAAAAAAAATAAAGTTATTTTTAAAAAATCAAGAAAATTTAACAAATTATGAAATCTGAATAAATTCATTGAATTCAATGAATCTGAAAAGAGCTTGGAAAAATCTAAGGATATTCACAAATAATAAAATCCCGATAAATTCTATAAAAACTGATAAAATAATTTTAAATCCTGGAAATTTTATTTAAATACCTTGAGAGCTTTTAAAATGCCATAAAATTAATTAAATTCTAGGTCCTGTAAGATCGTGTTTTATCATCAGAAATCCTAGACTATTTTAAAATAACCAGGAAGATTTACGATTTTTTAAAATTCCCTGAAATTATTCAAATCAATTAGAAATTTCTTGAAATCCTTTCAAACACGATCAAACATTTTTTTATCTTTTGTAAACGTTTGAAACATTGTGAAGATCTTAAAAAGGCTTTTCGGATTTTTCAAGTATTCCAAAATATTTTAAATCCTTCAGAATCTTTTCAAAATATTCAAATTGAAACACTTGCAAATATTGATTATTTTTTTAATTCTCTTGAATATTCAAAATCTTCTAGAATTTCTTCAAATTATTAAAATGAATTAGAAATTACATGAAATTTTTTTAAATATCCTAAAATATTACAAATACTTTCAAATCTTTGTAAATTTGTTGAAATTTTTTAGTTTTTTAAAAAACCTTAAAATTCTTAAGAAAACCCTAAAATATTCTAAAGATTTTAAAATTTTTTGAAATTCTTCGAAACTTTTCAAAGGCCTTTCAAATTCCTTTGTTTTTTCATATTCCCTAAAATTTTTTTAATTCCTTGAAATCCTTTTCAAATATTTTAATCAATTAAAACTTTCTTAGAATTTTTCAAAACAGCCTGGAAATTTAAAAAATATATATTTTAAATTCTTTGAAATACCTTAAAATAATTAAAATTACTTAAAATAGTAAAATACGTTGGAATTCTTAAAACTACCTTAAAAATTGTAAAGTTTGTTTGAAATTTCATGAAAGTTTTTTAATTCCTGAAATTTTCGTTTAATTTCATTGAACACCCTAATTTATTTCAATGTGTATGTAATTTTTTGAAATCCCTTGATCATTTTTAAAGGACTTTCAGGTTCCTTTAGATTTTTTCAAAACCCTGAAATATATAAAATCCCAAGAATCCTTTTTAAATATTGAAGACATTAAAAAATTTTTCAAAATTTTCGAAGATAGCCTAAAACATTTCAAATTCTTTCAAATGTTTCGAAAAACCTTGAAGCATTCAAAAGCACTTAAAAATATACTTGAATTATTATAAATCTTTTAAATATTTAAAATCATTTGAAATCAATTCATATAATTGGAATTGATGACAGTTTTTTGAAATTTAAAAAAAATATCTTGAAAAACATCTTTTAAAATTTCTAAATTATTCACAAGTTTTTTATTTTCGTAAGGATTCATTGAAATTTTTGGAAATATCCTCAAATTGTTTAAGATCTTTTAAAATCCTTTGAAATATCTTCAATTTATCGAAATCAATTCAAAATTCCTTGAAGTTAAAAAAAGAACACTAAGCAATTTTTAATATTTCGAAATTTTTTTAAATACCCACAAAACTTTTGAAGCTTTTAAAAATTTCTTGGAATTTTAAAAAATACTGTAGAATTTTGTTAATTGTTGTAGACCCCTTGAAATTATTAGAATCTATTAATAATTATTTTAAATATTTTTAAATATCCTTAAATCTTCTAAATTCTTTTAAATTATTGCAAATACATTATTTTGATGCAAACTCCTGTTAAAAAAATCCAAAGACAAAATTTAGACCACAATGAACAAACAAAAAAAACTTCTATTGTAATCTAAAAATAATAACAATAATAATAATTTTCGGTCAAAAATGAAAAATTTGGTCATTGGGTTCTTGTTTTTTTTTTACAGGAGTTTGCATCAATTTGAATTTTAGACGTTAAATAGGATTTTTCGTTTGGATTTTAATCTAATTTAACTTTCTTAAATTTTGGAATCTTTTTAAATTCCACAAAATAGTTCAAATCCTTGGATATCCTTTTAAATCCTTTCAAACTTTTAAAGCATCATAAACATTCTTTTGTTTTAAGAATACTCTAAAATCATTCAAATCCCTTGAAATGATTTAAAATTATTAAAATGTATTAAAAATTCCGAGAAATATTTTTAAATATTCTACAAAATTTCAAATCGTTTGAAATATTTTAAATTAAAATTTCTTCGAATATCTAAAACTACCTTAAATATTTTGTAAGAATTTAAGAATATTCAGGAAAGTTATTAATTTATTATATTTAATAATGAATTAATAATATTTAATAATTTCTTGGCTAAGAAGTATTGTCAGTGAATTCTTCATTTGTTTATAAAAATACACCAAAAAATACGACAAATAAATGATTTTTTTTTTAAAGTAATCCCTCTACTGAATTTCATTAAATTTTTTTTTTTTATAATTCGATAATTTGTTTTCTTCACTTACCTGACTCGTACCAACTTCAAATTCGTTTTCTGTGTATGTAACTTCTGTACCACCTTCGTATGTACTATTGTCACTTATGGCGAGGCCCAAGAGACATATCTGAAAAATAAAAAAAATGGTGTTGCCATTGTAAAATTGTCTTATTATTTATAATTTACAACAAAAAATACTTTAAAAATGTAATTCTTGTAAACAAATTTATATTTAAAATGCAAAACTACTTTGCAAGTTGAAGAAAGAAGCAAACTTGTTTTTATTTCTTTGTTTATTATTATAGCTAGAAAAGCAAGGAAAAATCGTTTATGGTCCGAGATATATACGTATAAAGCAAAGCGTTTTATTTGCGAATGTTATCACGATTTTCAGAGAAGCACGTACAAGTCGGATAAAAGAAAAAGCGCTCTAATTTAATTTTATGGCTGCGAAGCTGCTCGAAAACAGACATTCCAGCCAGATAGAAAAAATTTGAAAACATACTTGGAAATTATTCAACTTTTTCCTGAAAATCTCTTTATCATTTTAATTTATTATGAAAAAAATTTCATTGAAAAAAACGAGCGCTGAGCGCGCCATTTTTAAATTAGGACATAAAATTATGATCAATACAAAATTTGTTTATTTCATAGTAACTTTTATCTGAAACTACACAAAAGCATGGATATTATTTTTAAGCTATTTTTAGTCAAATATTTTGGATATTTTTTCAAGTCTTATTACTTTTTATTAACAATAGGAAGTTTAGACTAAAAAAGAAATGATGGAACATAAAAAACAATTATTTAAGATAATAATTTTTTCTTTGAATCTCATTTTTTGTTCTAAATCACCGAATTCTAGTTTCAATTATAATGATTTATGTTTTAAAGCACCCATTTTTCGTTTAAAACGTTAAGATAAACTTAATTTTTTTTTGAAACTATTAATTTAATTAAAAATCTACAGGTTGATGAATTTTGTTTTGTATTGAAAATACCAATTTCCGACGAAAAACACAAATATAATCCAAAATTGTTGAAAGTTTCTAAATCTTGTTAAAATTATAACGATTTTTGTTTGAACATGCTAATTTTCTATGTAATAAGAACATAAAATTATAAAAAATTATTGATCTTCGAAATCTCGTGATTTATGCAAAAATAATTTTATTGTTTAGATATTATGAATATTCTTCAAAATATATTGATTTTTTGAATTAAAAATAGCAAAATTCGATGAAAATTGTGTTTTGAAAATCTTGGAAATCTTTTGAAATGTTTTTACGTATTTTCAATAATCCTCTCAAAATTAATTCTTTTGAATGAAAAATCATTTTACATTTTTCTATGAATTTTAATAAATTTCAAAATCAGATGCAGATCAAAATTTGTTTTTCCGAATATTAAAGAATGAACGATTTTTCTAAATTTTCGAAACGTTATCCAGATTCTAATTATTTTGGAATCTTTTTAAAACTTCTAAATGTCTTTTAAACTGGATCTAATTTTTTACAAAACTTAGATCAGATTTCTAAGAGAGTTTTAGAGCCTGATTTTTTTAATTAGGTTTTCAATTTTTTTATAGATTAACAAATATGACCAAAAAATGGCTATATTTTCTATTTGACGTTCCCGTTGCTCGTTCATAATAGGAAAACTGTTTAAATCGCCTAAGTTGCATAGAGTACCCTTACTAAAAAATATTCCAATATCAGTTAATAAACGAAACATTTTTTATAAACAAATTATTTGTTGAAAAAATGTTTTTTAAGATTTTCCTTAATCATGCCTTTTTCAAGGTATATTGCAAGAAATTTGAATGGAAACAATAATATATTTGGAAAATTTTCTCTTAAGATTATAATTGTTTATATTATAAAGAAAGTTATTGAACAAATGCATTAATTAGGTATTTTTCGACAGAAAAATTCGTTTTTCTGGATGTCAATTTTTTTAATAGGGAACTTCATGATGATTTCATCAAAATTTATAATTGGTTGATAAATTTTATGATTAAAAAAATTTAATAAACAAATGCATTATTCGGGCATCTGTCGATGGAAAAACTATTTTTTTTTAATGTCAGTCTTTTTAATTGAGAACCTAATTAAAATTTCATTTAAAATCATTCTTAGTTGTTAAATTCTATGATTTCTTTAAACAAATTCAATAAAAAAACGTGTTAATTAGGCATTTGTCTACCGAAAAATTCGTTTTTCTTTCTATGTCAACTTTTTTAATAAAGGAAGTTCATAATAACTTCAGCAAATTTCATAACTTTTTCGTTAATTTAATGATTTAAAAAAATGCATTATTGGGGTATTTGCCGACGGAAAATTTTGTTTTTCGATGCTAGACTTTTAAATGAATTTTTGTGCTAGACTCTTGAAAACTTCATTGAATTTACCAACTAAGTATGATTAATAATCAAATTTTCCTTAAGTCCCCAATTTAAAAAACTAACCATGAACGTCAAATAGAAAAAATGGCCATTTTTATCATATTTGTTTATGTATGAAAAAAATTGAAAAACAAATTTTAAAAACAGGCTCAACACCTCTTTCAGAAATCCTATCCTCTTTTTTCTTTCAAATTTTTTTTTGGTCAAAATCGGTCAATATTTGTGAGCTGTACGCTGTCTTGAACCAAAAAAAAATAATTTTTTTCCCACTTTACGGCATACAAGCTTACCTGGAGCTTTGAATTTTGCAGGCGAAAAAGAACGCCTAATTTTAATTGCAAAAAAAGACAACAAGAAAATTAAAAAAAAAAACGCTTTGCTCCCATAAGTAAAATTGTATTTGGATTATGTTCCTTAAATCTCACCCTTAAGTGGCACTATGGGTAAAAAATACCCACGAAAATTTCAGAGCTGAAATTAGCTGTACTGAATTCGAAAAAAATGGACCACGTTTCGATTTTTGTCAGTAATGAACATCATTACGTTGGGGACCCGCTCAAAGTAGACCTTTAAGAACTGTGGGGTATTAAAGGCCCGCTCTGCCGTCAGTGAGCCAAAAAGTGTTTTCAACAAAACTTTGTGCCATTGAAATTAGTGATTGTTGTTGATTTTCCAACGTAAGTTTAATATCTAAAGTAAAATTAATTTTTTCAAAATTATTTTATAGTCTCTTGCTCTTGTAGGTGGCCTACACTTTACGGCGGCGCTTGCTTTGTGAACAAGCAATCGCGTACAATCGCCCGATGTGCCACAGTTAAAAAACTGTTTTTTATGCTAGTTTTGTATTTTTTATTATTTATTTTTTTGCATTAAAATAAAAATAAAATTGATTTGGACATGGAACAATATGGCGTTTTATTTCAACACAAAATGGAGTTTTCACTTTAAAAATGAATACCTTTTTTGAAAGCATCAATAATGCAGTAATTTTATTCTTAAAGTGTAGTAACTTAAGAGTAAAACCGTAAATTTTTAGGTAAAAATATTAAAAAATAAGCGAGCTATAAATTTTTAAGTAAAAAAACTCACTATTTTTCGTTTGTCTTTCTTAAAAAATTTGTTTAACTTAAATTAAACTAATGACCAAAAAACCGATCCTATTTTTTTAAAATATCTTAAACTACATTAAATAATTTTTTTGTGGAAAAATATTTATTACCGGCTGCGGGAGACATGCTTGAACTCGTAGGGTTAAAAACACCCATTGTGTCTAAGAAAAATAAAAAATGGTTTAAATCATAAGAATGATTACAAATATCGAATGAAAATTAAAATTGCTGATATATAACTTTTACCTTTTTTTAAATTATTCATCAACGCTTGAACCTGCTAATTCTTTAGGGAGGGCGCTTAACCTTTTGAGTAGGATCAGCCGCGGTTTAATACAGGCTTCTATCTAAGCCCACCCAATAAAATTCTGAGATAAAATCTCTCATGGCCTTCTTATGAAAAAGGTTGTTTTTCTCAGACAAGGGCGTCTAAACACTCAAACTTATCTCATTCAGTATCTTTTTTAATCTATTAGTCTCCGAGATGAATCGCTTCGGGCAGAATATTCCATAAATCAGAAAAATCCGATTCTTCACGAAGAATCTTACTCATTCGTAAATATAAAAGTTGGGAAATTTATACGATTTCTTACGGGATGGAAGGAAGATCTTGCATACTAATGAGCTTTCACGATGAAATATGACTTTGTAAAGCTTTTCACCTGGGGTGATTGCTAGATAGATTAATCAGCACATCTTTTGGAGGGGTCTTGCCAAAAGAACGACCATCTTATAAAATATGATTTTCGATATCAAATAACTTCTTAACTGCCTACATTATTATTTTTTAATTGTTTGTTTGATTGTTTGTTTCTGATGTTTATGAAAAATGAATTTTTTATATCGATATATTCAATATAAAATGAAGAATTGAAATATACTAAGCTGCAAAGAAGTATAGCATATCTGCATGAATTACAGGATTTAGGATATTCTAGTTCTGAGATCCTAATAAAAGAAACGTATCTACGTAGATAAGTTTTAAAGCCTTTTTGAGCAATTTTTTATTAAAAATGCTAATGACGTCCGACATAAAATACTAACATAACATAACAGGAAATTTGTTTATTTTTAAAGCAAAATTAATTCTATTTGATCAATGATATAATAATTACTAACCTTCTAGATACCGTATTGAAAACAATTCCTAAGATTTTCATCTTAAAATTCTAAAAAAATTCAATAAGGTTTTGAAATATTGACTGGAATTATTTTATTGTAAATGAACATAAGAAAAAAATTTATAAAGTGATCTAAACAAAAAGTTTATAATTTTATTATTATTTTAAGTCTTTACACTCTTGTAATTTATTTTTTACTTATACAAAGATTTAAATACAGTCAAACTCTGATATAAAGCCTTCGGATATAGTTCTTCTGAGAATTGACGCCGCACCGCAAGTAGAAGTGAAAGAAGCTGCGCCTGGTGTGCGACGGTCATTCAGGCGTGACCAAACAAAAGCGGAACGAAACTCAATCGGAGTTTTCCCCACCACCGCCAGCCCCAAAACCAGCACAGTACAAAAGTTTTACTATAAATGAATTTATTACTTTTGTACTATTTTTTTTATAAATAAATGTTTATTAAAAAGATTTGAATCGCGCGCTCGATTACTGTTGTTTTTAGTCTTGAGTAGTTTAAGAAATAAAAAATAAAAAATAAAATTAATGTTAAATAAAATTTTTGTATTTTATAGGATCTATTTTATAAATTAATGAAAGAGGTAAGATTACTATTTTTTTAATTGATTAATTTTAATACCCTAACTCCATTATTAATTCATAATATTTATGAATAGACATTGAAACCGTGACCTGTTTATCTAAAATATCCGACTTCCAGTGGAAAATGTTAACATAACCTAGAATTGTTCAAGAATTGCAAATCTAGTTTAAAATATAATTTTTTAAATAAAAATGAAAATTCCCGATAAAAGAAGTAATATTACTAAAAATTATTCAAAGATTCTGAATCTGGTTCAAATTATATTTATTTTTGTTTAAAAATACAAATTTTCGATATAAAATGGAAACGCAACTTGATATTGCAAAAAAATTATTGAACTACTTTGAAATCTATGTTTTTTAAAACTCAATTTCCTATAAAACATAGTAACTGAATTGAAAAATTTCCTTCAAACAAAAATCAGTAATTTAATGACTTTTGTTTGAAAATACAAATTTCAGGTGAAACACAGAAACATAACCTGAAATTGTGAAAAAAATCTTAATATTTCTTTTCATCTAATAATTTATTATTAAAAACACCAATGATTGCTCACGAAGCATAATAACATAATTCAAATTTGTTTAGAGATTTTGAATCTTTTTCAGATTATAATTGTTTTTGTTTAAAAAAGCAAAACTATTTTTGGTGAATAAACCGCACATAACCAAAAATTCCTATAATTTGCGAATTTTTTTTAAAATCTTTTTTCTTTTTTAATATTAAAAATATCAATTTTCAACTGAAACAGTATCATAATGCAACATTTTTACAAGACTCTAAGCTGAATAATAATGATAATGATTATTTATTGTTTTAACACACTATTTTTTTTGAAAACACTAACAAAATCGAAAAATGTTTTAGAATCATGAACCTTTAAAATGAAATTATTTTTATGAACTAATTTGCTGTGAAAATGTTGATATGATCTGAATATCTTCGAATAATTGCAAATTATATTCAAACCATTTTTTTTTCTTTTGAAATACCAATTTTTTTCGTAAAACGCTAATATCACCTAATCCAAAATTATTAATTATCCTAATTCCAAAATTTGGGATAAAAAGCTAACGTAACCTAAAATTATTAACAATTATGAAACTTCAAAATATGATGATTTCTATTTTAAAAAACCGATTTTCTTTGCCAAATTTTAATATTACCCTAAACTATTTAAATATTGCAAATCTAATCCAAACTATAGTGATTTCTTCAAGATAATAATTTTATGAGTAAATCGAAAAATAACCTGAAATTGTTTAAATTTAAGAATCACTTCTTACAAACTAATATTTTTATTATTCAGAATATTAATTTAAAAAAATTATTTGAGCGAATATAAAAAGTGCTAAATCTCAAAAAGTTATATGAGTAAATCAAAAACTCCGGAACAATAAATAAAGAATTCCATTCAAGAAAAATTAATTTTAAAATTTTTATAGCAAAGGATAAAATATTATATCGAATATAATCCTAGAAGTTTTTATTCAAAATAATATTTTTAATTGATTTCATAAGGTTTGATGCAAATCGGTGAATAATTGGCTGAGATATTCAGGAGGAGAAACCTCTCTACTGTGGATAATGAACCTACAGTGAATAATAAGTGATTAAAAATACTAATGAATGTAAAATAATTAATTTAAATTACATTTACATTTAGGAAACTATACGTGTTAATGAATTCAAATATAAATTAATTATTTTTATTTCATTTCTACTCTTAATGATATCGTTGGTTCCATTATCCACTGGAAAAAGGATTCCCCTACGTGTACAATAATTAGCGTTCTTTTCAGAAAATATATTTGCAGTTTTTTTTTCTTTGTGGCGATTCATTCCCGTGAATCTCAGTAAGTTATATAAGCAAAGATCAATCCGGTAATCATTGTTTCAATAAAAAAATTTCAATTTCAAAAACTAGTAATTTCAAATTCTGTAACTTTTGTTTAAGTTAGTATATTTAAAGAGGAACAAAAATGATATTTTTTTAGACTCAGTTAATTTTTATTAAATTTTTTGTATAATATATCAGTTGCATTGAAAAAGTTGTAAAGTCTGAGAAGAATTTTTTTTTTAGTTATATGAAATTATATATTGCTTCTCGAGCGCTAAAAAATTTTTATTTTATAAAAAGTAAATTAATATCCAAGATAGTCATTTTTGCTAATTGTTCAAAAATTCTTACTTGAAAAAAAGTTAAATTATTTTTATTTTTTATCATCCCTGAAGCGTATAAAGTGCGACTGTACCGCTTTATCCCACATTTCCCACTTAGCCCCGTATTACTGTAACTTCAGCAAATATTTTTTTTTTAAGTTTCAGCTTTTTTTGCAACACAAGGGAAGTGTAATATGGATAAAGATTGAAACTACAATGAAAAAATGCAAAAGAGTATAATAGATATTCTCGACCTTAATTGTTTCGCGGAAAACTAAAAGAGTCGGAGGGTGGAGTGGCTCAATTGTAACGAAAAAGTGCCTTTTTCTGTTATTTCTCTTGTATCTCGAACAAGGTTATTCGACAAATTTGTAAATTAATTTAATTGAAAATTAAGTTATGGGAAAATCTTATTAATAATTTAGTTTTTAAATAATCTTGAGATGTTTTAAGATTACATTTTTTTTAAATTTCTGAGACAATTTAAAATGGTTTCGGTCAAATTAAAAATGTTAAAATTTCAATCTTTCGGGATTTAAACAAATTTTATGTAAACTTAATTTCTCAGGGCGTCAATCGAATAAAAAAATATCCTTAAGATTTCATGGGGAAATATGGAATGATTTTTTTCTTGAGAAATTCTAAAAGAAAGTTGAAAGTTTACAAAGCATTCTAAATTATTTCTTGATATTTTGAAAAATACTGTAAAATATTTCAAAATAAAATTTTGCCATGATACATTATTTTAGCACGCGTAACTTTAAGAGATACTTGTAAATTTTAGAAGCTATTAAAAAACAATGAAAACTCGTAAGATCATTCAGGAATTTTGTAAAGTTTCAAGAAAATGGAAAAAATTATTCAGCTTCCTAGGAAAAATTAAAATAATTTTTTTCCTTTTTTAATTTATTTAAGAAAGAATTTGAAAAATTTTTAAAGAATTTCTAAAATTGTTAAAGAATAATCTGGACAATTTTTTTAATTTCGCAGAATTTAAAAAAAATGTCCGGAAAAATTTGAATAATTTTAATATATCAGAAGGTTTAAAAATTTTGAAAAAATACAAAAATGAATTGAATTAAAATTTAAATTTTTGGAAAAATTATTAATAATTTAGCTTTTTAATAATCTTCAACGGTTCGGAGATAAAATTTTTCTAAAAAAATTATGAGAAACATTTTTATGGATTTGATTCAATTTTGGAAAAATAATGTTCAGTTTTGAAGATTTCAAAATGTCTAAAAAAAGAATATGGAAGACTGAGACATCTCTTTTAATTCTTCAGGATTTAAACAAATTGTATGTAAACTCAATTTTGCAGGGCGTCAATCGAATGAAAAAATATTCTTAAAATTTCATGTGAAAACTTTAAATGATTTTTTTTCTAATAAATTCAAAAAGGAAATTTAAAGATAACGAAACATTTTAAATTATTTCTTGAAATTTTTAAAAAGAGTTTAAAAGATTTTAAAACCATAATTTTGCCATAATACATCATTTCAGAACGCGTAAGTTTAAGGGGTACTTATAAAATTTTGAAACTATTCAAAAATAATAAAAACTTGTAAGATTATTCAGATATTTTGCAAAATTTCAAGAAAATGAAAAAAAAACTCTTCAGGTTCCTAGGAAGAAATTAAAAAGATTTGCTTTTGTACAAAAATTTTTGTATAAAAAATTTGAATAATTTTAATATATTAGAAGGTTTAAAAATTTCTGAACAAATTAAAAACAGAATTTTCTTAAGATGTTTCGGAAGTTTTTCAATAATTTTTTGTATTGAAAAATAAGCTTCATGAGAAAATTAAAAATTTTTTGTAAATATTTCTCTGAATTTCCAAAAGAGTAGAAGATTTCAAGGCTAAATTTATTAATTTGGTAAGATAAAAAATCAAGTAAATTCAACAAATTCAGTAGATTGAAAGATATTGAAAAATAATGTTAAACTTTAAAAGATTATGTTTTAAATAAAGATTTTTTCAAAAGATTTTAAGCCAAAAGTTAGAAGCTTTTAATGGATTTTCGTATCCACGTACGATTGTATAAAAAATTTTATCTTCTTCAAAATCGAAAGATTTTTAGTGCCGATACCGAGTATAAGTTTAAGACGCTAACATAACCTAAAATTGTTGAAAATTGTGGATCTCATTTAAAACATAATTTCTGAATAAAAAATTACAACCTCCGATAACAAACACTATCAGAAAACAAAATTGTTAAAAGCTTCTGAAAATTGTTTAGAAATTTTTTATTTTCTTCAAAAGCTAATTATTTTTGAATAAAAATTTCAATTTCTAATCAAAAACACTGACATTATCTGAATTTTTTTCATAACAACTCAAAGCTGTTTAAAAATTAAATGTTCTTTCAAAAAAATGTAAGAAATTTAAATAAGACAAAGATCCAAATAAAAAATCCTATTTAACGTCTAAAAATCAAATTTATTTAAACTCCTTTTAAAAAAACAAGAAACCAAGGACCAAATTTGGACCACAACGAACAAACCAAAAAAATCTCCTATTGTAATCTGAAAAAATTAACCAAAACATTGTTAATGCAATTTTTTTTATTTCTTATATTTATTTCAAATGTTATTTTATTGTAATTTGATAGTAATAAAAATAAAGAAGATGAAAGAAAGAAAAAAAGAAGGAAGGTTGGTTGCCTTCTCATTTTTCTTTTCTCTTCTTTATTTTTGGTTCGAAATTTTATTTTTTTTTTTCAGATTATAATGGGATACGAATGATTTCCAATGTAAAATATTAATATAACATGATGTAACAGGAAATTGTTCATAATTGTAAATCTTCATATAAATCTAATGATTTTTCGGTAAAAAAGCTATTACCTAAAACTGTTAAAAAAATTGCAAATCTTGTTTGAACCTTCAAGTTTTTATTGAAAAATTTCAATTTTTTTCAAACATTAACGTAATCTAAAATTTTAAAAAAAGAAAATTTAAAATATAATGATTTCTGTTTAAAAAGAGTATTTGTTTATTTTATTTTCAAAATTGTAACTTTAAGATACAAAACAACATCAAGTTCTTAATATAATACATAAAAATTTGCATAAGGACAAAAAATGTGATTTAAAAGGACGACAAAAAGTTTTCTATGGTAGGTTCTTTCATAAATGTAAAAACAACTTATTTTTTAATGAAATCGCCAAAATAGAGTAAAAAGTATCTCAGGCCTGTTAAAAACATGTAATATACCCGTTTTTATGTCCGAATGTTGTCCGTTTTTATTTCAGAATTTTTAAAAAGGTTTTAACTGGAATTTTAAAATGTATGAAAATATGAGATTGAAAACAGGGTAAGGACCAACAATGCTTCGGTTCGTAAAATTTGTTAAAAACTTTTTGTATTTTATAGCGGAAAACCCAGATTGCTTTTGCAATTTCCAAAGTGGATTTATGTCAAGAAGATCATCTACGGAACAAATATTTAGTTTGAGAAAAATCACAGAAAAGGTTTGAGAGCACGGAAAAAAGCTTAATGTGCATTTTTTGTCCTAAAAAAGCAATTAAAACGGTTTATAAAAGTAAAGCTTGGGAAATTCTGAAAGAGTGGTTGAAAATTTATCTCAAATTTATGTAAAAGTCTCGAAAAATGGCTCTTTTCGACGAAGAAGGTGTAGATCTCGGAACAGTAAGAGTACGTGGGTTAGTATGTGGGTACGTGGGTTAGTGCGTGGACACGCTGCTTAGTACGTGGGTCGCAGGTTACGTCGTGGGTTCGTTTCTTAGTATGTGGGTACGTGGGTTAGCATCTGGGTACGTGGGTTAGTATGTGGGTACGTGGGTTAGTATGTGGATACGCGGGTCAGAGTTAGCATATAATAATTTTTTTATAGCAAAGTCAATTGGAGACTTGCAAATAATAGTGCCTAAACTGAATACAAGTATGAGAAACATGGGCCTTAATATTAACATTGAACTATTCCAGTCAAAAATGATGCATTTTAGATTAAAATGTATCTTTTTTGTAGAAAATAGAACTATTTTTTGTTGCAAATTAGTTCTTTTTGTTTGAAAACCCTACTGTTATGATGTTAATTTTTCATTTATTTTATATATTTTTGTCTATAATATAAATAAAAATATTGTTCAATTTGTTTGATATCTGTAAAGTTCACACATAATTTTCTAGATGAGCTGGGTTCTAAATTTAATGAATTTGTTAAATATTTAACAAAGTTATGGGAAAATCATTGTTTTTGTGTGAAAACTCAGCCTTCTGGTTAGAAAATTCCACTATATTGAGAAATTATAATTTTTGTCAAGACTGTTATTATTAAGCATAAAACTTAATTATATTTTTGAGAAAAATTGTTTTAAAAGATTCATCAGTTAAATTGGAAGTTTCACGATTTTGGTCATAAATTCATCTGTTTAGTTGAAAATTAACTTTTCTGTGAAAAATATTTTTTTTAATGAAAATTAAGCAGTTTTATAGGAAATTCGTCTTTTCGACTTGATAATTCAATAAATAGGTCGAAATTTGTTTTCTTTCTTGTTTAGAGCATCTTTTTTCGTTAAAAGATTAACTATTTTGTAGAAAATTGGTCTTTTTGGCCAATGCTTGATTGATTATCTAACTATTTTGTTAAAAATGTGACTTGTTTGGCTAAATTGTACTTTTTTGTTTTTAAAATTAAAATATATTTTTGTTGAAATATCAACTATTATATTTTACTGCAATTTAATCTTTTTTGTTTAAAAATTAAACTACAAGGTTGAAAGTTGAATTTCTTTATTAAAATGAATTTTTGGTTGATTATTGATTATTCTAGTGGAAAATTAATTTCTTTGGCGAAAAATTTAACAATTATTTTTTAAATTCGACTTTTTCTGAACATGAGTTTTTCTACGTAAAATGTTTTTTTTTTAACTTGAAATTTAATTTTTCTGATTAAATATTAATTTTCGTTGAAAATTCCTGCCTCAATGAGAATCCACCAATCTTGTTTAGAGTTCATTTCTTTAGTAGAAAATAAATTTTTCCAACGGAAATTTCCACTCTGCTACTTGAATTTTCACCAATTAATTAAAAGCTCATGTCCTGAGTAAAAAGGTTAACAATTTTTGTAGTTCGATTAATCTAAAAAAAAAAACTTTCAGAAGAAAAACAAGTAGTTTCCATATCCATAGGGATTTGTAGCCCAGACTATCAAAATTGGAATTTTTCCACCATAATGAAATTCAAATTTTTCTGAATCATTTAGCGTTAGTTTTAGGAAGTTATAAATCTTTTAAAAGTAGAAGTATGATCCAGGTGATTAAAAAAAACAATTTTAGAAAAAAAAACAAGTTATTTCATATTTATAGAGATTTATAGTCCAAACTATCAAAATTTGAATTTCTCGTCCAGAACAAAATTCAAATTTTCCTGAATCATTTTGTGTTAGTTCTAGAAAGTTATCAACCTTCCAGAAAGGCTCAACGTCTTAATCAGAATAGATGGAAAATAATTTTTTCAAATTGAAAACTAAACTTTTTTTTGGGAGAAAGATCTTCTCTTTTTGCTCCACTGGTAATCGAACCATGGAACTTTTGATATTCGGTCAGGTGTTTTTCCATTAAGCTTTTAGAGTGATCGGAATATGAATTTTAATTCAAGAAAATATTGGGTTATCTACTGTCGGTAAAGTACCATACGCTAATGATATAACAGATTCATTTGTAATAATTACTTCTACCATTAACACTTTGTTAAAAATTAGCGTTATTTTCTTGAATTACAGTTCTTATTCCGATCTTTCTAATAGCTAATTGGAAAAGCACCTGACAGAATATCAGAAGCTCTGTGGTTCGATTCCCAGTGGAGCGAAAAGAGAAGACCTTTTTTTCAAAGGAAAAATTTAAATTAAAAGAAGATATCTATACTGATTGCTGGTGACTGTCTCTGTTGATATTACATATTCTTTTAAAATTGAAATTTTTCTTTCACAACAAAAACTCAGATTTAAAAAAATTATTTTTTGCTGGTTCTAGGAAGTTATGAATCTTCTTAAAGTAGGAGTAGGAACCAGCTGAATCTAAAAAAACACTTTTTCAAAGAAATAAATTCGACACTCGTGTTTCTTGTCATACTAGCCTAACAAACTAATCCGTGAGCTGATCCACCACTTTTTTATTTTTTTTTTCTTCTTGTTAAAAGCTTTCTCCAGCCCCCTTAAAAAAGGTTTATCGCACCAATCGCTCTTTTGGCATCTTTCTAAACGGGTTTAAAGCACCAGGTAGAAATTTGATGAAACGAGGCAAAAAAATATAAAAAAGAAGAAAATTAGCTCCCGGGGATTTATTTACTCTGGATGGGAATCCTCGTTTTCGCTCTCCAGGTCACATAACTACATTCTTGCGTTCACCAACTGGTACCTCATTAAGTTAAGCCAGACCGTCGATGTATGATTATTTCAGGCACGTTTTTCGAAAGTACATCCAAAGAATATTTTCCGGTTTAATCAAAATTTGGCTGGTGTGTGGCAGAAGCAATGGTCCGTCGACAGAAAATAGATTTTTCTCTAACGTTCGAATATGTCGAATCACTTCCTTTCCGTTTTTCGATACTTCGAGACTTTCTGCAAATGCCACCTTGTCAAATAGCCTATCGAGCTTTCTTGACAGGCTTTATAAAAGTTATTCGAGAGAGAAAAAACTTTCAAAGGAATAGGGAAATGAAATTCTCTAGTGTAAAACAACTATTGTTGGTGCCAAAAAGGTCGTCCATGAACTACCTTTTCTTGTCCTTTATATAAAAAGAGGTAACCTCCATCTTGGTAGTAATGTATTATAGCAGAGAAAGACTATATGATGTAGTCTATTATCTACTAATGTCAAAATTACTCAAGTTCGTGGCGCCACCTCAGAGTTATATTAGAAACTAAAATTTAGGTAATTTAACCCTCAAACATTACACTCCCACCGAGCATACGTAAACGGTATACTGGTGCGAATTGATTTGTTTGCAATGTTGATATCAAATATTAAATGTATTGAACATACCCGTGTAGAAATTCAAATGAGAAACTAGTCTGGTTCCCAACCATTCGACCCCACTTAAAGTCGGAGGCTAGTCGGGTCATCTGACTAGTCCCCGACCAGTAGCGTCACGATAGATTAATCGGGGGCTAGTCAGGTGACCCGACTTATCCTAGTCGGGGCCTGATCGGGTACTAGTAGGGGTCATATGATAATACATCTGCGTGGAATATTAACCAAACTCCCCAAAATTGGTAGAACATCCCCTAAAAGTTTGTCAAAATACTTATTATTTACGGAAATCTCCATAAACTTTTTTGAAATATTCAAAAGTGCTCAAATTTACCCAAAATTGAATGGGGAACATATCCTACGCTTAAAAATGCATAAATTTATGTAAATAAAATTCCCTAAAATTTGTGGAATATTAATTTAAAAAAAAACTTCAGCTAGAAGGCAGCAAAGGAAGAGCTTCGCTCTGAAGGAACCGCCATGTTGGTCACGGTAGTCTCTGCTCCAGGTATTTATGCTTCGTTACGTGTGGACTGCTGTCTTAAAAACTCGACGCGTCATTTCTGTTGCGCGTGAGGCGGCACGTCGCGTCCTTGCGGATTTTCTTTGAAGCTACCAGTCCAGAACCGCAAGACTCAAATGAAGGTGGTAGCGAAATCTGAACTGTACCGTGCTTAATAGTTTACTACTAGGATACTGCTATTCACTGATTAATCAAAAAATTTTCGCTTTCCAATTTCAACTACATGAAGGATTAGACTTTATTTACATATGACAAAACCTTCCAGATTAATTTTAAAATAAGCATCTATACAAATTTAGAGTCTTATGACTTCCAGCAGGCACTTTTCAACTAGATCTATATGTATTTTTTCCAATATGGATTTTCTTAAAATTCCATACAAAGGTATTCATAAATGTTCCTAGAAATTCGAAATTTTCTACAAAATACTACAAAAAAATAAGATTACGTTTTTTTGAAGATTTTGATCGTTGTATTTATGAAAAGTTGATTTTCATACAAAATTATTAACTTAATAATTATTTATTAAGTATATTTCAGATGAAATTAACATTAATAAATCTTTTCTCTAAAAAACGGTGTAAAATTACTGTTAAATATATTCTTAGTGTTTTAGAATAAAAAAATCATTACGCTTTTTTAGATATTACCTCGTTTGATAAAACCTCGACGAAAATTCAAACATAAGAATAACCCGACCAGAGCCCCAGTAGCTCCCGATCAGAGCCTGAAGTTTACCCGCACGGAAATTAGTGAACAAAAAGGCCCGACTGGCCCTTGACCAAACACCGACCAAGTCCCGACTCAAATTTTGACAATAAAAAGCCCAACTAGTCCCCGATTAGTCCCCGACTGGTTACTTTGTTAGAATTAATAACACATATTTAAAATATGTATTTAATATATATGAGGATAATTCGCTGCAGCTGTGTTTGCGTAAATGCCAACAAAATAAAAAAAAAACGTTGCGTGCGAATTCGCACCAGTGTACCCTTGAGGGTTAAGTATCGATAATTAGAAGGCCCTTTATGTGTACAAATTAAAGTTTGTTTCCATTTTTTTAAAGGACCCATAACACATCTTGTGTTTGAAATTGTGACTACAGAGTATTAATTGTTCGATACGAGTTGTGTAATTAACTCTTTCAATAAAAGTAGAATTTCAAGTTTGAAGTTAGATATAAAATAAGAATCATTTCTATTTTTTAATGAAAATAATTCTTAAATGCGTTTTTATCTTGTAGACTGATTAATTAATTATTAGTTGATTACTCAATTTAATTAACTGAAAGAAAAGTGCTCATTAATAAAAAAGATACGTAAAGTAAAAATTATTTTAATGACACAATGAAAATAATTCATTTAATGCTTTTAATGTTTTTCAATTTCTAATTATTTTTAGCTGATCAACTTTGTTCACAATATTAAATTACATAAAGATTTAAGGGAAATATTGTTTATCTAAGAGCATAAATTTATTATTTACTTTGAGGTTATGTTATTTAATATTGGATCTGATTTGTAAAAAAAATATTAAAAAAAATACAAGTAACATCTTTTTAAATTACACAAATCAAGATTAAAAAATGTTCACTGCAAATCTTCAAAATTGACTCATTTCAAAAAGGTGTTCAGTCTGATTATTTTTAGGAATACAAATTTTTAATTAAACAAGCTTGAAATTTTTAACAGTAAATATATTTTAAATGTCTCAATATTGAAGTATTGAAAATGGGTACAAATTTTTTTAAAAATTGTGAAAAAGTACTTTGTATTCACGGATATTTATGGATTTTCTATAGGATTAATCTGATAAAAAATATTACGCACTAGTATTAAATTAACCCCGCCTTCTAAGTTGTGTGAGCTTAAAGAGTTTTTAAAAATTTCCAATATCTATCTACATTTACATCATTAAAATTGCTTAGTACTGTAATGGATGTGCGGTGGCTAACGATAATCGAAACTAGTTTGTTTTTTTCTCAATTTTAACTTCTTGAATTAACACAAATCTCGAAATTAAGTAATGAAATAATTAAAGTATCACTACAAAACAAACTTAATGCTATGAGCGGATATTAATTATACTGTTAAAAATTAAGAATCGTGAAGTTGTAAATCACGGAATTCAACGAATTCATGGGTTTTACCGAATTCATTAAATTCCTGAAATTTACGAAATTCCTGAAATTCGGGAAATTCATGAAATTCACAGAATTCACGGAATTCATGGAAATGAGGTAATTCACAAAATCTATAGAATTCGCGGAATTCATTAAATTTACAGTTGTCACGCTATTGAGTATTCTAGCATTGATTTCATAGGAGTTTGACTAAAATGAATTTTTGTGGATGAAAGTAAGTGAAAAATCGTGATATGGCTTTGCTTCTCAGATAGAAAAGTCATTTCTTTAATTATTATTAGCAATTAGGGAAGTGTGCGATTTGGACAATCTATCAAGAAAAAATATAATGTGCCGTGATTGAGGTTAGGTTGCATTGTTGGGATAGTTGGCACTCCAAATTTTGGAATTTTGGTACTTCGTTAAATTGTGTTTTTCAAAGATGTCAAAAGATTATTCTTCCACTTTGAGAAAACAAAAATTATCAAAAACTGTGATCCTTCTTAGAAATCCTATAAAACTTCTTGAAAATCCTTAAACTTGTCCGACTCTTTTTTAAATCCCTTCAAATTCTTGACAATCCTTAAAATCTTTGAATTTTTGCGAATAACTTTTAAATTAATTGCTTAGCATTCTTTAAAGTCACTAAAACTTATGGAAATATTTTTAAATCCTTTAAAACTAAACTTTAAAATCCCGTCAAGTCGGTAGTGATTTTTTAAAATCACTTGAACTCTTAGAAATCCTGTAAGATTTCTTAATAATAATCCTCAAACTCTTCCGATTTTTTCTAAATCTCTTCAAGTTTCTTTACAAACATTTCAAATCTTTCGAAGTTTTTCGAAATTGACTTAAATTTATTCAAATCTCTTAAGATCCTTTACATTTTCTTAAATTCCTTTAAATCTCTTAAAATTCCTAAAAATCTTTTAACTTTTTCAAGATCATGAAAATCTGTTTTAATAACTTTTCAAAAACTCCCTTGAAATTCTTTATGACCTCTAAAACTCTCTTAAAATCATAAAAAATAACTTGTAAATCCTTCAACCTCTTTGTATTAGTTTTAAATCCTTTAAAAAGAAACTTGAAGATTCCGCCGATTCTTGAAGATCCTTAAAGTCCTCCGAATTTTTTTGAACTCCCTATAACTTCTTTGAAATAATTGAAAATATAGTAAAATTGTCTAAAATTAATTCAAATCTTTTAAATCCAAAATCCTTTAAATTTTCTTAGACTCCTTAAAATCTCCTGAAAATCCTTAATTCAATCAGTTTCTTTAAAAGCCTTGAAATCTCTTTAAATTCATTACATTTGTTTCAATAACTTTTCAATAACTCGCTTGACATTCTTTAAAATCGGTAAAACTGTCGTAAAATCTCATAAAATATCATAAATTCTCTTGTAAATCACTCAATCTTTTAAAACTATTTTTCGATTATTTTTAAATCCTTTAAAAAGAAGCTTTAATATTTCGCCAAGTCCCTAGTAATTCTTGAAAATTCTTGATTTCTTAAAAATTCCTAAAGTCCTCCGAATTTTTTTGAATTCCCTTCAACTTCTTTGAAATCATTTTAAAAATTTCAAAATTGACTAAAATGAATTAAAATCTCTTAAAATCTTCCAATTTTTTCAGGCTTCTTAAAATCTTTTGAAAATCCTTAAATCCTCCGAAGATCCTCAAATCCTCCTCAAATCCTCCGATTTTTTTTTAATTTCTTCGACTTCTTTAAAGGCATTAAAAAATTTCGAAATTGTGTATAGTTAATTAAAATCCTTTGAATTTTCTTGAATTCCTTTAAATATTACAAAAATTACATCAATTGAAATCTATTCAAATTCATTAAAATCTTTTTAAATAACTTCAGTCACTCGCTTGACATTCTTTGAAGTCACCTAAACTGCCTTAAAATTTGATCAAATATCTTGCAAATCCTTAAACTTTTTTGTATTCTTTAAAAAATCTTTAAAATTCCTTGAAAATCGTTCAATTTTTCTTTATTCTTTTAAAATCCTTTCAAAATTTTTGAAATGATTAAAAATCTTTTGAGAAATCCTAAGATTACTGAAAGTCTTTTAAAATCTTTTGAATTCTTTTTGATATAACTTTAATTGATATGAAACTGCTTAAGGGCATGTGACACAGCTAAATACCTATATTACCGACCACAGTTTTTCAGTTCACTGAATGTTTTTTTGAACCTGAGAACTTTTCTTGTAAAAAAAATAGCGAGTTGAAACTTTGGGAAATGTATTAGAGTGCAATAAAGTACGTTTAGGTACTGCATTTTGGTAGAAACTTCACTGAAAATTATTTCATCTTTTTCCTGAACCTCAACATTTTTTGAACGTTCGAACTTTTTTTATACATAAAATATCGGTCTCAAACTTTGAGACTTGCAAGCCGAAAGAAAACTACGTTCAAGTACAAAGCTTAATAATAAAAGATGTAAAAAAAAATATTTTAACAATCAATTCCAACGGCATCAGCCGGTAACGTTGTACACGAAAATACGAACCCTCTAGAGCCTCGCCTAGTGGCCGCCAGGTTTCGTGTTTTCGTGTACAACGTTACCGGCTGATGCCGTTGGAATTGATTGTTA
>NC_046662.1:46482927-46515855 GCF_010883055.1 Belonocnema kinseyi | reverse complement strand
AGCTCGATATTTTATTTACAAAAAAAGTTCTCAGGTTCAAAAAAACATTCAGTGAACTGAAAAACTGTGGTCGGCAATATAGGTATTTAGCTGTGTCACATGCCCTTAAAACGACTTATTATCGAAAAGTATTATGACGTAAGTCGCCGGCAATTGAGGTTATAACCTTAATCAATGCAAATTATTATTTTTCGTGGTAAATTGCCCAATCACACATTTTCCAAATTGCCAACAATAATGAAATAAATGGCTTTTCTTTCTTAAAGGAATTCAAGGAACTCACGAAAATTGATTCAATTTACGGAATTGATGGAATTTAATATATTCAAGAAACTCACGAAGTTTATAGAATTCAGGCAATTTATAAAATTCAGGGAATTGATAAAATTCAGAAAATTTATAGAATTCAGGGAATTTATAGAATTCTACGAATTCATGGAATTCATAAAAATAAAGGAATTGAAGGAACTCGTGAAAATCACAGAATTCGTGGAATTCTTGAAGGTAAAGGAATCCGCGAAATGCATAGAATTTAGGGAATTCACGGAATGTGCATAATTTACAAAATTCGCAGAATTTGAGGAATTAATGGAACTCGCGAAATTTATGGAAATCATGGAATTCACGAAATTCATCGTATACATGGAATTCAAAGAATTTGAATAATTCATGGAATTCAAGGTCTTTAAGAAATTTATGGGATTCATGGAATTTATGGAATTCGCAGAATTGAAGGAATTCATAGAATTCAAGGAATTAATAGAATTCAAGGAATTCATCAAATTCAAGAAATTCATAGAATTCAAGAAATTCATAGAATTCAATGAATTCATAGAATTAAAGGATTTGAAGGAGTTCACGGAATTTAGGTAATTCGTGGAAGTCCATGTATTCCACGATTTCCTTGGATTTGAAAAATTAGTTAAATTCCGTGAATTGCTTGAATTTCGTGAATTCCATAAAAATTTTTTATTTCTTGAAATCTATGAATTCCGTGATTTTCATCAATTCCGCGTATTCTATGAATGTCTTTAATTTAATAAATTCTTGAAATCTATGAATTACATGAAATCCACGAATTTCGTGCATTTCTGGAATTTCGTGAATTTCTAGAGTAACGTCAATTCCTTGATTTTCATACAGTTTTAGATTCCGTAAATTCCTTGAATTCTTAAATTCCTTGAATTCCAAGAATCAAATTAATTGCTTGAATTCCGTAAATTGCGTGAATTCCCTGATTTTCTTGAATTCTGTAAATTTCATAAATTCCGCAAATTCAATGAATTTTGTAAATTTCTTAAATTCCGAGAATTTCATGCATTATTTTAATTTTATAAATTCCTTTTATCGTGTGCATAACGAGAATTCATCGAATTTCGTGAATTCCGTGAATTCCATGAACTCCTTGAATTCCGTGAATTCCATGAAATCCCTGAATTCCGAGCAGTACATGAATTGAGTTAATTCCTAGAATTCCGTAATTCTGTGAATTCCAAGAATTCCTTCAATTTCGTGAATTCCTTGATTTCCATAAACACGCGCGTAATATACTTTATATTACAAAATAAATTGTCTTTGTCCCAATTTTTTTTTATATCAGGAACAAGTATTCTGCGAAATTGTTTACATTTTTTCTTAATTTTTCACTTCAATAGGTATCGAGATATCTAGGCGCGAGTATGATACAGAAGTGTTACTGTAAATAAATAGACTTGTAGATTACTATTATTTAGTAATTTTCTAATAAACATTGGCAGATTATTTGACCGCTTTAAACTTGCATTTAAAATTTCTCGTTCGAAGTCTGCTAGGAAAATGGACTTTTAAGTTGAGAAACATTTAAATGTATATCCTTCTCCGTTGGCTGCATTATCCAAGCTACGTGATTTCTTTCCTGAAGCCACAGCAAGTACGGCTGCAAGGGTAGTAGTAAAATGTAATTTAGGTCATGGAGATTGATGGCAAAATCAAAGAACAAATCAGTAGAAAAAATTTTGTTTACTTCTGAAATTTAATGAAAATTTTTTAAAAAGTCAATTGTGGGGAAACAATTTGGTTAAATAAGCCAAATTTTTGTTGTTTTTTCAACCAAACATTTTGGTAGATAAAGTATTTGTTTGATTTAACAATAAAATTTGGTCGGGTCAATCAAATATTTTGTTACAACTACCAAAATTAGTTTGATTCGAGTAAATTTTCATGTAAGAAAGGCTACAGTTTTTCTGATTAAAGAAAATATTTTCTGAGTGTACCTTTTTATAGTAGGCCATTCATATATTTTTTTTCCAGCTTTTTAGAATATGAAATCATTTTTCGAAGACGATAGAATTTTTTAAGGATTTTCTGATACTTATTTTTATAAAAGAAAATTTCTTTAATTTAAAGAATAGTAAGGAAATGTTTAAGACTGCCATAATTATAAAATAATTTTATTTTCAAACATGTTCCTTCAGAATCCAACCTAATTTTAAAAACTGATGTAAAGACACGTTTTGAAAACTCGTCATCACTGTAGTTTGAACTTTGACTGACTTTTCATTACAAGAAATTGCTTTATATTTAAAAATTATTATATTGAAAAAAATATCTACAAATCAGGTAAGTTTTTCAGTAATCTTGAAGGCGCCGAGAATAATAAACCATATTTCATTTCATTCTTTCATAGTAACAAATGGAATTTTTATAATTTTACATTAAATAACAATCAAGAGAATTTATTATTTTTCAACTACTTTAGGCTATTTTGGTATGTTTTACCTGAAATTGGTATTTCCGAAGAACAATTATTATAATTGAACAAGATTTAGAATATTTTGAATTATTTTTAATATTTATTTAATATTTGAAAAAAGTATTTGAATAATTTTGGATTATGTTAAAGTTTCTTGTCAGAAATTTGTATTTTCAATCAAACAAATAATATTTCAGAGAAGATTCACAACTTCTAACAATTTTAGGTTGTGTTAGCGTTTTATACCGAAAATTAATATTTTTATTAAATAATGCTTAGATTTCGAAGAAATTATTACTTTGGTGCAAGTGAAGATTTATTTTACCTTAGCAGTCTTTGCCGAAAATATCAGTATTGCTTTCAAAGGAGATTAAACATTTTTAAACAATTTAAGGTTATGTGAACGTTATCAGAGGGAATCGGTTATTCTAAAAAAAGCAATAAACATCGGAAAAGATGTATAATTTGGGACCAGTTTTTGTTGTAGTGTCCTTGTTTTTTTAACTGATATTTTTATTTGATAAATCGTAAATTTTTTTAGATTTTCTTTATTCTTCAGATTATCATTCAGGATAATTGACTTCACAATTTCTGGTTTTATCAAAGTTTATGCCGACAGTAGATACTTTTGAAAATAAGTAATTGGATTTCAAAGAAGTTTACAATTTTTTAAACAATTCTAGGTTATTTTAACATTGTTTGCCGAAAATCGTTAATAGTAAAAAAAAAGCATTGCATGTTAAGGAATATTTATAATTTGGAACAATTTTGGTTATGCCATGTTTTGCTGGCATTTTTCACCGAAAATCGGAATAGATTTAAAAGAATATTAAAAGTTTGTACCAATTTCAGGTTATGTTAGTGCTTTTCGTCCACAATTGGTATTTAAAAAAAATGTGTACAAAAAAATAAAGATAATGATAACTTATAAACTTCGTTCGTTATGGTTTTCCTGAACTTTTCCGAATTTATATAAAAGTCAAATGTTTCATAGCGTTATTATTATTAGTTTACATTTTAATTTACAAGTTGAGCAAAACAAAAGCTCGTACGAATGTTTTTTTCGAACTATTTAAATATTTCATTAAAAAATGTAACGTAATTCAAATTGCATCAATGACAGAAATTTTTAAAAATAGAAATTTGATTGATCAAACTCAAAGTTGGTCATAGTTGACAGCAGAGCACTGATACCAGATTTTTTTAAACATTGCACTTATTAGATTTTTATTTTAAAAATAATAGCATTTTTCATGGTCGAATAAAAATATATTTTCCGTATTTGTAAATAAAAATTCAAAATATACTTTTACATTAGGACTGATTTGTAATTTTTATTCTTTAAACTTAATTTTATGCAGAAATAAATTCAAGATACAACTCACTTATGACATTAGAAATCTTGTTAATGCTTCAATCTTAAAATTAACTCAATTCCTTATTTTCTTTTTGTTCGAGAAAAACGATGGTTGTTGTTGTATGAAACTCCTTATTTTCGTTCACAAAGAAATTTTTTTAATTCCTCCTCGATAAGTCTCGTTAGTTTCAAAATAGTAATTTAGTTATCTAAAAATTGTTCAAAATCTAGTGTCCTGATTTGCAGCCCAAATTATCTCAGACTTTTCTATTTCCCCATTGCTGCTAAGGTTGTAGCAGACGACAGCTTTTATGTATCGTAGGACAAAATTTCGCCAAGTAGCATGTAAACTTTATCATCTGAAAATATTGCATGCAACAAAATTTAATCTTAATTAAATTTAATTTAATTTTATATATTTCATGGTATTTCAGCCAACTAAAGACTGGAATAACATAAATGATGATATTAAGAGAGACTGAGCAAAAAGGAATTCCTTATGTATTGTAGGCTACAAAATATTTCACTCGCTTGAATTTATTCTTTCTCATGTAAAAATCAGCTACACATAAATTACTCACATAAATTCACAAACATATTGAATTCTTAACCAACCAAAATGAAATATCTCAAATCAGAGAAAAAGTTTGCGCCTCCTGTTTTGAAAAAAGATAGGATTGAAACCAAGCAATAGTAGAATAAAGTAAGTTGATGTGAACCATATTTTTAAAAAGTCCAATAAGAGTGTCAAGAACTTTTCGTTCGAAAATCTGTTGGCTAAACAACAGAAAAAGCAACAAAAATTAAACAAAGAACACGTATTTTTTTAGCACTTGTCAAAGCTTTTATAAAATTTTTTTTTGATTCAAATCAGCCCACTTTACCCTACCAATACTTTACAACATAACGATCCTCCATTGAGCAATCTACCCAATACTATCATTCCAGAACATGTAGCAGATTTTCTTCGTTCAGGCGATTTAAATTGTTAAACAAATACAATTGTCTAGCTGAAGTTGAAACAAAAAGCTTTTTCCTTTAAAATTAGGAACGAAATTAGGAAACATTAGGAACAGATTAGCTATGTTATTACCTTACATAGTCTTCGAAGATGTTGTTGTAAACAAAAATAAATGAAATTGTAATTCTAAATCAACTAAAGAGAAATTAAGCCGGAAAATTGAATATCTAAACTCAGAGAAAAAAACTAAGGCTCCCATTCTCAACAAACGTAAAACCGAAACAGAAAATAATAGCAATACTTTGCAACATAACGATCCTTGATAAAGTAATTTATCCAATATTATTATTCCTGAACATTTAGCAGATGTTATTCGTTTAGGGGATTTTAATTTTTATACAAACGAAATTGTCTAGACCAAGTTGAAACGAAAAGTTTTTTTTCTTTTAAAATTAGGAACGAAATTTAGGAAACATTAGGACTAGATTGGTTATATTTGTACTTACCAAATCTTACAAGATGTTGTTGAAAACCTAGATAAATTAAATTGTAATTTTAAATTAACTAAAGATAAATGAAACAGAAAAACTGAATATCTAAAATCACAGCAAAAGTTCGAGGGTCCCATTTTAAACAAACCTAAAATTGAAATCGAAAATAATAGCAATACTTTGCAATATGACAATCCTTGATTTAGCAATCTATCCAATACTATTATTCCACAACATCTACCAGACGTTATTCGTTCCGGAAATTTCAGTTATTAAAAAAATCAAATTTTCTAGACGAAAATAAAACTAAAAGGTTTTTTTCCGTTTTTATTACTATTCTTTTTCCCCGTTGTAAAAATCCAAGAACGATCACTATTCCAAAACTCGTTTTATGATTATCATTGTTTATGATTTTTGCAAGTTCCAGTGAATTTATATATTTAAAAAATGATGCTAAAATACTTTAGAACCTTTAAAGTGTCTCGGCTCAAATAATTCGAGAAACCCAAAGCAGAGCGATTTACTTTAGTTGAAGATTTGATATTATCAGATAAAGGCGTGAAAGCGAAGAGCACCGTATTGCTTTCAAATTGGTTTCCGATTTAAACGAGCGATAGGGCAGCCTACACCTCGAAGAAATTTCCCCTTCCCACGTCCCATTCCTCGTTATTAGAACTTTTTTCAATTTGCTTTAGTGATGATGATTCAGTTTTCTATCAAAGTTTCAGATCTGACCCCAACTTCCTTCAAACTTCTGTGATGGAATAAATGACAACTTGAATAAGTATTGGCATTTTACTTTTTAATAATTAAAGCTTCTTCAACGCTCATATTTTATATTTAGCAAAAAACAAACGCACGATTATTATTTTTTATCTAACACAATTTTAAAGTAAAAATATAAAATTAATGTTGATATAAAACTTTTTTATTTCATAGCATATTATTTAGATTATCAGAAATAAAATTAAATTTTTAAGATAATTCATGAAATTTAATATCTAAATGTAGTTGTTCTAAAAATAACGTCTCGGGAGAAAAGAGTTTTCTATGAAATAATAAATTAAAATTATATTATCTCTCATGTTTTATGAAAGAAGAAATATTCTTCTTATGCAATAACTTTCAGCCTACGATAAATAGTTATTTTGACAATACTTTTTATAATTGAATTTTTTCGAATTGATAATTGTTACCAATTATTTAAAAATGGTTGAATTTCATTGCATTTTTGTAAAGAAACACTAAATATAACAAAAAATTGTTCGAAATTTAGAATATTCTTTAAAATCTAAGAGTCTTTATTTAAAAAACCAATTATTTATTAAAATAACGTTAACATCAGTTAAGACCATTTAAAATATCTAAAACCGAAAATCTTCAATTTTCTAAAACATATGGATAATTGAATCTAATTTTTAAATTATTTTTTATATAAAATACTAAAATAACCTAAAATTTCTCAAAATTGGGTATCTTGTTGGTGATTTTAGTTTAAAAAATTTTAATTTCCGGTAAAGTAACTCGCTAAAGTGCTAAAACGCTAAACTTCTAGTCACTTTAACAAAACAAAAAAACATTATTTTTATCAAAAAATTTGAAAACTATAGGTGTATGTGTGATCTAGATATGGAATTAGAAATAAAATTTGCTATTTCATATACATGATTGTTGTTATAAATGATTGAAGAATAAAAAAAATGAGATAATGTCGTTTTCTAGACGACTGTGCTGGAAGCTTTTTTGTTAGTCCGATTTCTTTTGAAGATGGTTCAAAATAAAGCTCTGAGAATTTAGATTTGCATTAGATAAAAAAATTTCTTCGGCTTACTAAATTTTGTTATTAAAGATTTAAAAGTAAGAAAAAAAAGGAAATCTTCTTTTTTAGACGATTATTCTGGAAGCTCTTCTATTATTCCCATTTCTTCCAGGAATAGCTTTAATTTGAAAGTTTTTGCATGTAGATATGCAATAATAAATATAATTTTTTATGCTATAATTATTTATTTATATTGGAGGTTAAAAAATATAAAAAATAAAGAAATTTTGTTCATAATAACACTATGCTTGAAAATTTTCTTTTAATCCTATATTATTCAGGGATGGTTCAAATTGGTCGTCTGTAAATATGGTTGTGCAATACAAAATAAAATTATTGCTATCAATTTATTGTTTGTTTTTTGCATCAGTGGATAAAAAATTAGAAAAATCGGAAAATAAATTTTTAGATTCTATTATCCCAAAAGTCTTTCTTATGGTGTAATTTTCTTCGGTTAAGTCGTAAATTTATATGTGCTAGAATCTTCTTTTAAGGTAACACCTACTTAACCAACTGCTTGTTAATTTCATTCAGTCAGTTTAAACTCGTGTAACTTATACGAAGCATACTACATTAAAGCAATTCAATTTTTTGGAAGAGTTATAAATAATCTCTTGATCTTTCTTCTATTCAACTATTTATTTAAAATTGTATTATTTTCTATTATACATATTAAATATAGAAGAATTTTTAATTTCCAAAATTTTAAAATACTTCAAATTGAAGAATTTTGAATTGTGAATCTTCTTATTGAACTATTCTTAAAAACGATCTGAATTATATACCTATGAAATATACATCTTTAAAATTGAATAATTTGCAATTTTATCTTTTAAAAATTCAAGAGTTTTCAATTTTATCTCTTTAAAATAACAGAATTTTACATTTGTAAATCTATAAAATTGAAGTTTTAGGTTTTGCAAATAAAAATTCTGCAATTTTCAAAATTCAATTTAGGATTTTCTCAGCTTGGAAGATATAGCAAAATATTTTTAAATTTTGGCATTATAAAATTAAAATGTATACAAGTTATAAGTTTTACAATTAAAAGTCCTGCAAATATTCGATAATTTAAATTTGAAATTTTTTTCAATTTGAAAGATCTCTAATGGAAAAGTCAAAGGTTAATTTTTTAAATTATTAAAATTCAAGAAGTGTTATTTTCGCATCATTGAAATTAGAGATTTTTCAACTGTAACTCTCCAGAATTCAAAAATATAAATTCTTTATCTTTAAAATTAAAGAGGTTTCGATTTTGAAAATATAGAATTCAAACTTATGCAAATTAAAAATATTAAAATAAAATAATATATGAATTAAATTGTTTAATTACGAACATTTTTCAGTACGTAAGTTTTAGGATTAAAAGCTTAAATTTTGATTTTTAAAATCATTAAAATTTTAGAATTTTGATTTTCGCAAATTTGAAATATAAATTTAAAAAAATATTTTATCTTCAAAACCATCAAAATTAAAAAAATTTTATTTTTGCTTCTTTTAAATAGAAGAGTTCGGAATTTCAACCGTGTAAAATTTTAGCATTCAGGATTGCAAATATTTAAAATTAAAGTGGTTCTAAATTTGAAAATAATGCAAACTTTTAGTTTTAAAATTCTAGATTTTGTAATTTTGATGCTTTCCATTGGAAATTTTTTGAATTAGGAAGATGTGGGAATAAAAGCTTGTCTTTTATTTTTCAAAATTATCAAAATTTGGGAATTTACATTTATACATCAATAAAATTTAGAATTTTTGCATTGTAAATCTTGAAAATTAAAATATTATCAAAACCGTTCAAATTTACGCACCTTCAAAATAATAATCTTAAAAATTGAATAATTCCAATATTTCAGAATTGAATAATTTGCATTTCTGAATTCAGTACTTCAAAGAATTTTGAATTCTGCCTCTTCCTAATTGCAGAAATTTGAATTTTACATCTTTGAAATTGTAAAGTTTTTATGTTTTTAAATTACTTCTTGAAACTGATGCCAGATTCAATTTTTTGATATTAAAAATTCGTGAATGTTATACAGGGTGGACACGCTGGGGCTTACATACATGGCGAATCGAATGCTACCCGAATTGCACAATAGCAGGGGAGAAGCCATTTAATAGGGGTATTTTCATATTTCGCGCCTCTTAAGTTGCATTCGGATCGGCCATTCAGTTAAGTCCGTGCATCTTCGGATCAACTTTATCACAGTTTCCACGGTTTCGTTCGAAACTTCAAATGGACACAAGCGTCAAAACAATATTGGTTGTGTTACATAGTAATTACAAATAATAAAAGTATTTTATTAAAAATGAAATGAGACATGTGGACTGAGAAGTAAACGTCAATTTTTGTCTGTGCCAATAACATTACGAAATGTTTGCTGAGTGACAAATACTATAAAATAGTAATAATATTCTGCGCTTCCAATGGGCGAAAAGTGAATTGTATTTACCGCTTATTTACGGTATAAAGACAGGTATATTATGAATAGACAGATCGGCCCGGCATGTTTATTATACTTTCGATTGATTATTCTTTACCAAAGAAATGTTTGGTGGTTTTGTATGTTTATCACTGACAGTGTCGGCAGCGATAAGTTAAATAACAATTACTTATTAGAAATTGAACAATCATTACATATTAATTATGTTAGTAAGTTAAATATTATTTCTGAATTTAAAATTTGATTACCATTGTTCTTTACACAGATCGATCCTAGAAGAAATACAAATCAGGAAATGCAGATAGAATTGGTGCATTTTAATCAACATTGTTGAAAAATCGTTATCTCTGGACCTTATCCCTAGACTGAGGATTGATCAGCCTAAAATTATTTATCTGATTCATTTGAATGGTAGAGGCGTATAAAAAAGATATGTCGAAGCAATTTAACTTGACCGAATTTTGATTGATACAATTTTTAGGGATATTTTCCATTTTAGAAAATGTTTTCTCACGACCTCTTCTCAAAATTTGGTTTGATCAACCAATAAAATCAATTAAACACTTGTGGCTGATAGGATTGTACCAGTAATAAATCTAGAAGAGAAATTTTAGGCCGATATTTACATTCCAATTTTTTTTAATTATTCTATTTTCGAACTTGCTATATCTGGATCTAATTTCCAATTTGGGATTTGATCAGCTCGTAAAATCAATTTTAAGTAATTCTGATGGTATCGGTGTATCAATAAAAATCTCGAAGGAATTTAACAAGCCCAAATTTTAATTAATAAACATTTAATCTATTATTTTTATTTTAGAAAATATTTCCTCTGGACCAACTTTTTCTTTGAATTATTGTATTTTCGAAAGTGCTTTTTTGGGTATGGTTTGCAAACTGGCATTTGATCAGCCCCTAAAATTACTTCTGAGTCAATTTAATGTAATAGGTGTTTCAGAAAGATAGCTTGAGGCAATTTAACTTGCACAAATTTTAATTAATAGAATCACTAGGGAGTTTTTTGATTTTAGAAAATACTTTCTCTGGATGTCATCTCAAAATTTCATTTGATCAATCGATAATTATTATAGGACAAACTTTAATGGAAAATATAACATCTGAAGTATAATTTACAGAATTGGTGTCTTCACTTCTAACAGCATAATTTAAAGTTGAACGAGGCCTCAAAAAAATACATTGAAATAACATTTCGAGTAGCTTTGCATTACACTCAAACATTCTTATTTTCTGATACGATACCAATCATGTATGACTTTAATTTTCAGACATGATAAAATAGATAATTATAGAATAATATCTAAAAAAAATTCGAATAAAAATTCCGAAATAAAATTTCGCTTCTACATTTCTTTTCGATGCACTACTATCCTGAGCGATTTTTTAAATTTATTTCAGTAGTTGATCAAACGAAATTTTGAGATGAGGCCCAGAGAAAAAATTTTCTGTTATAAAAAAATTCTAAAACTTTACTTATTTAAATTTGTGCTTGTTAAATTGCTTTGACATTTTTTTGGATGAACCGATACCATCAAAATGATTAAAAATTGATTTTAGCGGCTGATCAAATGCCAGTTTGGAAATCAGATCCAGATGTAGCTATTTCGAGAATGGAATAATTTAAAAACAAAATTGGAATGGAAATTCCTCCCTAAAATTTCACTTCTAGATTTATTACTGATACAATCTGATCACCATCGAGCCTTTAATTTATTTTAGTGGTTGATCAAACCCAGAGAAAACATTTTCTAAAATAATAAAATTGCTAAAAACTTTATTAATTAAAATTTGGGCTAGTCAAATTGCTTAAAGATTTTTTTGTTGATACACCTATACCCTTAAAATTACTTAAAATCGATTTAAGGTACTGATCAAATGCCAATTTGGAAATCAGATCCAGATATAGCAACTTCGAAAATATTATGATAAAAAAAGTTGGAATGTAAATATCGGCCTAAAATGTCTGTTCTAGATTTATTACTGGTACAATCCTATCAGCCACAAGTGTTTAATTTATTTTATTGGTTGATTAAACCAAATTTTGAGATAAAGTCCAGAGAAAACATTTTCGAAAATAAAAAAGTCCATAAAAACTTTATTAATTATAATCCGGGCAAGTTCGATTGCTTCGAGATATCTTTTTGATACACCTGTATTATTCAAATGACTCAGATAATTAATTTTAGGCTGATTAATCCCCAGTCTTGGAACAAGTTCCAGAGATAACGATTTTTCAACAATGTTGATTAAAATGCACCAATTCTATCTGCATTTCCTGATTTGTATTTCTTCTAGGATCGATCTGTGTAAAAAACAATGGTAATCAAATTTTAAATTCAGAAATAATATTTAACTTACTAACATAATTAATATGTAATGATTGTTCAATTTTTAATAAGTCATTGTTATTTAAATTATCGCTGCCGACACTGTCAGTGATAAACATACAAAACCACCAAACATTTCTTTGGTAAAGAATAATCAATCGAAAGTATAATAAACAGTCCGGGCCGATCTGTCATTAATTCGAGGTTATGTTCAGATTCACCTGTTTGCTCTAATCGCTGTAAGTAAATGTAGATAATATCAATTTAAAGTTTACGAATGTAATATTTCATTTACTTTATTTAAAACATATCCTGTCTATTCATAATATACCTGTTTTTATGCCGTAAATAAGCGGTAAACATAATTCACTCTTCGCCCACTGTAAGCGCAGAATATTATTACTATTTTATAGTATTTGATACTCAGCAGATATTCCGTAATGTTATTGGCACAGAAAAAAATCGTCATTTATTTCTCAGTTCACATGTCTCGTTTCAATATTAATCAAACACTTTTTATTATTTGCAATTACTATGTAACACAACCTATATTGTTTTGACACTTGTGTCCATTTAAAGTTTCGAATGCAACCGTGGAAACTATGATAAACTTGATCCGAAGATGCACGAACTTGACCGAATGGCCGATCTGAATAATGCAACTTCAAAGGCGCGAAATATGAAAATACCCCTGTATAATGGCTTCTCCCCGGCTATTGTGCAATTCGGGTAGCATTCGATTTTCCATGTATGTAAGCCCCGACGTGTCCACCCTGCAAATTTGTATTATGAAGAATTTTTATTCATAGATCCTTTAAATTTTATTTTTTACGCCTTGTAATTGTAGATAATTTGAACTTTAATTTGAAAAGTTGTAATTTTGAAGAATTATATTAAAAAATTTTTCAATTTGAATTTTTTACATTGTGAAAGTTCCGAATCCCGAAAGTAAAAATTACAAAAAAAAGTTACTTAATCAGAAATGTTCTACAAAAGGACAATTCCCGAAAGAAAATCAAACAACCAAAAATTTGTATGGCCGAAATTTTACATTCGCTAGATCATAAACCCCGTATTCACAAATTCGCAAAATAATTAATTGGCGAAATTTTAAATTCCAGAAAATAGTAAATTATCAAATTTTCAAATTCCTTACAAAACTAAATTTTTTCTCCTGTTAGAATAATAATTTATTTTCTATGGGGAATTAATCCTCAAGTGTACTATTAAATCTCTTTTTACGGAAATTGAAAAATTCGAAAACATAAGAATTTAAAAATTCGGGTTTGAATATTATAGCAATTAAAAATTACGAATAAAAAATTTTTCGGTAGTTTTATCTTTTTTCGGGAATTAGAAATCTTGTCATATCAAAAGTTTATGATACTACCGAGTTGGAAAATTCCATCCTCAAATAAAATTGTCGACATTGTAAAATATCTAACACTGTATAATAATTGCTGACACAGGATAAATTTCCAAATATAAAATTGCAGAATAAAAAATAAACAAAAATGTGTTTAACAAAAAAAAAAATAAAAAAATTAAATACTATTATTTTACAAACAGAATTTTTATTTTAATAATGATATTTCATTTTATTATTTTATTTCAGGAATTATCGATTATCAGTAATTTTCAAATTCGATAACCTTATAAACGGTCAGATTGCTCTGGAGAAGTATTTATCGAACTCGTACAGTTCCGTTTATTTACTTTTTATTTTTTTTTCTTCGGCTGCACGAATGGCAGTGATTTCGGTTAAATTAAGACGCTTGAACAAGACGGTGGACCCTATCCATGATGGAATCTTTGTAGGTAGTATGTGACTACACAGAAAAATCTATATAGATATCACGTCGATGTATTTAATTGCAGTAGAATTTTTCTACAGCGATCTAAAAGTCCAATTCATGTCAAATCGAGAAACTCTTTAACTTCTGCTTGAAGTTACGGGAATATTGAGATGAACAAAAATCCTATTTCCGATACAGTTATCGAAAAATCATAATTAATAAAAATAAAATAAAACCTACTCATTATGTTCTTTAACCTCTTCCTCTTTGCCTTTTTTTTACTTCCGGTACTACGATTTCTTTTTTGCATAACTTTGACTACACCTTTACTCTCTTTACTCTTGTGCATTACCATTTCTTTACTTCTTTTTTAGACTTTATTTTGAATCTTATCTATACAAGGTAAGGTCAACCATTTTTTATTATACCTATAACACCATCTGTATTTCTTTCTTTTTTATGTGCCATTCCTTGCCTCTCGTCCTACCATCCTTTTCTACCTTTCCAATTTCCTTCTCTATCGCTTTATTCTGTTATTTCAATATCATCTCTCCATCTCTCTTCCAAACCTCTTCTCCCACCCAAGCCTTATTAGCCTCTTATCCAAAGTTTGCATTTTCCCTATCTTTTTTTAATCGCACATTAAAGTACGCTTCAGTTTGTCTCCTTAATTCTTCTCCTCTACTTTCCCCTTTTCTTCATATTTTAAATTATTTTCTTACGTGCTTCTTTTTCTTCTCTTACTATTTCTCGTCCCATGAACATCTACCCTCTTCTTTATTACTTCTTTATTTCTTATGCACTCTATTGATCTTTTTATTTCTCCCATTATTATTATTACCTCTTTTTCTACATTCTCCTCTTTCGTGTTGATATTCTTTAAACAGTTGTTTCCTTCTTCTATCTCTATGATCTTTTCCATATTATTAGTTTCTGGACCTTCTCTCTAACCTCGCTGTTCATTATCAAATAATAAATTAAAGTTCCCTTTGCTCTACCTTGTCTTGTACATTCTCCTTTATTATCCTTTACCATCATTATATTTCCATTCAGGATCAAATATCTCATCTTCATCAACCTCTTTAACAACTTGCTTCAATCCCCACTTAGTGTCTTATTTTTAAATTTTTCCTATCTTTGACTTTCTTATCTTTCAATTTTCTTTGCTTCGGATGTTCTTCTTTTTCTATCTCCTTTACTTTCAATAAAATTTAAAACGATTTAGTTCTTTCATCTCACTACTTTCCTTCTTTGTTATACATCCCTTTCTTACTTCCATCAGCCTCCATGAACTTTCTCTGTCTTTTGTATTCTTCCTCTTAAAATTTTCGAACCTGTCACCTATAACATCATGACAACCATTCTTTTACTCTTTCCAACCCATTTTCATATAATCAAGTCTCTATCATTACTACTACCTCCCATTATTTAAACCCTCTCCAAGCTTTCATATAAGGCTCTCTTTATTGCCATTGCTTTCTTCGTCTATTCCCACTGCTTTAGTTTCACCAGTGTCATTTAATTTCGTCTTCCCCCTTCTGTTCCTAGTTTCAAACTCTATCCTTTACGTTTTCATCTATCCTTTTGCAGCACTTTATTCACTGCTTTGAGTTCCCGCTCTTCTAATATTAGACTATTTATGGCCATATTTTTCGGTTGGTCTCTCTTTTTTCGTTTAATTCTTCTTTCTGTCTTTCTCAAACTTTCCTCATCTTTATTTCTACTCTTCCTTCTTCCAAATTGCCTTTCTGAGTTTTTTATCTTCTTGGTCCTACATTCCAACTCTGTTTTTTTTACAAATTTTTCCTAACATTTTAACATTTAACTGGAATTGTTTTAGCCGCTCTGAGGTAGATTTGAAGGCTGAACCTTAAAATTTGAAATACAGTAAAATAGGTGGCGGCCCTGCGGACTTCTCTTCAAAAATCATTAGTTAATAACATGGCGTCCGACAAGAAACATTTCAGGAACTGCAATTTATTTGCATTCCCATTGAAAAAAAAACGCAGCTGAGGTGACCGAATTCACTGATGATTTTTTTAGCTTAAGTCCGCAGGGCCGCCACCTATTTTATTTTGCTTTGAAGCTTGAGCTTTGTCCTTTAAATCTACCTGAGAGCGGAAAAATTTAAGTTAGTCCAAGAATTACAAGACGTCGAAAGAAAGGCACCGAATTAATTTGTATACCTAATAATTCTTCTTCCATTCCATCTGGGTTTTCTTTTCTAACTCTATCACCTCTATCATCATCTATTACCATTATCTTCATTCCGCTTTATATTTAAATTCTCATAAAATAAATATAAACTAAGGACTGTTGAAAAATGAGGACACAATATTTTGTGAATTTTATATCAGATTTTTTTATTTCATTTAATAAGCATCTAAAATAAATTAAAAAACTATTGAAAACACAGTATATAACCTAAAACTCTTATTTCCGAAAAATAGAAAAATATCGTGATCTTTCACGAAAAGAAGGATATAATAAAAAACAGGTGTATTTTTAAACTGAAAAGACTAATTTTTTAGAATAAAGATGAATTCTGAACCAGAAAAAGATGAATTTTCGATCTAATAGAACGAATTTATTGTACAAAGGATAAATTTGCAAAAAAGCTATTCAATTTAAAAAAGGAGAGTTCTGATCGAAATTCTTGAATTTTAAATCTAAAAAGATGAATTTCGATCAATTAATTAAATTTAAACAAAATTGTTCATTTTTCAACACAATAGTTAACTTTTTCAATCCACGAAGAGAAATTTTTAACACAAGTAGATACATTTTTTCTCGACTTTTTGAAGACAGTTTAATTTTAAATTTAACAGGACAAATTTTTTAACGAAAAAAACATTTCACAGAATATTCAAATTTTTCAAAAATATTTTTAATTTTGACTAAAATTATGAATTTTTCAATCTTCAAATTTAAAAAAAAAACCATTAGAATAAGGAAAAAAATGCAATAGTTGATACATATTTTAACCAAAAAAGATTTTAATTTCTGATAAATAACAAATGAACTCAACCAATAAAAATAAATGATAAACAAAATAGTTAAATTTTCTTCTCTAAAATATTGATTTTCTACCAAAATAATAGAATTGTTAGCAAAAAGACTTGAATTTTGAAACCAAAAAGATGTGCTCTCTACGAAATAGTTGAATTTTCAACCCGAAAATATGAATTTAAAAAAACTATTTTTTTTAAGCGAAAATTAATTTCAATCAAGAGAAAGAACGAATTTTCGACTAAGTGGTTAAATTTTCAACTAAAAACAATTATTTTTTAAAAACTCAATAGATAAATTTTCATTTAAAAAATTAATTCGCAAACGAATTATCAAATAAAAGCTAATTATTATCAACCGAAAATAGAATAATTAAATTTTTAGGTGGAAAAAATGATTTTCAGACAAATTTTCATCAAAATAGCTTAATTTTCAACTAATCAAATAAACGCTTTTCAAAGTAGTTCAACTTTAATTTGAGCAGTTCAATTTTTAAAGAAAAAAAGATGAATTCCTAATGAAAAATTGAATTTTAAGTTTAAAACGATCAATTCCAAGCTTAAATTGTTGAATTAACTTCTAATTAAGAAAAAAATTCTTAAAATTTTTTTTATAACCTGACAATAGTTGAATCTTAATACAAAAAAATTATTATTGAACAAAGCAGTTCCACTTTCAACAAAGTAGTTCAATATTACACGAAAAAAGATTTATTCTTAATTTAAAATAGAATAATAGTATCTTCAACTAAAAACTATCAATTTCCAGGCAGTAATATATTAGTTGATTTTTTCGTTATAGTTTTGAACTGAATGAAAATAAATTTTTAACCAAATAAATAATTCTTCAACCAAATAAGAGGATTTTTAACGAAACTTTTCATTCTTTCAAGCACTTAAAAAATTGTAAACCTATTTTTTCAGTATTTGTAACAAACTGTTTTATTTTATGACTGAATTGAATAAACTTTAGGTCGATTCACAACCCCTTTGTACATTCACTAAATAAGAATCGCGAAATATACCAATAAATTCAAAAAAATAATTACATGTGAAATTTTTTAAAAAATTTAATAAAATAGTTCCTTCTGTTATAAATCATAAAATTCAAATTACACATGATGTAAAACTTAGAAATACGATATAAGGAATTTTTGTATTTAGAGTTGATCTTTGAGACTCTATATTAATAATTAAGTTGTATCATTAATATTTATATCGTAGAATGTAAATTTTATAAAAAATTTAGGTGTCATTCAATTGACTCTGCATATGTATATGTTTATCTTTTTAGACTCTTTTACATAAAAACCTGATCAAAAAATCTGTACATTTTGCTAACCATAATACACCCCAAAAATCAAGAGGACAACATAATTTTTATTTAACTTAGAATTATTTTTGAACCCATACTATTCGTCTTATAAATCAACTTTGAAAAAGCAGCTTTTGCGGTTGAAGAAAATTGAATAAACTGACGAGAAATAAAGATTGCAAGGTTAACAAAATTTATTTGAGGAAAATCGTTAGAATTTTGATGCGATAATAGAAAATATTAATAATAAATCAATTTCAATTTTTTGAACTTAGTAGCTTTTTATCATTTTGTGGCTCAACCAAAGCTCTATAAGGATTTTCAATGCGGTGACATGTGCCTCACATTTTCAGCTAATGCGATCAATATTGTGGGATTATTCAATTTTGCCTTCTGTGCTTATTGCTCTTAAAGGGACAAATTTGATTATAGATTCTGTGGAACAGATGCCTTTTTAAACAGAATTCAAAGGATAATCTACATCTAATGACTGTCTAATTACACTGATTATTATTAAACATAAAAATAAGTCTGTTTTTTGGTTATGTGGCTTTAGAGTCCATAAATGATCAAAGATAATTTAGATTTCCATTACAATTTTTTGAGCGTCGACCATAAAATGTGACTATTGCGATTTAAAAGAAAGATAAACATCTTTCTAAAAAAGAAAGTAAAAATTTATTTTTTTGAACACAAATAAAAAAGAGGAAAGAAAAACGAGAATTAAAACTACCAGATCCCCTTCCTTGTCTTTTTTGTTTTTAGTATTATCAAATCACAATAGAAAAACATTTAAAAAATAATTACCAATGTTTCGGCACTCATATAGCAGCCTTATTAAATCAAGAAAAATTTGAGCAGGTAGGAAAAGCAACGACACCATGATGCTCTTTTAGTATCAAAGAGAGAGCATCTTGGTTTCGTTGCTGTTTCTGCCTGTTCAAATTGTTTCCCCTTTCTTTTCTTTTTTTTTAGTATTATCAAATCACAATATAAAAACATAAGAAAACAATAATTACCAATGTTTCGACACTCATATAGCAGCCTTATTAAATCAAGAAAAATTTGAGCAGGTAGGAAAAGCAACGAAACCATGATGCTCTTTTAGTATCAAAGAGAGAGCATCTTAGTTTCGTTGCTGTTCCTGCCTGCTCGAATCTTTTTTCCTTAGCACAGGTGCTTTAAGAGTACCGAAACGTTGGCAATTATTTTTGTACAACTGTTTTTCTATTGTGATTTAATAATAACAAAAATAAAAAATACGCAAGAAATTGAAAGAGAAGGAAGGGGATTTGGTTGTTTGTCTTTTCATTTTTTTCCTCTTTTTTATTTTTCTCCAAAAAATAACTTTTTACTTTATCCTTTAGGAAAATTTTTATCTTTTTTTTTTAATCGAAATAGGAACGTTCTATGGTGGTTGTCCAAAGACCGATGGATTTTTTATTATATTTTCATAAATTCTGCAAATTGAATAAGTGCAATAATGATTTGGCTTGATGTAGAAATACTAACTTAAAGTTTCTAATTTCTGTTGTTAGACATAGCCTATATGTAAACGCGCTTTGAAGAAATGTTAATGTAAACTATTGTTATTATATTTTATTTCTATAAAAAAAAGTCGTAGCTTAAAATCCTGTCATGGAAATCTAAATTATCTTTATCATTTATGGGTCCTAAAGCCACAAAACCGAAAAACAGTATTTTTTTATGTTTAAAAAGATTAAGTTTAATTAGACAATAGATAGAATTAGATTTTCTTTTAAATCCTGTTCCAAAAGGCATCTGTTCCACAGAATCAATATTTAAATTTTTACCTTCATGAGAAAGCAAACAAATATATCCCTTCCTTCTCTTTTCAATTTCTTTCGTCGTTTTTATTTTTATAAAATCACAATAAAGACAACATTTGTAACAAATGATCAATGTTTCGCTATTCATATAACATCTTTACAAAGACAAAAAAATTTGAACAAGTACGAACAGCAACGAAACCAAGATGCTCGTTCCCTGATACTGAGAGACATCGTAGTTTCCTTGCCGTTCCTGCCTGCTCAAATTTTGCTTGATTTGATAAGGTTTCCTGTATAGGGTTGCCTTCTCATTTTTCTTCTCTCTTTTTTATTTTTGTTCAAAACAATAATTTTTTCTTTTCTTTTTTATGAAAATTTGTAGTTTTTTTTTTAAATTGCAAAAGGAACATTTGATGGTGATTGCCGTAATTTAATCATTAAATTTTTGGTTTTATTTTCAGGGATTCTGCACATTAACTTTATTCTTGGACGTTAAATAGAATTTTAAATTTCAAGTTTCATAAATTTTGCATTAATTTATTTATTTACACCAATGATTTTAATATAATGTTTATTCTGAAATGAGCATAAGAGACAGTAAAAAAGCAGGACAACAAAATTTGCAAAACTAAACGTATGATACGGAAAAAATGTATTATTTATAACTTTGTAGTTTCGATTTTTAAATAGTTCTTATGCTAATTTTAGAATAAATAAAAATCATTGTTCTGAGTGAATAATTGTAATAGAATTGAAGTTTTTAGACACATTTTAGGAAAACTTTGGATTTTTTCCAGAAGTATTTCATTGTTTTAAGAATTTCGCCAAGATACAAAGAAGCCTTTTAGGAATTTTGAAAAGTTTTAAGAGAATAAATACACTTCTGTAAAATTCCTGGGAAAATTCTGATTGATTTTTTATTTTGAAAAATTCATTTTAAACAAGAGTTTAAAAAGATTTCGAATTATTTTCTTAAATTTTGAAAAATAATTTTGAAGATCTCAAATCAACATTTTTCGATTACGCAAGCTCACAAAATTCTTGAACAAAATTTGAATAAGCTTCAGAAATTATTAAAAGTTTTCAAGAGATTCAAAAATAATGTAGAAATTAAATAGATGTCAGCATCTCAGACAATTTGAAAAAATGTACATTTTTGAAAATTTTCGAAAAAATATTACCAATGATTTTCTAAAGTTTCCAAAAGCAATAAAAAATATTTTGCAAGAAAATTTCTAAATTTTGCAAGATTAGGTAATTTTATAATAAATTCAATTAAGTTTAGAGACACACACATTTTCTTTTAAAGAATAAAAAGTCTATAATATTTAAGGACGATTTTTTATTTACAAAATTTAAAAATTTTTAGGACATCTTTGAATTTTGTTAATACATATTTTGAAGTTTTAACAGTTCTTTAAAGATTCGAAATTTATTTAAATCTTGAGGAAATTTTAGTACTTTATAACAAAAGGTAGTTTTTCAATGATTTTCCGGAAAATTAACATTTAAGGATTTTAAAAGCTTCAAGAGAATTAGAATTTTTTTAGGATTTCTGAGAAAATTTCAAATAATTCTTAATCTTAAAAATTAATTTTCCAATAAGATTTGAAAATATTTTAGGAGATTTCTAAATATTTTGAAATAAATCTAAAAGACTTTAGGGCTATTTTTGCAATTGTGAATGATTTTTCAAAAATGTAATTAAGAAAAAATATTAGAAAGTTTCAAAAATATTTAAAAAATAATTTGTACAAGCTTCAAAAAATATATAACGAAGTCTAGATTTTTAGAAATTTTGAAATAGAATTTTTGATACAAGCCGGGCTGTGTGAATGGAATTTACACCCGACTTGATCTAAAAGTTATGGTGGTGTTGGATATTCGGTACGTGAGAGAGATGTGTCTCAACGATACCGTGTGGAGGGCCGTTCGTACCCGTCTGGGGTAGAGGCCAATAACCACAATCCTCTCTTGTGCCAGCTGCGTGTGGAGGGCCATTCGTACCTTCCTAGGAAGAGGCCACTAACTATGGAGTCCTGGTGAGTCCTGTAGTCGCGTGGAGAGCCGTTCGTACCCTCCTGGGTAGAGGCTACTAACCACGGAGGCTGGAGCTGTTGCTGCTTGTTGTCGAGGGGAGTCCTCGGACAGCAAGGCAGCGGTTGTTGGTCCTCAGAAACTCGTTCAGGCGTTGCATAGACCGAGGTTGGCTGCGCTGGCTCTCCGGTAGCTGCTGGTAGATGCGAGGCGCACCCTTGATCAGCAGGAGGTACCTCCAAGCCTGGAGGCCGTCCATGCCCTTGTCGCCCGATTTTGGTGGAGGGCCCCTGCACGCACGGGAAGTGTTGTGGGGAGAGGGGGTGCGAATAGCGGTGGTGTCGGGGGTTGCGTAGCGACTGGTGGGGTCCAGGCGGCCCGAAACTGCCGACGAAGAGGTGGAAGCGAGAGGCCGAATGAACCGGAATCCCTTGGAAGTTGGCACTAGTACGACAGAACGTACTACTGCCTTGGGTCTGGAGTTGGAGGAAGACGGCCTGTAATCTTCAAGCTGAAGACCAGCTTGCAGGGCGTCACGGAGTGTGGCCAAGCGACGGAGGAATCGGGTTCGCTTGCTGGGAGGGGGACGGGAAGTTTTTGCCAGACCAGGCATGGGTGCAGGAGAGAGGCAGGAGGAGGAGAAGCTAAAGGCAACCGGAGCTGCGAGGAGAGATTACCGACCTTGGAAATAAGAAAAGAAGGGGTGACCGGAGCTGCAAGAAAGCTTACCGACTCCGAAAAAAATAGGAAAGCGGTCGAGGCGGGGCTGCGGTGAGCGTACCGTTCTCTGAAAAGAGTATAGAGTGCGGGCGGAGCTGCAAAGAGCTTACCGACCCTGAAAAGAGAGAAAGAGAATAGAGTTGGCGGGGCTGCTACGAGCGTACCGACCGAGTTGAGTTAAGGAGTGAGAGAGAGGGAGGATAAGGAGAGGATGGCGGAAAGCCGGAGGAACTGTGGGATAAGTGCTCGACAGAGCGAGAAGGAGACCAAAGAAAACGACCTGTGAATTAATTTTTGATTGCGAATGAACTCTTTACTCTCAAAAAATGGTTTACAAAGAGTTAACCGAAGGCGACCAGGGGACTGAGATTACCCAACTGGTTGTCCGAGCAAGAGTGCGTACTTTCGCCTGTACGCACCCCTTTTTATTCGCATTAGCCGAGAGGCGGTCCGGCCGCCGATTGGCCCGGTCTTCTCGGCTACTCGTGTGAAGGATGGAGGGGCGTAGCGGCTGCCCCGTCCATCTCTACTCTCGCAGAGCTGAGCGCGTCGCTCAACTCGATGTTTTTTATTTGCGAAACGAAAATACGGGTGGCGGAAAAACGAGTCGGACATACGGATACGTATGATACGGATGAATTAAGGGCTTCCCTTTTTGTTTGCTAGCCCCCGATAAAATATAAAAGGGGCATATTACAAATTATTACATAATTTTTTTAAATCGCGAAAGTTAAAAGTGTTAAAAGGAGTTTCTCCCTTCAACGTATTGAATACGTGGTTGGCGACCGCTGGCCGCTTTCCACGCTTAGAGAAGAGAGAGAGAGGGAAGTCATGACACACAGTGACTCAGATTCACGGACCTGGCGCGTGATGGAGAAACCTTCCACCACAGATGCGCCAGGTGTGACTTGATACCTTTCTCTCTTCCCTAGGTATCAGCACGTTGAAGGGTCGTGTTTGTCTTGGGAGAAAGTAAGGTCGTTTAATAGCCACTCTAAAGTAATTTAGTCGGAAGGATTTCCCAGCCTGGTTTATGTTTTGTAAACACAGGTGGGCATTCATTCTTGACAAATTGTTTAGAGTGGTTCTCAATTATGGAGACTGTAACATTTTGAAGCTGTTCAAGAATCTTAAAATATTACAAAATAATAAAAAACATTTGATTATAGATTCTTGGGTAAATTTTTTATAATTTTTTATATTCAAAAATCAATTTGAAAACAATATTTTAAAATATTTGAAAGGATTTCAAAAATTGTCAAAAAAGAAAATTTAGAATAATACAAGGCAATTTTTTTAATTTTGTAGAATTACAATAAAATAGGAACATTTCGAGTCAGTTTACAAGATATCTAGGAAAGTCAGAAGTTTTAAAGAGATACCAAATATTTTAAAAATTTTATCAACTCTGAAAAATTTATAAGCTATTTTTTGATTTGTGCCAAAATTATAAATGTTTAAAAATCTAATAAACTGACTCGAATTTTTCTATAAATTATGTCAAATTCTGTAAGATAAAAAATTGTCCTAATTATTTTATAAAGATACTTTTTCGACATATCTGCAATCTTCAGAATTATTTTTGAATTTTCTGAATTCACCCTCTTGATTGGAAATGTAATTGCTATGTTAAAAATTTTACTTTTTGGTATAAAATGAATCTTTTCGGTAGAAAACTCATCCATTTGGTTGAAAATGTATATTAACGTTTTAAAATATTAAAATCGGTTGTAGAAAATTTGCCTCTTTCATACAAATTTAATCTTCTTGAATGGTTCCAACTGTTTTAAAAAGAATACAAGAAAAATTAGTTGAAATATCAATCAGGTATAATATTTTCTGTTAATAAGTTATTATTTTTTGAGGGGCTAATTACTCGTGAAATCTGGTGTATACTTTTCATTAGATCTTATACAATTTTGTGGAGTTTTGAGCGAACTGACGCAATCTCTATCCAATTTTTCGCAATTTCGCAACCCTGTGATCTAATTAACACTAACAATTTAAGTAAATAATTCTTTGTGGTCGAACGATAAAAGCTGATGGACTGATCAGAGCTGATCGTGTGATAAATCTGATTGATTAATGAAAGTCAATTAAAAGATGAGAGATACTCGATTGATGTGAGCCGATCGATTGATGAGAGATGGTCTAATGGCCAGAGCTGATCAACTGACAAAAGCTGATCGATTGATGGGAACTGATCAAGTGACAAAAGCTGATCAATTGATAAGAGCTTATCGTGTGATGAGAGCTGATCAATTGTTGAGAGCTGATCGAGTCACGAGAGCTGATCAAATGGTAAAAGCTGATCGTATGATGAAGGTTGATCGCGTGACGAAAGCTGATCAAGTGATGAGGGCTAATTATGAGACGAGAGATGATCTATTAACGAAAGATGGTCTACTTACGAAAATTTAATTGAGTAATAAGAGTTGATAGACTGATTAGGGCTGCTCAGTGATGAGAGCTGACAGAGGAATGAAAGCTAGTCGAGTGATCAGAGCTAATTGAGACACGAGATCTGATCAATCGACGAGAGCTGATCGGGTGGTGAGTGCACTTTTTGTCAAGGAAGCTGAGCCAGTGATCAGAGCTTATTGAAAGATAAAATTCATCAAGTGACGAATTCTGATCATGTAATGTGAGTTGATTGCGTGACGAGAGCTGATCGAATGATGAGAGCTGATCATTTCATTAGAGCTGATCGAGTAATGAGAGCTGATCAAGTGATAAGAGCTGAACGATTTATGAGAGCTGATCGATTGATTAGCGCTGATTGAGTCGAAGGAGATGATACACTATACTTTGGCTCCTCTGAAAGCACAAATTTACCATTTTTACTTGTGATCTCTTACAATACCCTGACATTAAGGACAATTCTATACAATCCTATACAAATGTGCACAGTTGATGATACTAGTATTTCAAAATGTCATTTAATTTTTGTGTTCAGGAATCAAGCATCCCCAACATAATGCAATCCCGAATTATTCAGTTGAGACATGTATTAAGAATCCCATCTAAAATGGATATATTGAAAGGGGATTATCTGATTCAGAAGAAGTGGAGGCGAATTCTTACGACGTTGGTCCTACTATCAATATGGATAACCGGGGATCAACCCATTATAAAACATAAATACATATCCTGAAAGGATCTTCGACTCAGCTTGCAGAGAGTATCATATGCGATATTCAAAGAGCCCAGAGCCCCAGGGATTTCTTCACTGGCTGTATAAACTATAAACTATCGACCTATTCAAAGCTTTATGATAGGTGATACCTTCGGGCATCCAGCACAAAAGTAGTTTTAAATAAGCTTTTCTGACGCGAAACATTGTCTTTGCTTATGTCACCCTCGAGATATGACTAGTCATTTCAGGATATTACATTTCCTAAAAGGGGAAAATTCCTTCACTTCAGTCCACCAATACAAACTTCTTAGCCTCACTTCTTATCAGCTATCAAATCAAAGAATCGTTTAAGAAAATTATTCAAGATCTCGACGTTTCAGATGTAGGGGAGATCGGGACAAGACGGAACATCCGATTTTCTGATAAATAATGTGGTTTTAAAAACTTTTTTTTGAGAAGAGGTAGAGAAACTGACACGACAGATGAATATTCACAACTAAATGATTGTTTTTAACATTGATGTTTGGAAACATTCAGAAATAAATTTTATTAAATTGTTATAAATATGGAACGCCTTTTTTACTTGTTAAACATCCCATTGAAACTGCATGGATACAAGCTAATGTGTCCAATAATTAGATTATAATGTATAAACGTTTTCAATATTGTTCGTCAACCGCACGACCATCAAATGATTGTCAGACACCGCACGACCAATCTTATTCGAATTTTTTCTTCTATCTCTGGTCTCGTTGAGATAAGAAATGTGTTTAATCATTGACACATAATTTCGAATAAATTAATAATGATTTGTTCAATCAATCCTAAATTGACCATTTTGCAGAGGATCTTCGAGGATTCTTGACGCCAATTTGAAAATTACCTATAAATAAATCAAAAGCAAAGGATATAAAAATGAGAACATTAAAAAAGTTAGATAAATCTTCAACAGAATTGGTAACTCTGGTAATGTAATGGAAATTCAAATTGCTCTTGTATTTCAGAAAACACAGTTTTTATGTTAGCAATTCATAGGCCATGTAGCATCTACTTTGGCAAAGCAACATTGGGAATAATTGTTGAAAATAAAAATGGGAACCATTTGCCAAAAAATGAATAAAATTAGGAGAGTTAATGGTCTCAGTTGAAGTTTTATGCAGCACTGATAGATCCGGTTTAGTGAACACAGTTAAAGCTCTACATTTGATGCAGTGCCAAAATGAATTCGATTTTCGACGACATCCTTACACACTGATAGTAGCTGGGCAGATTACAGGCCAGTTTAAAATGGTGTTCTAGCACGATTGCTGACAAATGGATTTATTTTTATGTGATTTTCTTATTGTAAGCTCAATCTCTTCTTTCTACGATTTAAGAAATCTTATTTATAGTAATTGCAAATCGATAAAATTGAGTTCAATGTCTTATGTGCTCGTACTCCCCAGGATTCAATTCCTGAGCAAGTAACAAGAAGAATTTGATTTTTTTCACCTGGAAAATAAATTTTTAACTAATTAGTCGAATTTTTAAAAAAGAACAAAGAAACTTCTACCAGAAATATCAAAAAAATTTTAACAAATTTTTTTTGAAACCTTTAAACCATTACAACGATTTTTGTAGACAACTAAATTTTCAAACGAAAACTTTTGTACCCGGAAAGTGAATTTTTAACCCAAAAGGACAAATTTTCTATAAAAAATTTAAGAAAAAAAAATTAAACCAATTATGATCTAAGCCAAACAATTGAATTCACAACTAAATAGTTGAACTTTCTTGAGAAAGGGACGAATTTTCAACAAAATAGTTGCGTTTTGAAACAAATAACTAAATTTCCAATCTACAAAGAAGAATTTTCAACCAAAACGTCAAATTATGAAACAAAAAGGCTGAACATCAAATAAAAGTAGCTGCATTTTCAATTTTGATGCCGCATAGACAAATTTTTTAAGCTAGTTAAATTTTCATTTTAAAAGCATCAACCAGGATAATTTTTTAAACTACAATATGGTATATTAAAAAAAAGGTAATGATTTCAGAAACAGAGACGAATTTAAGAAAAGAAAATAGTTGAATTTTGAATTAGCAGTTCAATTTTAAAAGAGGTAGTTGAATTTTTAACCAAATGGTCAAATTTTTAAACAAATAAAAATTATCTTTAACCAAAAACAGTTGCATTATCAAATAATTGTCTCTTTAGGATAAAAATACTAATTTTACATTAAGGAAAGGAGAAAGTTGAATTTTCAAACAAAAAAATATAACTTTTTGACAAAATAGTGGAATTTTTAACAAATTAGTTAAATTTATAATTTCAATAATTTAAACTTTAACCAGTAACAATTGCATTTTCAAATAAAAACTTGAAGTTGCAAGCCAAAAATACAAATATATAACAAAACAGTTTATTTTGAACGAAATGAATAAGTTTTCAGCAAAATAGTCGAATTATTTAATAAAATAATTAAATTTTCAACAAAATGGTTGAATTTTCAAATAAACATAAATCTTAAAGGAATGAATTTTTAGAAAATAATTTGAAAGTTCACCCAATAATAAAGTTTCAATAAAAAATATTTATTCTCAACGAAAAATATATTAGTTGACATTTCAAAAAAATTCAACCAGAACAAACTTTTTTATGGAAATAGTCGAATTTTTGAATAAAATAAATAAATTTAAAAAAATAAGGTCAAGTTTCCAAACAAAATCATATATTTAGAAGAAAAAAAGTTAATTTTTTGGAAATATTTTTGAAGTTTGACTAAATATTTGAAATTTCATAAAAAAATCATTAATTCTTAAAGAAAAATATACTAGTTAATATTCTTACTAGAAAATTATTAAAATTTATATAAAAAAACTGTAGAATTCAACCAACACAAATTTGGTTCGCAAAAGAGTCGAACCTTAAACTAAAACAGAATAATTTTCATACAAAGAGTTGTATTTTTAATAAAAAAAGCTATGACTTTTATCAACTATGTTTATCAACTTTTATCAATTATAATTTTTATAATTTTTTTTTTTAGAAAACAGTTAAATATTTTACTCGAAAATATAAATGTTTAACCCGAAAATTTAATTTAAAATTGAATTTAGCCAAAAGGTTCGTTTTAAAACTAAACTCTTAATTTCCAATCAAAATGGAATAGTTACATTTGTGGTTGAAAAAATTAATTTTCAGTTGGATAATTCAAAAAACAAAATTTGTTTATTTAGCATACAAATTATCTTCCATACCGCCTGCTTATTAAACTAAAAAAAACCGGCGCGTGATAATTAGTTTTTCTGACTTTTTCGTTTAAAATGCCGATTTTTGTTGTAAAATGTTTAAATAATCTAAATTTGTTCAAAAAATCACGAATCATCTTTAGATTCGAATAATTTTTTAATAAAAACTTTAACGTTTGACAAAAACAGCAACAGAATTCGAAATTGTTCAAGCTTATAAATTTTATTATCCTGAACAAAAATCATTATATTTAAACATAATAATTTTTTATTTGAACGACTAGCAATTCCAAACAAAAAACACTAACGTAATATTTATTGAGAATTTCTAATCTTCTTTGACATCTAATAATTTTTGGCAAAAAATTCTAGGAAATAAAAAAATAACAAGAAATGAATAAATTTGTGATTAAAGAAAACGAGAGAGAGCAAAAATAACGACTGGAATTTAGAAGTTGCGTTCTTTTTTTCCATCTTTTTAAATGTGTTTTTTAAATTTAAATAAAGACATTTAATAGTCTGCTTAGTCCAAATTCAATCGTTGGATTCTTAATTTTTTTATTGTTCTTAATTTCCAAAATTTGAATATTGGACATTAAAAATAAATTTAAATTCTGCTTCATTTTAATTTTGTTTCTTAAATTTTTATGACTTCTGTTCATAATAACCGATTTCAGGTAAAAATTTTGTATTATAATCCAGCACTGTTTAAGAATCTAAAACCTTGTTTCGACTTCGAAACATAATTATTTTTTTTTTCTTTTAATTTCAGCTTATTGTGTTAATGATAAAGTCATCTAAAATTATTGTAATTTAGTTTTAGAATTAAACACAAAAAACTAACTTTTTTAGAAAAATCTATTTTAGTTCCGTTTTTTCAACTTGTGCTCAGTAAGTCATTTTTTTTGTAACTAATTAATAAAATTTAAAGGTAATTTAACTCAAAATGATCATTGACTGATAGAGTGAAAGGAATTTAAAAAATCATTAGAACGAAATTTTTATTCATTTTTTTCTGATGCTCAGCGCAAGTCGAACGTCTCCAACTACCAACATAACCAACAAAATAATTTCAGCAAAAAGTTATTAACAAGAGTAAAAAACATTTTTCAAAAAATTTTAACGCAATTGAATTGATAGTTAAAAATTATAAATGTCTCCAGTCGCCAGCGGCTATTCGGCTATGCTTCTATTTTTGAGACAAACTTAATACAAGAATTTCATCTTTGACAATTCGCAGAATTGGAAGTTGAAAATAATTGATTTCAATTTGAAATCGTTTTCTACTCTTCAATAAATAATAATTTTAAAATCTATTTTATAAACGTCTTTAATAGGAATATTATGCTTTTTGAATTTATGCGCCGAGCATCAGAAAAAAATAGATAACATTTCGATTCGAATACATTTTGAAATCCCTTTTGCTGTATCAGTCACAAAATACTTCGAACATCATTCCCTGTAAATTTTATTTAAAAATTCCAAAAACTGCCTGCGCTCAATTTGAGGAAAGAAATTAATTAAAATCGATTTTTCCAAAAAATTAATTTCTTTGGCTTTGATTATTGAAATAAAAAAAGCTACAGCTTTTAGCCTAGAGGAAAAAATATGCGCAATAAAATTATGCATTTGGAAATAATCTTCACAAATTAAAATTTAAAAATATTTTAAAAAGCTTACCACTTCCGGCGAAATAATTTTATTTGCGTTTATTCGATCCGGCAGGTGAATTTTTGCAAATAGGATATACTTTTGCGAGAAATATGTCATTTTCTTTAGTAGTGATATAAAAATAGGATGATCTTATTTATTTAAGTTATCCCTTTTTAAAGAAAACTACCATGTGACAAAAGAGGTTTGGGGCAATTGCTATTTCTTGACATTTCAGAGATATAGTAGAACCTTGTCTAAAATAAGATATCCCGTGCTCTATATTTTTATCGATTTTGTGTAAATTCAGAGACACAACAATACCGCATTTGTCGTAAAACCGGAAACATCGCTCATATATTATTTACTGAGATTTCGTAACATGCCTCAAGCCATGAAAAACAAGGCTGCCTTAAGGCCCTTCCTCAGGTTTGAGATTTAGTCGATGTATTTACAAATAACAACTTTTCTCCTACAATTAGAAATTGTTTGATGTCACATAATGGGTAAATACAATCGTTCAAAGAGGGATTTTTAACATAATCGTCTGGTTCTTGTTTTATTCTAACTAATTGAAAATATGATGTATTTTACGCGTCTGCGAAGGAGAAAGTCGCCACCCTTAAAATCCTTTAACTATTAATTGTATGGTATCAGATTTTATCCATATAATCTAAATGCTTAAATGCAATTGCTCAAAGAGGGATTTTTCCCTCTGGTTCTTGTTTTATTTTAATTAATTGAAGGTATGATGCATTTTATGCGTTTCGGAAGGAGCCAGTCGCCATTCTTCTATCCTTCAATTATGAATGGTTTAATGTAATATTTTAGCCACATGATCTGAATAGGTAAATACAACCGCTCAAAGAGGAATTTAAAAAAAATCGTCTGGTTCTTGTTTTACTCCAATTAATTGAAGATATGATGGATTTTATGCCTCTGGGAAGGAGGAAGCCGCCACCCTTTTACCCTTTAATTATGAATGGTTTGGTGTCAGATTTTAGCCACATAATCTAAAAAGGTAAACAAAATCGCTCAAAGAGGGATTTTGCAAAAACTTTTTTGGTTCTTGTTTTATTCTAGATAATTAAAAATATGATGCATTTCATGCGCCTGGAAAGAAGCAAGCCGCCACCCTTAAAAATCCTTTAATTATGAATTGTTTGTTGTCAAGTTTTAGCCACATAATCTAAATGGTTAAATACAATCGCTCAAAGAGGAATTTTCGAAAAATGGTCTGGTTCTTGTTTTATTTTAATTAATTGAAGATATGATACGTTTTATGCGTCTGGGAAGGAGCAAGCCGCCATTCTTTAATCCTTCAATATTATGAATGGTGTAATGTAATATTTTAGCCACATAATCTGAATAGGTAAATACAATCGCTTAAAGAGGAGATAAAAAAAAATTCGTCTGGTTCTTGTTTTATTCTAACTAATTGAAAATATGATGTATTTTATGCGTCTGAGAAGGAGCAAGCCGCCATCTCTGATATCCTTTAATTATCAATTGTTTGGTATCAGATTTTATCCATATAATCTAAATGCTTAAATACAATCGCTCAAAGAGGGATTTTTCGAAAAAAGGTCTGGTTCTTGTTTTATTTTAATTAATTGAAGATATGATGCATTTTATGCGTTTGGGAAGGAGCAAGCCACCATTCTTCTATCCATCAATTATGAATAGTTTAATGTAATATTTTAGCCACATTATCTAAATAGGTAAATACAAGCGCTTAAAGAGGAATTTTAAAAAAATTCGTCTGGTTATTGTTTTAATCTAATTAATTGAAAATATGATGTATTTTACGCGTCTGGGAAGGAGCAAGCCGCCATCCTTTTATCCTTTAATTATGAATTGTTTGGTATAATATTTAAGCCACATAATCTAAATAGGTAAATACAATCGCTCAAAGAGGAATTTAAAAAAAATCGTCTGGTTCTTGTTTTATTCTAATTAATTGAAAATATGATGCATTTTATACCTCTGGGAAGGAGAAAGCCGCCACCCTTTTATCCTTTAATTATGAATGTTAATTATAAATATTTTAGCCATATAATCTAAATGGGTATATACAATCGCTCAAAGAGGGATGTTTCG
>NC_046662.1:46470555-46482827 GCF_010883055.1 Belonocnema kinseyi | reverse complement strand
CGCTCAAAGATGAATTATTTGAAAAACTGTCTGGTTCTTGTTTTATTCCAATTAATTGAAAATATGATGCATTTTATGCGTCTGGGAAGGAGCAAGCCGCCAACCTATTATTCTTCGATTAAGAATTTCCTCAGGTCATATTTTAGCCACATGATCTAAATGGGTAAATACAATCGCTTAAAGAGGGATTTTTCGAAAAACGGTCTGGTTCTTGTTTTATTCTTATTAATTGAAAATATGATGTATTTTATTGCGTTTGGGAAGGAGCAAGCCGCCATACTTTTATCCTTTAATTATGAATTTTTCGATGTCATATTTTAGCCACATGATCTAAATGGGTAAATACAATCGCTCAAAGAGGGATTTTTCTAAAAATGGTCTGATTCTTGTTTTATTCTAGTTAATTGAAAATATGATGCATTTTATGCGTTTGGGAAGGAGCAAGCCGCCATACTTTTATCCTTTAATTATGAATTTTTCGATGTCATATTTTAGCCACATAATCTAAATGGGTAAATAAAATCGCTGAAAGAGGGATTTTACTAAAAATGGTCTGGTTCTTGTTTTATTCTAGTTAATTAAAAATATGATGCATTTTATGCCTCTAGGAAGGAGCAAGCCGCCACCAGCAGTGTACCCATGCTGAACAGAATATCGGGATGGCCTGTTACTAAATAAAAAAACGGGATTTCGAGAGGGTTATGTGTATTTATATTTTTTATTCATTATTGTTAGTGTCTTTATTATTATTATATTTTAAACTAAACATTTAACTATTTCATTATTTATCAAAATTTTTTCTTTGTTTTATGTTTTAATCTTTTGAGGTAAAAATTAATCTGGTTGCTTGAAAATTTGATTATTTCGTTCTAAGCTGATAAATGTATTTTTTAATGAATTTTTTAACAATTTCTTAATTATTCTATGTCAAGATATAATTTTATCTGTTTTAGATGAAAATTTAACCATGTTAGTTAAAATTCGTCTTTTTTGTACAAAAATAACCTCATTAGCTGAAACTTCATCTTTTTGGTAAAAGATCAATTTTTTTGTTTGAAAATTATATGGAACAGAAAATCTATTTTCTATGATTGGCTACAAATTTAGCTTTTGCAGTTGAGCACTGATGCATTTCCATAAAAGTTTGCCGTTTTTGTGTTGAAAATTCAATTTAGATTTATCGCTTAAATTGAACATTCACATATTTCATTGAAATTTTAATTATTTAACTTTTTGTAGAAATGCTATATTTATTAGAGAAATTCAATCATCGTGGTTGAAAATGCATTTATTTGGCTGAAAACTTATGTTTCTAACTGAAAACTGATTCATTACACCCATTGATTGGCAGTTTATCTTTTTTATATGAAAAATAATGTATTTTGTTGATAATGAATCTTTTTGGTAATTTATTTATCTTTCGAGTTGAAAATGCTACTATCTGATTTAATAATTCATTTGATGCATTTTTAATTAATTAATTAATTATTTTTTAATTACTTTAAGTTTAATCATCATTTTAGTTTAATTTTCATTTCTTTTGTTGAAGATCTTTATTTTGTTGAAAATTCTAGTTTTTGAAAAGTTATCTTTTTTACTTGAAAATTGTCCATTTTGGTACTAAATTCTATACTATAAATTTATAAAATTTATAAAATTTATAATATTTCACCCTCAAAAAGCTTGTTTCTATTACATTAAAGCCATCGAAAACTGTAAAAAAAATATATTTTCATTTAATTATTCTTTTTAAAAAAATTAATAATTTAAAATGAAAATGAACATTTATTTAACATTATTTCATGTACATTCAATTTCAATTAAAATAATTATCATTAAAATTGATTAAATTTGTTTAGAATCTATCATTTTAGTATGCTCGCGGGTTTGCCAGCAATATCGATCTAAATTTCAAAGAAGAATGTACAATTTTCTGTCAGTAATGTTTCAAGAAAATTTGTATTTTTTTTTATTATAAAATTTTTCTGATTCTAATTCAGTAATAAAATTCACTATTATTGGTTAAGTTATTTTATTTTAGTGTTATTTATAAAAAATTATTGCCATTTAGTCAAACAATTATCACATTTTTAAATAATTCAAAAGTTTTGAACATTGTCAGACATGTTAGGGATTTTTACCTAAACTTGGTGTTTTACAAAAAAAAAAAATCAGATTTGAATCCAATTATATTTGTTGAAAATTATAAAATTTACAATCTTAAACATTTCGGTATTTTTTCGATATTTTTTCGTCGGAAATTGCAGCCCACAAATATGTATTTTCTTTCGAAATGATTTATTTTTAAATCCAAAAGAAGACAAGAAAACTAATTTGAAACGAAATAGTTTATTTTTTAACAAGAAAATTTATTTTAAAATAAAACAACACATCTTCAACAAAACATCTTTCAACCAAACACTGAAATTTTCAAGACAAAAAGTAAATTTTATAACAGAGAGACAAATTTTTAACAAAATTGATAAATGTATAACACAGACAAATTTTCAACACAATTGATAAATTTTTACACAAAATAAGTCAATTTTCAAGCAAAAGACGTATTTTCAACGAATAAGATTAAACGTCTATAAAAAAAACATTTTTGACAAAAACTCAAACAGAAAATAATTGTACGTATTATTTATAAATGAAATAATTCCCATGAAAATGTGAAAAATGTAATTGTAAAGAACATTTTGAGGAAGAATATTGAGCTATTGGAAAATAAAATTAAAAGAAAATGACTGTTCTGCTTAAAGTAGAAGAAGAATCACAAAGATGTAAATAACTACTTTTATATAAACAATGACGACTTTGATTAGTCTTTCATTACTTTTGTTTTGGGTTCAGATCTAAAAATTTTTTTCGATAATAAATGAATCTTTTTTTATTTTAAAATAAAGTTAAAGTTTGAGTCATTTTAAACTTGAAAATCCCTAAAAGTAATTAATTGTTGATTTAAATTTAAAAAAATTAAAATGATTGCGACATCTTTGAGAAATTACACCACTTTTTTTTGGTAGAATTAATAATTAATCTGTTTAATTTTGTGTGAAGATAAAAGATCTTTTTATTTAATACTCAATGAAACCTCATTTTGTTAAGCATTAGGGTTTACAAAATATTTTGTTTAAATAGTTACAATTTCATTTCTTTATGATGACCTATTTGCCAGTAAATGCGTTTAAATAACAGGAAATAAAACAAGTCCAACACGCCCTCGCATGTCTCAAACATCCGATCGCAAATTTGATACGGTAATTGTAAAATTTTTCTAATGTGTAATTTGTAACTGTATAGTAAAAGGAAAAAAGTCAATAAATTGCTTTATGCCATTGCACACTGTAAAATTGTACACGATGTATTTTTAACATCTGCTATAAAAATTTATATAAAATCTACAAAAAATATATATTTTCCTTCTTTAAAATTAAATTTCCCAACGTGAGAAATTTTCGGTTTGTAGAAATTCCTCTACGTCATTTAAGTTTTTTCCATTTGGAGTCGTCAAAACTAATCTGCAAATTAAAGCAGCCAAAATTGAACTTTTCTGAATTTTTAACTTTTCAAATTAAAACTTGAACAAATTTTCATTCTTAAAAAACTTTTTATTTAATCGTGTAATAATTAAAAAGTTATACACAGCTTAAAACTTTTAATCCTAATAGGCTTAAGTCTAAGAACTGCAAAAAAAACTTTACCTCAGAATGAAACATTGAAAATAATAAAGTTCTAATTTCACAAACTTTAATTATAAATTTTGAATTTTGCTGCTTTAATTTTCCAAAATATTCGTACTTTTTACATTTTTTTCTAACAACAAGAAAAATAGGGTGATTCTCAAATAAAATAGGAAAATAATTAATTTTTTTATTTAATATATAGGTGCTATAGTATATCAAATTCGATATAAAATGTTTCAAATTTATAAGGGTTTAAATTAAAATGTATTGGAATATCAACGAAATAGATGCATTTTTCAGCAAAATAGATAAACATTTCGGAAGTTAATTTTCGACAAATAAAGATTAATTTTTAAGCAAAGAATTGAAATTTTAATCTGATAATTTTGAACCAATTATGATGAATATTAAGTCAAATTGATTGAAAAATATGAACTTCTAACAAAATACAAACATGAATCCTCATCTAAAACAGATAAATTAAAAAAAAACATTTCAAAGCATTGTCTACCAAAAAAGATGAATTTTCGAACCGAAAATGTTAATTTAATGTAAGTAGTCGAATGTTCAACCAAAAAGGTTTTTCATTCGAGAACAAAAGAAATTTAACCAAAAATCTGATAGAGTAGAATTTTTAAGGAAAAGAACTAACTTTCACCTGAAAATAGTTTGATAATATGAAAATGTTTGTCAGATAAAACTTTGTAAGTAGTAGAAACAAAATTCGAAATCAACAATAATATAAAAAAGTAACGTCTATTAGGAACTTTTAATAAAGTATAATTTACAGTTGATTGTTATATGGCTTGGACTTATATGTTTGCAACCTGTTTATTTAATAACTTTCGTATCTTCATAATTTTGTTATTTTATAGAATATTTTTTTCACATTGCTTATTTTTACACTTTAAGCTGGTTTTAGCTCAAATAAAAAATGTTTGGCTATATTTTTATTTGGTTTTATTAATTCCGTTGACATTCAAACATAAAATCGACCATGAAAGAGAGGAATAATGTTTTATTTTAAACGAAGCTTTGTTCTGAGTTGGTGTTAAAACAAAAAATGAATATTATTTTATAAACCTCAATGGCTGCTTAGTAAATGTTAGTTGATGTTGAACAGGTAAACATGTATTTATAAGATGTTAAATTTTGCTCCTATAATAGTACATTTAGGCTAGTTTTAAGTTAGTTAATGTTACTTTCTGCTTGGATCAGTATTCCTAAAAAATTCAACATATTTTAATAAAATTCTTACCAATTAAACATAAATTAACTTCAGTTAATTATATAACACGGTTGGAAGAAGGTACAGCAATGGAAAAAAATCATCTATACAGGTGAATTCTTTTTTGGAAAAGTGTACTGATAAAATCCAACATCTTCTAACTAACCTCTTAATTAGTTAACGTCAATTAACATAGGCTAATCATATAAAATGGTTAGAAGAACATACAACAATAAAAAATACCAACTATACAGATTGGGTCCTTTGTTGCCCAGTATATCAACATCTTTTAATTTAATTCTAGCATGGTGATCATCAATTATCATCAGATAATTATACAACACGGTTGAAAGAAGATACAACAATTAAACAAATGAACTATAAAGATAAGCTCTTTTGCGGAACAGTATCCCAAAACAAATTCTTCTACTTACATTCTTACCTGTCTAATACTAATTAACATTAGCTAATCTTAAACAACGCGGTTGAAAGAAGATATAACAATGGAACAAATCATCTATAGAGGTAGGTTCTTTTGAGGATCAATATACCAACAAAATTCACCATCTTCTGATTACATAGTTGTATATAATCAACATCAATAGCCGTGAGCTTATCATACAACATTTTTGGGAGAACGTAAAACAATAAAAAAACTACAAAGATGGATTCTGTTGTCGCCCAGTATACAAACAACATCTTCTAATCATCTTATTACCTGGCCAATGTTAATTAACATCAGCTTATCAAACAGCATGGTTCAAAGAAGATACAACAAATGAAAAAATGAACTATACAGATACGTTCTTTTGTGGAACAGTATACGAACAACATTCAATGTCGTCTATTTAATTCCTTACCTGTTGAAAACCAATCAACATTAGCTATCATACACCATGATTGGAAGAACAAATAACAATGAAGAAAACTGACTATACAGGTGGGTTCTTTTGTCGACCAGTATACCAGCAACATATTCTAATCCAATTATTACTTGACCAATATCAATTAACATCAGTTAGTCATACAACACGGTTGTAAGAAGATATAACAAAAGAACAAATCATCTATACAGGTGGGTTTCTTTTGTAGCGCAATATACCAACAAAATTTACTATCTTCTGATCAAATAGTTACATATAATCAACATCAAAAGCCATTAGCTAATCATATAATATTGTTGGAAGAACATAGAACCATAAACAACCAACTATAAAGATGGGTTCTTTTGTCGTCTAGTATACCAACATCTTCTAATCATATTATTACCTGGACAATGCCATTTAACATTAGCTAATTATACAACATGGTTTAAAGAGAAACAACAACTAAACAAATAAACTATACAGACAATTTCTTTTGTGGAACAGTGTACCAAAACATTCACCGTCTTCCATTTAATTTCTCACCTGTCGAACATCAATCAACATTAGCTATCATACACCATAATTGGAAGAACAAATAACAATGAGGAAAATCAACTATACAGATGAGTTCTTCTGCGGACCAGTATACTAACAATATCATTTAATTCATTCTCACCTGGTCAATATCAATTAAGAGCAGGGGGGGGGGGTAGGTGAAGGTTTACAAAAAAATTTTCGACGCTTAAAAAAAATGTTCTAAAAACTGTGAATTAATGAAAAGATGATACAAGCCGGGGGTGTGTGGTTGTCCCGACTTGATCTAAAGTTGTGGCGAATATTGGAGAGGAGATTGTGGATGGCCTGGCGAGTGGAGGCCTCTCCTTGAGCGGGTGAGAGCTCGGCCGGTGGTCGTGTGGAGCCGTCTGTACCTCTTCTGAGGCAGGGCTTCTCACTACGACGGCGACGACGACGAGCGCTGGTCTTCTCGGGCGCGGCGAGCCGTTCGTGCCCTCCTGGTCAGAGGCTGCCTTACCGCGTCTTAGGCAGGAAGGCCTCCAGCTGGGTCATGGACTGCGCCGGGTTTCTGCGGCTGGTTGGAGGCGGCAGCGAGAGACGAGGGGCCCCTCGTATCTTCAGCAGGTATTGCCAGGGTAAGGAGGAGCAAGGTAATGGGAATCTAAAGTAGGTGAAGAGAGGGCGGGGCTGCTAGGAGCGTACCGAACTCTGGAAGGAAGAAAGATTGCGGGCGGGGCTGCAAGGAGCTTACCGACCCTAGAGAAAGGGAGAGAGGTATAAAGATTTCAGGCGGGGCTGCGAGAAAGCTTACCGACCCTAGAGAAAGTAAAGAGTACGGGCGGGGTTGCAAGGAGCGTACTGACCCTAGAGAAGAGAGAGAGAGAGGTATAAAGATTTTGGGTGGGGCTGCGAGGAAGCTTACCGACCCTAGAGAAAGTAAAGAGTGCGGGCGGGGCTGCAAGGAGTGTACCGACCCTAGAAAAGAGAAAGAGACAGAGAGAGTGGAGAGCGGAACGGAGAGAGAAGGAGAGAGGAGTGCGAGAGTAGGATTATTCTCAAGAGAGAAAGGAAAACAACCTGGAATTCTGTTTGGACTCTAAAGCACTTTATTCTTAAAAAGTGGCTTACAAAAGTTAGCCGAAAGCGACCAGGGGACTGAGGTTACCCAACTGGAAGCCCGAATAGAAGTGCGTGCCTCTGCTTGCACGCACCCGCTTTTATGTCCGATGGCCGAGAGGCGGGCCGGCCGGCGATTGGCGCGGTCCTCTCGGCCACTCGCTTCGCTGATGGAGGGGCTCGTCGGCTGCCCGGTCCATCCCTTCCACTCGCCATGGTGAGCGCGCACCCGAACTGTCCACCGACAATATGGCGCGTCGGGCGAAGTCGCGCGAGCTTCGTATGCGGCAAAATACGGAATGTGAGAATGCAAAAGTACAAAATAAAATACGGAGATAGCATAAAACTAAGATAGCATCTAAAAGTAAATTACGAAAAGATTACAAATAGAGAATCTAACTTAAAAGGAACACATTTATAAAACAAACCTAAAATTAAGAGAACTTGATATCGTAAAAGTATATACATGGAAGTTACAAAATTTAAAAGAAACACGATATCAAAAAGAAAAATATATTGGTAAGAAAAACCTAAAGTAAAACAACTTATAACACGACTCTTAAACTATAAAATTTTAAAACGAAATATCATAATGAAAAACAAAAATATAATCTGTGCTTTCTAACCTCGGTATTTTAAAATAAAGGAAAATTTAAAAACAGGCAAGAATTACAATTAGTATTTTAATTTAACGGGGAATTTTTGCTATACGTATTGATCACGTTGGGTTGGGGACCGCTGGTCGCTTTCTCAACGAGAAGGAAGAGAGAGAGAGAAAAGGAGAGAGAGATGACGCGGCGTGAGTCATGCTCACAGGCCTGGCGCGTGACGGGGAAACCTTCCGTCGCAGATGCGCCAGGTGTGATTTTACGACTCTCTTCCTTCCATTGACTAATGGAGAGAAAGCAAGGTCGTCTTATTGCCACTCTAAAGAAATTTAACCCAGAAGGTTTTCCCAGCCTGGGTTTATGTTTTGTAAACACAGACGGGGAATTATTCCAGGCAAATTGCTTCAGAGTGGTTCTCAACTATGGGGCCATAACAAAGAGTGTAAAATTCGACATAGAGAACAGCAAAAAGATGCTCTAGCCAGTGATGGCTGTAACTCAAAATGTATTTCACCGATCCTTAAAATTTTCTACACTCTGTCTAAACATAAATGATGAGGTAACGCTGTTGCTATTGACAAAAATAATTATTATTAATTTTACAATAAAAAATTTGCTGATTAAAAAAAAAATTGGTTATTTGACTTTAAAGTGTTACAAAAAATTAGAAAATCAATTTTAAAAAAAACTTGAAAGCATAACCTTAAGAAACTTATAAACTAATAAAAACATGTTAATTTTTGATTATCCAGTGATGAATTACAGCCATCACCACAAAACAACTATTTTTTGAGGCGCCTCCGAAGATTTGCTGTCAACAGCTTATTACTTGAAATTTTTCTTTGAAACTTTTATAAAATATTTTTCAAATGATCTTTTATAATATTAAAATTAAATAAACTAACATTGTCTTTAGCGTGATAAAAAATTCTGGAAAATATGCTTTTTTATTAAATCCCCCCCCCCCCCACATCATTATAATTCCACAACATGGTTGAAAAAAATACAACAATTGAACAAATCAAATATACCGATAAGTTCTTTTGTGAAACAGTGTAGCAAAAAATTCAACATCTTCTAATTAAATTCTCACCTATGAAACATCAATCAACATTAGCTTATTATACACAACACGATTGAAAGAAGATACAACAATGGAAGAAACCCAGTATACAGGTGGATTTTTTGTGCACTAAAATACCAACAAAATTCACCATTTTCTGATTACATTGTTACCCATAACCAATATCAATAACCATCAGCTAATCGTAACAAATGTTGGGGACAACATAACATTGGAGACAAGAAATACTGGAGGATTCTTTTGGGTTCCAGTATACAAAAAATATCTTCTAATTAATTCTTAGCTAGTCAATATCATTTAACATTAAATAATTAAGCAACATGGTTGAAAGAAGGTAAAAAAATTGAACAAATCAAATATACAGATAAGTTCTTTTATGAAAAAGTATAGCAAAAAAATGCAACACCTTCTAATTAAACTCTAACCTGCTGAATGTCAATCAACATTAGCTAATCATACAACACGGTTGAAAAAAGATACAATGATGAAATAAACTAACTGTACAGATGGGTTCTTTTTGGGACCAATATACCAACAAAATTCGCCCTTTTTCTGACTACATTGTTACCTATAAAAAAACATCAATAACCACCAGCTAGTTATACTTCATGGTTGGAAGAACACACAACAATGGAAAAAATCAATTATGCAGATAGTATAGCAATAAAATTCAACATCTTCTAATGAAGCTTTCACGTGTTCAACATCAATTAACATTAGCTAATAATACAAGACGGTTGGGAGAAAATATAACAATGGAACAAATCAACTATACAGGTGGGTTATTTTTGGACCGAAATACTAACAAAATTCACCATCTTCTGATTACATTGTTATCTATAATCAACATCCATTAACATCAGCTAATAATTTAACATAGTGGGAAGAAGATATAACAGTGCTAAAAACCAAATTTAGGGATGGGCTCTTTTCTGGACCAGTATATCAATACCATTTTTGAATATAATTCTAACCTGGTCAAATGCGGTCAGCTAATCAGACCACATGTTTGAAAGAACATAAAACAATACTCTAAATCAACTATATAGATCGGTTCTTTTGTGGAGCAGTAAAAAAAAAAAAAAAATTTATCATCTAATCAATTCAAGTTGTTTTATTGGACCAGTTTTCCCGGTTTCCCAGTCCAGTTTGTACCCTGCAAGAATGCAGAAGAGCACAGTATAGTTATTGTTTTCAGGGACTTCAAAAGTGTATACCAGAAACATGTAGTAGATATGAGTTATCGATTTCCTTGTAGAGCAGAACAAGAATAAAAAAATGTGGAAAAAACCTTATTGTCACAAGGAATTCGAATGAAAAAAGTACAAAGAACTGAGATATTGTCTTTCAATAAAGTAGAGAGGAAGACATTAGGGAAATCTTGCGGGATGAGCCGACTTGAGAATTCGAATATTTTTCATCCCTCAAGACCGTCTTCTTTTTTGTCGTTTTTTTTCAGGAAAATACCCTCTAGGGACATAAGTGGCCCACATGTAAGGCACGTTCATCGAAAGATGTAGTTACAATCGCAAGATTTCTTACCAAATTTAGCGATCTGTTTTTTTATTGGGTTTGTTAAAAATGTGAGTGAAATCAATCTTTTAAAAATTACATACGTAATTTGCAGGTTCCTGTTTTCAAATGGTGTCTTTTTCTACTCACATTTTTTAATTCACCGAGAACCGAGAGAGTTGCTCTTGATTATATTTGTTCTTTTTCCGTTAAGAAATATTGCACCACTTCATCCGATTTCTATACAAATTTTGTCACAGTGGTACATCCCAGGATGATTCATTATGTGCATAGGAAAATATCTGCAAATCACAGCTCACTCTATTATTGATATTGGAGTTTTTTTTATTAATCAGTGCCTTTTTTAAAAATATATTTTCCAATATAAAAAAGTGGTGTAATGATATATCTCGAAAATATGGCAATCATTCTTTCAATCCGATGTAAAACCTTTACGAAAAAATCCAAAATAAATTAATAAAAACAACACAAATTGTTTGCTTAAATTATTTATATGTAAAACTTTAGATATAGATATTAATTTATAAAGTCGCCAAGAATCCTTTTTTTTATAATCTGTGATGATGATCAAAGATGTGCTGCTGAGTTAGGAATCATACGCCAAGAACTTTGACCTTCCTGATGGAGAAACTTAACATGTGAACTTTTTCAATAAATCATTAATAATAAAATTATGATGAAATTATTAATTTGATGCAAAATCCTGTTTTTATCAGGAATTTGCATCAATTTGATTATTGGACGTTAAATAGGATTTTTAATTTGGATTTTAATCTAATTTAAATTTCTTACATTTTGAAATTATTAATTTCCTACCTTATAACTAAGGAAACATGCGCGGTTAAATAAAAAAATATTAATTACCTTGTAAATTATTTTAAACATTTTATATGTTTTATGTTATTGTTTTTCGCTGCAAATAAATATATATGTTTCTTTTTAATTCAAGTACAAAATTAAGAAGTTTCGAAAAAGACTTATAATTTCTAAAAATGTAAGGTTATGTTGGCATCTTAGACCGGAAGTGTGTATTTATAATTCGAACTTATTAGATGTCAAAGATTAAAAATTTGTAAGTTTACGCTTTTTTGGATTTTGATACAAGCCGGGGTGTGTAGATGGTCGTCCCGACTTGATCTAAAGTAGTGAATTTTGGAGATGAGAGCGTGTGTGTTCAGGCGAGTGGCAGGCTGCTCGCGGGCATGTGAGAGCTCTGCCGGTGGATCGTGTGAAGCCGTCTACCCTTTCTGGGGCTGGATCTCTCCTCGTACGGGCAAGGTTTGGTTGTTCGCCTGCAGGAATGTGTCCAGCTGGGCCATGGATCGCGCCGGCTTTCTGCGGCTGGTTGGTGGTGGCAGCGGGGGGCGAGTGGCCCCTCGGACCTTCAACAGGTATTGCCAGGGTAAGGAGGAGCAAGGCAATGTAATCTAGAATAGGTAAAGAGAGGGCGGGGCTGCAGTGTTCGTACCGACCTAGGAATAGTAGAATTATAGGAAATCAGGCGAGGCGGGGCTGCTATGAGCGTACTGACCTCTGAAAAAGTAAAGATTGCGGGCGGGGCTGCAAGGAGCGTACCGACCCTAGAGTAAAAAAGAGTTGTGGCGGGGCTGCCAAGAGCGTACCGACCACGAGAGA
>NC_046662.1:46465110-46470455 GCF_010883055.1 Belonocnema kinseyi | reverse complement strand
AGAGAGCGGAGTAAAGATTGCGGGCGAGGCTGCAAGGAGCGTACCGGCCCTAGAGAAAGTGAAGTGAATATTGCGGGCGGGGCTGTTAGAAATCTTACTGACCATAGTGAAAGTGAAAGTGTGCAGGCGGGGCTGCAAGGAGCGTACCGTCCCTAGAGAGAGAGAGAGAAAGACAGAATAAGCGAAAAGTAGGAAGAGAGATAAGGAGAGTGGAGTGCAGGAGCAAGGATTGTTTCTCAAGAGAGAAAGAAAAAGCGATCTGGAATTATGTTTGTATTCGAAAGCACTTTATTCTCAGAAAGTGGTACTAAGTACCGAAAGCGACCAGGGGACTGAGGTTACCCAACTGGAAGCCCGAATACAAGTGCGTGCCTTTGCTTGCACGCACCCGGTTTTATGTCCGATGGCCGAGAGGCGAGCCGGCCGGCGATTGGCGCGGTCCTCTCGGCCACTCGCTTCGCTGATGGAGGGGCGCGTCGGCTGCCCTGTCCATCCCTTCTACTTGCAATAGTGAGCGCGCACCCGGACTGATCGGCGACAAAATAGCGCGTCACGCGAAGTCCCGCGAACTTCATATGCGGCAAAATACAAAATGTCATACAGAAGTACAAAAATAATAAGTAGCAAAAAATATATATATACAGCATAACACATACAAGGACTACAAACGGTGAAAATTAAAAGACTTATCTCACAGCAATGTATTTATGAAGAAAACCTAAAATTTAAACTATTCGATATCGCCGGATAACATACTGAAAACTTAAAATTAACGAACTCGAAATGAAATCTAAAATTAAAAGAAACACGAGATCGAAAAGAAAAGAAAAAAAAATACATTTGAAAAACCTAAAAGTAAAATAACCGATATAAGAAAATACGACTCTAATACAATCAACTGTAATTAAACTAAACTATAAAATTTTAATACGAAAATAACGAAATAGAATCTGTGTTTTCTAACCCCGGTAATAAAATAAAAAGAAATTAAAAAAATATACAAAATTTGAAATTTATTACTTCAATTTAACGGGGAATTTTTGCTATACGTATTGATCACGTTGGGTTGGCGACCGCTGGTCGCTTTTTTTAACGAGACGGAAGAGAGAGAGAGAGAGAGAAAAGGAGAAAGAGATGACGCGGCGAGAGTCAAGCTCACAGGCCTGGCGCGTGACGGGGAAACCTTCCGTCGCAGATGCGCCAGGTGTGTCTTTATGACTCTCTTCCTTCCATTGACTCATGGAGAGCAAGCAAGGTCGTCTTATTGCCACTCTAAAGCAATTTATCCCGGAAGATTTTCCCAGTCTGGGTTTATGTTTTGTAAACACAGACGGGGAATTATTCTAGGCAAATTGCCTTTGAGTGGTTCTCAACTATAGGGCCATAATAATTCCACCCCTTCCGGGATAGACCTTGCTTATTCTCCAAAAAAAAAATTTCGGTGGGGAGGGGGGGGGGAGAGAAAACACAGGAATGAGTCGTGTTTCGGTGGGCTCAGCACACAATAAAAATTTTCGGTGCGTTTTGGCAGCCAAATCAAAAATACTATAAAAAAGAAAAACCACGTGGTACGCTACGAGAAATATATACATTATGGGATGCACCGCTGCAGTCCCGTTAAATATTTACAATTCACCTTACTGCCGGTGATTCCGTTAAGCGTAGTCATAACGCCTCCTTGCGTTATCCTGGCGCTGGCCTGGAGCCTCTCCCTCGTCGTCGAAGTAGTCGGAGAGCTCGTCCGACTCTCCGTCCTCGGCCTCTGCACGGTTGAATGCCTGCCTATGCATTCCTGCTGCTGCTCGCGAATCTCTGCTCGTCTTGGGTACCGCGTCTCCGCTCCCCGCGACTAGGTTGCGAACGGGAACTCCCTGTTGTTGGCGTGGTTCTCCACCAGCGCCATTCTCGTTGTTATCACCAACGGCTATGGTGACATCTCCGCCGACGCTTTCGGCAATCCCTCCGGCGACGCTTTCGGCAATTCCTCCGCCGACGCTTTCGGCTGTGTGTGGCCCGGCCTCCTGGCCGAGCAAGTGGTCGACTGCTGATTGATCGACCGCCTCCTCGGCTGCTGCTTGCGCAGGCAGCCCTCCTACGCTGTTGCTGGTGCCTCGGGTGCTGTCTGGGCCTCCTGAGCCCTGGCTTCGGCGGCACGCGCCCTCCAATTTTCTGGTGTGGTGTCAGATTGTCGGGTCTTGAGGATCGGACAATCCTGATTAGAATGGCTTCCCGGGCAGTAGTGGCACTGCGGCGGTGGACATGGAGCTGACAGGGGCGGCTGGCTGCGTGGTTGCAGTGGCAGCTTTCGTGGTGGCAGGCTTCTTTGCTGCTTAATCGGCTTCGTCAGGCTCAGCCTGTAGAGCCTTCTCTACCAGGTCATCAAACGATGTGATCACGGCTGCCCTCAAAACCTTTCTGATGCTCGGTATGAGGGACTCGAGTAGTAGGCCGGTGATCTGTTCTTCTGTTGCTGTTGGAAGCATCCGGTGAGCCAACAGATACTTTTTCTGTGGGAAGACTCCCACAGCTTTCTTCTCCTCCTGCTTTCCGGCGTACAGCTTGATCTGTAGTTTGTTGAGCGCTGTCACTCCGGCGAAGTGTTGCCGGAGCAGTGACTTGTACTTGGCCCAGGGAAGGATAAGTCCTCGGTACACCTCGTACCACTTTGATGCCTTATCCGTAAGGCATTTGTTGACCATTCTTGACCAGAGAGATGAATCGATGGCAGCTTCCGTAAAATACATCTCACATTGGCTGATGAAAGTGTCGGGGTCTTCATGGTCCGACCCGGCGAATGTTGGCACTGAAACGTCTGGCTTTCTGAAGGCCCGGATAATGGCGCGCCATTTGGCGGCGGCAGGTGGTGGTGCTGGCAAGGCCACGTTTTCTGGTGTTAGCGGCTGTTCGATGACCCTCCTGGCCATCGGTGGTGTCGGGACCCTCAGAATGTAGGCTGAGTCAGGGCTGCTGCTGGGGCCCGCTACTGGCTCCATCTCCTCGGCTGGTTCTTGAAAGAGGACCCTCGACGAATTTCTCGTGGTCCTTGGCAACGATCTGCTCGTACCCCTCATGGCAGAAGAGGCTGCTAGCTGCCTCGGTGTATGCTGATGGTGGTGAAGGTGGTCTCTCCTGAGACCCTGGTTCGTTTTCTGCGTTGTTGAGTACCATTGAGTCTTGTGGCTGAGACTCAGAGACCGGAGTGTTTCGGGTGGCCATCGATCTGGGTGGCCTGCCTGGTGCTCGACGTTGCGAAGTCGGTGAGCGGCTCATGAGCCTGGTAGATGGTCGTCCCGACTTGATCTAAAGTAGTGAATTTTGGAGAGGCGTGCGAGAGCTCTGCCGGTGGGTCGTGTGGAGCTGTCTGTAACTCTCCTTAGGTAGGGCTTCTCACCACGATGGTGATGATGTGCAGGTCTTCCTGAGCGTGACGAGCCGTCGTGCCCTCCGAAGCAGAGGATTTTGTACCACGACTTCCGACGTCTTCTAGGGCGCGGCGAGCCGTTTGTGCCCTCCTGGGCAGAGGCTGCTTTACCGCGGCTTAGGCTTTCTGGGGCTATATCTTTCCTCGTACGGGCAAGGTCCTTGTGTTCGCCTGCAGGAAGATGTCTAGCTGGGCCATGGATCGCGCCGGTTTTCTGTGGCTGGTTGGTGGCGGCAGCGGGAGGCAAGGGGCCCCTCGGACCTTCAGCAGGTGTTGCCAGGGTAAGGAGGAGCAAGGCAAGGGAAATCTAGAATAGGTAAAGAGAGGGCGGCGCTGCAGTGAGCGTACCGACCCAGGAATAGTAGAATTAAAGGAAAACAGGCGAGGCGGGGCTGCTATGAGCGTACCGACCTCTGAAAAAGTAAACATTGCGGGCGGGGCTACAAGGAGCGTACCGACCCTAGAGTAAGAAATAGTTGTGGCGGGGCTGCTAAGAGCGTACCGACCACGAGAGAGACAGAGAGAGAGGAGTAAATATTGCGTGCGGGGCTGCGAGAAAGATTACCGACCCTTGTGAAAGTGAAAGAGTGCGGGCAGGGCTGCAAGGAGCGTACTGACCCTAGAGAGAGAGAGAGAGAGAGAGAGAGAGAGAAAGACAGAATGAGCGAAAAGTAGGAAGAGAGATAAGGAGAGTGGAGTGCAGGAGCAGCCTGGAATTATGTTTGTATTCGAAAGCACTTTATTCTCAGAAAGTGGTACTATGTACCGAAAGCGACCAGGGGACTTAGGTTACCCAACTGGAAGCCCGAATTGAAGTGCGTGCCTTTGCTTGCACGCACCCGCTTTTATGTCCGATGGCCAAGAGGCAGGCCGGCCGGCGACTTGCGTCGCTGATGGAGGGGCGCCTCGGCTGCCCTGTCCATCCCTTCTACTTGAAATGATGAGCGCGCACCCGGGCTGAGCGGCGACAACATGGCGCGTCGCGCGAAGTCCCGCGAGCTTCGTACGCGGCAAAATACAAAATGTCATACAGAAGTACAAAAATAATAATAAGTAGAAAAAAAAAATATATACAGCATAACACTTACAAGGACTACAAACGGTGAAAATTAGAAGACTTATCTCACAGGAATGTATTTATGAAGAAAACATAAAATTAAATCTATTCGATATCGCCGGATAACATACTGAAAACTCAAAATTAACGAACTCGAGATGAAATCTAAAATTAAAAGAAACACGAAGTCGAAAAGAAAAGAAAAAAAATATACATTTGAAGAACTAAAAGTAAAATAACCGATATAAGAAAATACGACTCTAATACAATCAACTGTAATTAAACTAAACTATAAAATTTTAATATGAAAATAACGAAATAGAATCTGTGGTTTGCAACCCCGGTATTAAAATGAAAAGAAATTTTAAAAATATACAAAATTTTGTAATTTATTACTTTAATTTAACGGGGAATTTTTGCTATACGTATTGATCACGTTGGGTTTGCGACCGCTGGTCGCTTTCCCAACGTGAAGGAAGAGAGAGAGAGAGAGAAAAGGAGAGAGAGAGATGACGCGGCGTGAGTCATGCTCACAGGCCTGGCGCGTGACGGGGAAACCTTCCGTCGCAGATGCGCCAGGTGTGTCTTTATGACTCTCTTCCTTCCATTGACTCATGGAGAGAAAGCAAGGTTGTCTTATTGCCACTCTAAAGCAATTTAACCCGGAAGGTTTTCCCAGTCTGGGTTTATGTTTTGTAAACACAGACGGGGAATTATTCCAGGCAAATTGCCTCAGAGTGGTTCTCAACTATGGGGCCATAACAATTTCTTAGCGTTTTTTTTTCTCAAAAATTCAAATTTCAAACCAAAATCATTAGATTTTATATTTGAACAATATTTATAATATTTTTAAATTTAGGGATTATG
>NC_046662.1:46446775-46465010 GCF_010883055.1 Belonocnema kinseyi | reverse complement strand
TTGAAAACAGTTTTATGACTTTTCACTATTTTGAGTTATCTTGGTGTTTTTAATAATAAATAAAAACAAGAGCAAACATATTTATTAGTTAAAAAAAATATTTACAATTTTTAACACCTACAGAGATATATACGTGTTTTATACACGTTCGTGTTTTACAAAATTTGTATTTTCAAAAAAAAATCATTATCATTTGAACTATATCGATTATATTTTACGACGTTTTTCTTTTTTTTATTGTATTGTTTTTCCAGGAAAACTAATATTTTGAATAAAAAAAATCTTTTCAAAATAAAATTCACGCTTTTGAAATAATTTCAAGGTTATGTTCAGATTTTTCAAGATTGAAATCGGTTATTTTGAACAGAAAGTAATAGTTTTAAAAGAAGATTCACAATCTATAATAATTTGTTGTTATTTTTCGTTCGTATGCTACATCCAAAATTGCCATTGCTGATTTAAAATATTTAGATTTTAAGAAATATTTACCATAATTAAACAATCGAGTTAAAATTTCCCATATAAATTGGTATTTTGAAACAAAAAACATTATAGTTTGGACAGAATTTTCAATTTTTTAAACAGTTTAAGGTTATTTGAACTCTCTTCGCAGAAAATCGCTGCTTTTCCAAAAAGTCCTTAGATTTCGTTAAAAATCCTTAGGTGGCGCCAACTATGCAGTTAGCCTATGATCGTTGCAAATGCATGACAAAATAATAACGTTGAATTTAAGAACACATAAAAAGTAATTTACTCACAGTTTTTAATAATTTTTGAATTTTTTGAGTGATCTTTTTGACATTTTCCATTTTCGAAACGAAAGAAAGCTGAAAAAACTACTTTTAGATCAAATATCTGCAGTGCTAAATTTTAAACAGAAATCTTCTCCTTTCAAAATTATTATTTTATTGATAATATTAACTGTGAATAATAGACATTATTTAGTACAATCCTGATCAACGTCTTTTTACTTTAGACAATAAAAAATGATATGTTAATATATTTTCAAGTTTAAAAAAATGAACTAAAATTATAAATTGTAAAAAAATTTAATTAATTTTCATGAATTCATTAAAAAAAGGTTCTTTTCGACATGACAACCTTTTCATGAGATTTAGCTAATAAATAGAATAAATAAATTATGAATATAATAAATAAGTAATAAATAGCATCAAGTTTAATCGTGGGTCAAATTTTATAAATTTTTGTAATTTTATAGTACCTTTTTGAAATTTTATAATTTTATTTATTCTTAATATTGGTACCAAACGGACAATAAGACTTTGGGAAAATTCCAAACTATTCAGATTTTATTTTTTTGTAGAAGTTTCAGTACTTTTGAAAATAATTGAAACCTTGAGAATATTCCAAAAAAATTAAAACGAAATGTACATTTTTTATGGTTCATAACAAATAATGAGAAGCCTTTTAAGAATTTTTAAAGGTTTTATGAGAACAATAAAATTGTCTTAATATTCCTTGTAAAATTTTTAATAATTCCTTTATTTTGAAGATGGTATTCTAAACGAAAATTAAATCGAAATTACAAAACAAATTCTATTATGCTTAATAAATATTTTCAACTATTCAAACAATTTCAAGTTATTTTTATACTTGTAAAAATGTTTTCTTTATATTCCTATAAAAATGTTAAATGATTTTTTATTGTGAAAAATTAACTTTAGGATAATGTTCTAAAATATTTCAAGGTATTTCCAAAAAAATTTCAGAAAATAATCTGGGTGTCTTGAAGGCAAATTTTGTTGTCTTTTAAAAATTTTACGAAAAATTTTAAAAGATATTTAGAACTTTCAGATATATTGAACAAATTTTAAAAAAATGTTTAATTTGATAATCATAAAAAAAGGTTTTTGGAAAATAAAAAAAATGCTCTAGATTATCAGCAAAATTTAAAGTAATATTTTCTGGAAGATTACAATACATTTCTTTTTTTAATTTGCACAATTTAAAAAAAATGGTAGTTTAAAACATTTTCAAGTTTTAAAAAAATTAAATAAAATTACACGTAGTCAACAAAATTCAATTAATGTTAATGAATTCATTTCAAAAATTTGATTTTTCTTCATAACTATTTTCATGAAATTTAGCCCAAGATTTAAGAGGGAAAGGGAATTTTCATTATACTTTTTTTAAAATTAAACATGACTAAAGTTATTTGAAGCTAAAAAATAAATATTGTTACAAATGATTAAAAAATGGAGGGAAATATTTTATTTGTTAATTATAACTTTTTTTAGTAATGAATTGAAGGTGAACTTTTAAAATAAATGTTTTACAATTTTCATTGTTTATTTAACAATAGTTTTTATAATTTAATGTTTCTCGCTCTCACTTTTATTCTTGAAAAGATTCTCCGCAAATTTCATCGATACGTTTTTAGATAAAAAATTTTATTTAGGGATTATAAAATCGTTATTTTTTTACACAATAGGTTTTTATAAATAATTTTTAAACAAATAAAAACTACCAGTGAACTTTCCAGAAAATCTTAAACAGAAACATACTAGTTAAATTTTTAACCAAAAAGATGAACTTTCTCGAAAATAGTTCAATTTTCTACCAAATATTTGAAATTTTAAAGCCCTTAAAGACGAATTTCCAAAAAAAAAGTTTAATTGTTAAACAAAAATTTAAATTTTTAATTAAAAGTGATTTATTAGCCAAGTAATTGAAATATTAAGCCAAAAAGTTTAATTTTCTATGAAACGGTTGAATTTTCAAACCATACAAAAATGTACTTTTAACATCAAAGTTAATTTTCAAAACAAAAAAAGTTGAATATTTATTCTGAAGAAACCATTCTTCTACAAAACAATTTAATTTTCATCCCGAAAATATAAAGGTTAAATAGAAATTTAATTTTTCACTATGTATGTAAAGTTTCCAACAATTTGTATAATTCTTAGGCCAAATAGATGGATTTTCTACAAAAAAATCAATTTTTTAACAAGAAAATAATAATTTTAAACCCAAAATACGAATTTTTAACATAAATGTTTTAAGTTTTCATCGAATAGTTAAATTTTTTAAATTGGATAAAAAATTTGTATAAAAAAAGTTAATTTTCATTGAATTTTTCAATGTTCAAACAAAAAAGACGATTATTCAGCAAAATAGTTGAGCTTTCAAAATAAAAATACGAATTTTAAATGCAAAATTCATTCTCTATCAAATAGTTAAATTTTCAACTAAAATACTTAGATTTTTTAAAGCGAAAAGACTCATTTTTAACAAAATCGTTAAATTTTTAACAACAAAGTTCAGTTTCAACCTGAAAAAAATGAAATTTTCAACCCCCAAAAAAACTTTCTTCAAAACAACTTAACTATCAACCCGCAAATATGAATTTTTATCAGAGATTATTTTTATACGAATTTTTAAATTTTCAAGTGAAAAAGACGATTTTTCTGCATAATAGTTAAGCTCTCAACACAAAAAACGTAAATTAAAAAAAGAGTTTATTTCAAATTTTAAAGCCAAAATAATTGAAGTTTTAACACAAAAATACAAATTTTCAACCCTCAAAGATAAAAATTAATATCCTTAAAGGAATCCCGTAAATTTTTGTAAACCCCTTGAAAAATTTTCAGACCGGATGCGAGAATTCCTTAAAATTTTATAATTTCCGTAGATTTCTTAAAATCCCCTTCAAAAAATTTAGATATTAAACAAGGATATGAAAATTTATATCGTAAATAAAATGTACTCCCTTTCCTCAACTTTCAAATAAAGTATATCAAAATCCACTTTAATTATTTATTCAATTATATCAATCAAATATTTATTAAGAAATAGATTTTTTTCAATTTGGACCTGTTTCTTTATATTTATTTTTTTTTTAAAGTGGACTAAACATTTTTCTTGAAACCAAGTCTAAGAATTTTTACTCGGGTCGTAATATTCTGAATAATTTCATAAAATTTTAAAATATGCAAGATTTTTAAATATTTAAAGAATTCCAAGACTTTTTCATGGGCCTCAATATTTGGAAAAGGAATTAAATAAAGCCACGGAACGTATAAAATGTCAAGGACATCTCACACCGTCTAAAATTTTTAAAGGAATTTACAAAAGTTTGAAAATAATTTACGGGATTCTTAGAAGAATATTTGTTTTTATCTTTAAGGGTTGAAAATTCGTCCTTTTGGATGAAAACTTTAATTATTTTGGTTTAAAATTTAATATTTTATTTAAAACCAACCTTTTTTTAATTCGCCTCTTTGTGTTGAAAACTCAATTATTTTGTTTAAAAAATCGCATTTTTCGCTTAAAAATTAAATAATACGGATAAACATAAACTCTGATAAAAATTCATATTTGCGAGTTAATAGTTAAATTGTTTTAAATAACGCTTTCTTTTTTTGGGTTGCAAAATTCCACTTTTTTAGGTTGAAAATGAACTTTCTTGTTAAAAATTCAACTATTTTGTTAAAAATTCGTCTTTTTAGGTTAAAAATCTAACTCTTTTTAAAAAAATTTAACTATTTGATAGAAAATGAGTTTCTTTTTGTTTAAAATTCGTATTTTTATGTAGAAAACTCAAATATTTTGCAGAAAACATGTTTTTTTCTTTTGAAAATTGAAAACTTCCGTTAAAAATTAACTTGAAAAAAAGTTCAGATCTACTAATTAATATTTTCCTCGAAAATTTATTTATTTTGTAAATATTTTCTTTTTAGATTAAAATTCAACTATTTGGCAAAAAATAAAACGTTCAAAATTCTGTCTTGTGTTGAAAATATCGCTGGTTTGGAAGAAGTTGGTATTTTGTCTTGAAAGTTAAATTACTTATCCGAAAACTCAACTAGTTGGTTGAAAGTTTACTTTTTAAATGAAAATTTACCTATTTTGTTAAAAATTCGTTTTTGAGAGTTAAATTTTTTTTAATTTGGTTGAAAACTGAAATTTTCAATTTCATTTTTTGTTGAAAATTCGTCTTTAAGGGCTCTGAAATCTGAAATATTTGGTAGAAAATTAAACTATTTTCTAGAAGATTCATCTTTTGGTTAAAATTTTAACTATTATGAATTAAAATGAAACTCTTTGGTAGAAGTATAAACTTTTATGTAGAAAATAAACTGTTCTGTTGTAAAATTACATTTCTGTGAATAAAATATTTTTTGGTTTTGCAGAAAATTTATCTATTTGGCTTGAGAATTATACAAATTGTTAAAGATCTTCCCTACATAGTTGAAAATTAACATTCTTTTTAACCTTTATATTTTCGAGATTAAAATTGAATTTTTTTGTGAAAAAATTAATCTTTTTAGCAAGATGATTTAACAATTTTGTTGAAAATTTAACTGTTCGGTTGAAAAATTAACTGTTTGAAAATTCAACTGTTTGGTTGATAATTAACTTTCTGATGAAAATTCATATTTTTGGGTTGAAAATTGAATTTTTTTCTAACCATTTTTGTTTAAATTTAACGTTAAACTCTTTCTTTTGCTGAAAATTAACTTTCTTGTTAAACGTGCATCGGTGTTGTTTGAAAATTAACTTTCAGATAAAAATTTATATTTTTGTGTTTAAAATAGAATTTTAAATTTTAATTTAAATTTAAATTTAAATTTAAATTTAAATTTAAATTTAAATTTAAATTTTAAATTTAAAAATTCTTGTTAAAAGTGCATACAAGTGGTTTGAAAATTCAACCGTTTTACATAAAATTATAGTTTTCGGCTTGAAATCTTAACTTTTAATTGATAAATTAAGTTTTCATACAAATTTATATTTTTTGTTTAAAAACTTAACTGTTTTCTTAAAAAGTAAACTATATTGTTGAAGGTTCCACTGTTTTGTTTAAATTTCAACGATTTTTTTTTAATTTATCTTTTCAAGTTGAAAATTTATGCGTTTTTGTTAAAAACTCATCTATTTTGGTTGAAAATTGAATTATTTTGTTTAAAATTGGTCTTCCTCGATTATAAGTTCAACTAATTGGTTGCTACTTAATAATTTCCTCAGAAATTTAATTATTCGTAAAAATGTTCTTTTTGGGTTGAAAATTAAACTGTTTAAAAGACAATTAAATGTTTAGAATTCAAAGTTTTGTGTTGAAAATTTCGATGTTTTGTAAAAAGTTGGTATTTTGGCTTAAAAACTGGACAACTTGTCTAAACTTAACTATTTGTTTCAAAATTTACTTTTTAAATAAAAATTCACATATTTAAAGAAAAAATCGTTCTTGAAGTTTGCGATTTCAACTATTTGGTTGAAAACCTGTTTTGGTTGAAAATTAAATTTTTTTCTACGAATTCAACTGTTTGATTGAAAATTAACGTTCTGATGGCGATTTATATTTTCGGGTTGAATATTGAATTATTTTCTAGAAAGTTGGTTTCTTCCGACTAAACTTTCAACTTCTTTTTTTTTTGGAAAATCAATTTTCTTGTTTAATTTCTTATAAACATTCAATCGTAAATCATACTCTTTAGCTTAAAATTTCAATTACTTGGTTTAAAATTGAAATTTTTGTTCAAAATTTATATTTTAGTTTTAAAACTTAACTGTTTTATTGAAAAGTCAACTATTTTGAAAATGTCACTAATTTCTTGAAAAATTATTTGCCTGGGTTGAAATGTCAATTTTTTTTTGTTAAAACTTCTATTATTTTAATTTTGAAATTCAACTATTTGTTTAAAAATTCTTCTTCCTAAAAGAAAAAACCTTATATGGTAAATGGACACTCCCTTATCTATAAATAAAAAAACAAAAGATATACGATATAAAAGAATTTTTTCCCCACTTTGAAAGCATCTTACACCCTTGTTCTGTGTCACCCCTCATATGTTCATGGAAATTTATATCTTTCTACTCCAACGATATTACTAGCATTTGTCTGGATTGAATGACCTGATTTTCTCTGAGTGGTTGCATAACTATTGCACTTTGAGAAAATTAAGCCCCAGATCGCCTGCAAGGTCATGTGCGGAAGTGAATTATCTTGATCTAAAGTACCATAATTTACGTTTTATTGCCAAATAAAAGTAACAGAAAGACATTAAATTTCAAAACCTTTTGCGATGGCAATTAGTGAAATTCCAGTGCCTCAAATCAAAATGATAAATCCAGATTTCAGAATCTTTCCCCTATTCCCCTCTTTTCCCCTTTTTAAAGAGAATTTCTCTTCTTTTCCCGTTTTAAGAAAAAATTCACCTTTCGCCTATCCCCCTTTCAGATTTCCCCTTTCATATTTCCCCTTTCCCCCCATTTCTCCTTTTCCACCATTTCTCCTTTTCCCGGTTTGCTCTTCACCCTTTTCAACTTCTTTAAATCTGAATGATGAGTTTAAAATTCAGACTTATTTTCCCTAGTACCCTCTTTCCCTTTTTTGTAAAGAATTCCTTTTTTTCACAGTTTTCAAGCAAAAATCCCATTTTACCCTTTTTTCTCCTCTTCCAATATTTTAAATCTGAATGCTGTAACTAGAATTCAAAGTCATTTTCCCCATTGCCCTGCCTTCCACTTTGTAAATAATTCATCTTCTTTTCCTCTTTATAAAAATTCCCCTTCTTGCCTTTTCCCCTTTTCCCTTCCCAGTTCACCCTTTTCTCCTTTTCCTTTTTTCCCTTGACCCTCTTTAACTCCTTGAAATCTCATTTATAAGTCTAGGCTTCAGGCTTATTTTACCTATTGCCCTCTTTCCCCCTTTTAAAGAACTCCTATTTTAACCAGTTTTCAAGCGAAAATCCCATTTTACATTTTTTTTATTCCCCTTTCCAATGTTTCAAATCTGAATGCTGCGACTAGAATTCAGGCTTATTTTCCCTATTGCGCTCTTTTGTACTTTTAAAAAATTCATCTTCTTTCCCTCTTTAAAAAATTCCCTTTCTTCTCTTTTCCCGTTTTCCCTTTCATTTCACGCCTTTCTCCTTTTCCCCCTTTCCCCTTCGCCGTTTTCAAATCCTTTAAATCCGAATGATGAGTCTAAACTTCTGTTTTATTTTTTCTGTTGCCTTTTTTCCCCTTTTGTAAAGAATTCCTCTTTTTCGCAGTTTTCAAGAAAAAATCACAGTTTACCTTTTTATTTCTTTCCCCTTTTCCTATTTTCCCTTTTCTCTTTGTTAATACTTAAAATCTGAATGCAGAGTCTAGACTTTAGGCTTATTTTCCTTATTTCCCTCTTTTCCCCTTTTGTAAAGAATTCCTTTTTTCCAGTTTTGAAAAAAATCCCATTTTACCCTTTCTTTATTCCATTCTACAATGCTTGAAATCTGAATGCTGCGACTAGAATTCAGACTTATTTTCCATATTGCCATCTTTTCCACTTTTTTAAAAATAAATCTTCTTCTCCTCTTTAAAAAAATTCGCCTTCTTTCCTTTTCCCGTTTGTCCTTTCCAATTTACCCCTTTCTCTTGTTTCTATTTTCTTCTTCACCCATTGTAACTCCTTTAAATCTGAATGCTGAGTCCAGGCTTCAGAAATATTTTTCCTATTTCTCTCTTTTCTCCTGTTGTAAATAATTCCTCTTCTTTCTCCGTTTTTAGGAAAAATTGACCTTTTCACACTTTCTTGTTTTGTCCTTTTCCCTTTTTCTTTGCTTTGAATCTAAATGATGAGTCTAGATGTCAGACTTTTACATTCGAAATGCCATTTTTCCTCTTTTGTGAAGAATTCCTTTCCTGTTAAAAAATTGATTCTTTTCCTTTCTCCTCCTTTCTCATTTTCTCTTTTTCCCCTTTTCCATGCAATCAATAACGGAAAGACATTATATTTTTAAACATTTTCCTATTGCGTTTAGTAAAATTCCACTCCTTCCAATCTAAGCGATGAGTCTAGCTTTTAGAATCTTCTTCCTATTCCCCTATTTCCCCCTTTTTTTAAAGAATTCCTCTTATTTTCCCATTTAAAAAAAATTCCCATTCACTTTCCTCCTTTCCCCTTTCCAATTCCCTCCTTTTTCTTTTTCCCCTTTTCCCCGTCACCCTTTTCCATTCCTTTACATCTGAATGATGAGTCTAGGCTTCAGACCTATTTTCCCTATTGCTCTCTTCCCTCTTTTTGTCAAGAGTTCCTCTTTTTCCTAGTTTAAAAAAAATCACATTTTACCACTATCTTACTTTCCCCTTTTCCCATTTCCCTATTTTCCAATTATTCAAACCTGAATTCTGCGACTAGACTTCAGTCTTATTTTCCCTATTGCCCTCTTTTCCCCTTTTGTAAAGACTTCCTCTTCTTTCTCTCTTTAAAACAAATTCCCCTTTTCCCTTTTAAACTTCTAAAATCTGAATGATGAGTTAAGACTTTAGACTTATTTTTCCTATTTCCCTCTTTTCCCCTTTTGTAGCGAATTCCTCTTCTTTCCCGTTTTAAAAAAATCTTTTACCTTTCTCCCCTTTTCTCCTTTTCTTCTTCTCCCCATTCCCCTTTTTAATACTTCAAATCTCAATGATAACTCTAGACTTTGACTTATTTTCCCTATTGCCCTCTGTTCCCCTTTTGTGAAGAATTACTATTTTTTCCTGTTTAAAAATATTTCCCTTTCCCATTTCACTATCACTCATTTTCACGCTTTCCATTTTCCCTCTTTTTTTCGTTTTTCGCTTAGATGTTAACTGAATTAATAGAAATCAATGAAAATCTTAAAATATTTTTGCTAAAAGTTAATTTTTTTCGCTTGAAAAGTCTACCATTTTATTTATGGTTCGGAATTCATCTGATTTAATTATAAATTACATTATTTGGTTTAAAATGTAATAGTCTGGTTCAAAATGCAACCATTTTGTTAAAAAGTCATATTTTTTGCCAAAACTTAAACCAGATAGTTATTAGATTAACTACTCCGTTTAAAATTTCGTTTGTTTTTTCGTTAAATAATCATCCCTTTGGATAAAAATTAAAATGTTTTGCTGAAAATACGTTCCGTTTCAAGTTGAAAATTAAGTTTTTCAATCAAACGTTTAAGCATTGCATTTTCTTTAAAAATTTATTTCTGTTAGTTTAAAATTCAAATATTTTGTTGAAAAGGAATCATTTTTAGTTGGAAATTAATTGGCTTGGTTAAAAAATCGATTTTCGTTGAAAATTAAATTTTTTGGATTATTTTGAACTCTTATCTTTAGAAATAGTTTGTCTTGAATATTCATCATTGTATTTTATAATTATTCATCTATTTTAATAAAAAATATACTATTTTTCAAAACATTTATTTTTTGGTTGAGACTTAATTTTCTTCACTAGAAAAGTAATTGCCCCATTTTTAGTTGAAAATATTTGCTATTAAATTCATCTTATTCAGTTGAATTAACCTTTTTGGGTTTAAAATTAAAATGTTTATTTGTCTATTTTTAATCAACTTGGTCTTTTTGTTTTGAAAATACTACAATTTGGTAGAAAATTAAACTATTTAGTAAAAAATTAACTTTTTTATTTGCAAAAATATATTTTTGTTGACAATTGATGTTTTTTAGTTTTAAATTGCACTATTTGTTTCTGAATCCAACTTTTTAGATAAAAATTAATTTTTTTCTTTAAAAAATCAAATTTTTGGGTAAAAATTCAACTCTGGCTACACCTTTGTATTTTCAGAATTAATTTTTTTACAGATAATTATCTTTTTTGTTAAAAATTCGGTATTTTTGGTACAAAATGCAACTTATTTTAATTTAAACATTTTCTTGAAAATTCGAATTTTTTACTTCACTTAAACAGTTTTTGATTAAAATAAAAATATTTTTTATTTGGAAATGAAATTATACGTTTTGTTAAGAATTCAGTTTTTTCAACAGCAGTTGATTTCCCGATTGAAAAGATTATTTTTTAACAAAATAATTAACCTTTCAACCAAAGTGATGAATTTTTATCTTAAAACATAAATCATTAACAAAAAAAGTGATTTCTTAGCAAAGTAATTCAACCAAATCTTTCAAACAAATTAGTTGAATACTCAGGCAGAGGAGAATGATTTTTAACCAAAAAGTTGCATTTTCATGCAAAAAAAGAAAATGTCTTCTAAAACAAATGAAGCTTTAAATCAACAAGATGAAAAAAAATGTGTTCGAGTTTTCACACTCCTAAAATGAATTTTTAAACAAGTAATAATTTTATACGAAAAAATTTAATTTTCTTTCGAAACAGACGAATTTTGGACCAAGAGGATGATTTTTTAATAAAATTGTTGAATTTAAAATTCCCCTATTTTAGTTCAAATTTCATCTTTTGTGGACAAATTGAAAAAATTCGGTAGAGAATTAAACTAATTTTTTACTAATCATCCTTTTTCGTTGAAAAAATTCGTCTTTCGGATTAAGGGTTAAATATTTTTCTTAGAAACTTCCATTTGTTAAAAAAATTAATACTCTGACCTTGAAAAAATCAAATAGAATCTTATTTAAATGAAAATTAAACTATTTAAACATTTTTATTTAGAATAAAAATTCATCTGTTTTAAGAAAAATTGTATCTGTTATGGAAAAAATGTAACTGTTTAGTAGAGAATTCAACAATTTTGTGTAAAGTCATCATTTTGGTTAAAAATTCGTCTTTTTGGATTAAAAATTCAATTTTTCACGTAGAAACTTATTTTTGGTTTAAAAATTTATACTTTAATAGTAAGAAATCAATTGAAATCTTTTTAAATAGAAAACTCAAATAGTTTTTACAAAATGTGTGTTTTTAAATTAAAAATTTATCTTTTCTTGCAGAAATGTAATTTTTTAAAATAAAAATTCCAGTTTTCGATTAAAATTTAATATTCAACGCATGAGTGTTCAACTATTTTGTTTGAAAGCTTTGTTTAAAGAAGTTTTCTAAGTAATTATTTTTTTGTTCGGGATTTACATTTTTAGTTGAAAATTCATCTCTGTAATTGAAATTTTAATCGTTTAGTGAAAAAGCTTACTTTTAAGATTTCTCCTTTTCATTTGAAGATTCTCCTTTCGGTAAATAAATAATTTTCTGGGCCTGAAATTTCATTTTATTTGGGTAAAAATGCATCAGTTTCGTGGGAAGTTAATTTTTGGTTGAAAAGTCATATTTTTTGTTTGAAAATTCAATTTTTGTAGAGAAAAATCGTCTTTTGGTTTGAAGTTTCAACAATTTTGATAAACTTTTATTTATTTCTGGATTGAAAATTCTCTATTTATTGAAAATTTGTCTGTTTGGTCTTAAAATTCTTTTTTTTTAAATAAATTTCATCTTTTTTATTGAAATATAAACTATAATACCTTTTTTTGGGCATTTATCTTTTTAGTTTGAAAATTAACGTCTTTTTTAAAAAGCCATCTTCTATAGTAGAAAATACTTTTTTTGTTTAAAATAAATTAATAAATTTGGAAACTGGAATTTATATTCATTCTTCAATAAAATGCAACCATTTGGTAAAGAAGTAAACAATTTTGTTAAAAGCTCATCTCTTTTTGTTTGAAAAATTCGTCTTTTTGGATTAAAAATTAAATTTTTTTGTAGAAAGTTATTTCTTGTTTAAAAATTTATATTTTGACGGTCAAAAGTTAACTGAAATTCTTTTAACACAAAATTAAAATTTTTTCAGAATTGATCTTTTGGTATTAAAAACTCATCCAATTTCGTAGTTTCATTTAATTTATGAAAATTCAAATTTTTTGTTAAAGTTTTTCTTTTTTGTTTGATAATTCAACTATTTTATTGAATCACTTTCATCTGAAATCTTTCTTTTAAGATTCATATTCTTATTTGAAAATGCGTATCTTTGGTTGCAAATTTAACAATTTTGTTGAAGACTAATCTTTTTTAATTGGAAATTCAACTACTTGGGTAAAAGTTAAACTACGCTATTAATATTTCTTAATTCAAGGTCTATGTCTAGTTTAAAACTTAACTATTTAAAGGAAAAGCCTTTTTTTGCATAAAATTAATTTTTTAACGAAAAATGTAATTTTCTCATTTTTTTTAAATTGGTATTTTTTAGTTGAAAATTCTCTTTTGGGCTAAATTATTAAACAATTGAGATGAAATTTTCTTTCTAATTATGTGAAAAATATTTGTTAAAAATTCGTCTTTTTGTTTTTAAAATACTTTTCTTTTTGGTAGAGATTTCATATTTTTTTATTAAAATATATTCTATCATACTTTTTTGTTCGGAATTTATCTTTATAGGTTGAAAACAGAACTATTATAATAAAAATTAAATCATTTTGTTTCAAATTTAAGGGTTTGATTAAAAAGCCATCTTTTACAGTAGAAAATACATTTTTTGTTGAAGATAAATTATTAAATTTAAACATTTTTAATTTGTATCTGAAATACTTTTTCATCCCATTTACAAAAGATTCTAGGTTAAAAGTATTATCAGATTAAAATACTGGTATTTTAATATTCATGATCACGGATAATGAAAAAATTATCAAGGAAAAGTCAGGAAATTTTGAAAATAAATTTCTCGGATACCCTGCCTATTTCTACTAGTAACAAATAGCAAAAAATTTCTGGAAAATAAAAATTACGTAGAATAATAGTACGTCCCTTATACGCCTTAAAATCATTTCCTTTAGAGGCCAATTCGATTTCAAAACCCGCCAGCAATCACAAGATGCCAGGACAAGACTATCTGGGCTTACGAAGTCGTGCAAGGTGTCAGTGCAATTTCTGGCGCTGCACCAAAAATTGCTGAATGAGCTGCGTTGAATGGACATGTGTATTATTCTCATTGTTGTTAGTGAATTATCTGTATTTTTGTTCTTCATAGTGGAAAGGACGATTAGCTAGAGATTATATATTTGAAGCTTCAATACCTTATGCAAATTACTTCTTGAAATTTATTGTAAAAACCCGAAAAAACGACCCACTCATCCCCATTTTAAAATTGCGTTTTATTTACTTAAAACCAATTGCAGATCGAAAATTGGCAGTGCAGGGACAGCAAACTCACTTTTAATTTGGGATTATCTACTGACACTGATGCCAGCATGTGAATTCTCAATTGCAAACATGTATTGTAAATAATGAGAGAACTGCATACGTACCCTCGAAAATAGGCTCGCTCAATGGGTTGACTGAAGTTGTTCAAAATGTGTGTTGTATATAGATAGCTCACACAGCATAAGGATTATGCGGGATTCCTCTGCAGGATTTTGAGGTCATCGATAAAGTACCAAATCACATTTGGGGTAAAAAAAAATTAATTCAATTTGGGTGGAGTTTTGATGAAATTTATTATTGAACTAGCTTTGAATTAAATCTCGGGTGTTTTCGCTTTGTTCTTGTTTATAATAGTGCAGCATTAATCTGTTGAACACTTTGCTTCCTAATTATGTTCAACAAGTAAATGTTTTTTTAATATTTAAAATTTATAAATAAAATTTTTTTAAATATAATATCAGTTGGTGCTCTGACTTCCCACCAACCATAAAAAATAAGAATGCAGTTAGGTCAACCAATTAATTTATTAAGGATTGTTGCTTAGTCTTAAATGAACTGTGAATTATATTAATGACAAAATTTCAATATAAAAAACAATTAATTATGGCATTGTATTAGACATTTTTTATTGAGGGAACTTTTAGTTAAACAAATTAAAAAATTTTCCGAAATTCTTCCTATTTCAATGTTTCTTCTATAAGGAAGCAATGATGCCATAAATCTAAATTTAAAAAATAGATACATTGTTGGAGATGTTCCCAATTTTGTTTATTGTTTATTGGGGTGGCCATTATTTTCCAAAATTATATTTCTTTGTTTTCGCTATTTATTTTTGTTCAAATACCCAAATAAATAATCTCCAATTTAAGCAAAATCCGTTATTATCAAATCGTGTCCCAAAGAACATGAAGTTATCCTTTTATTGAACATAGAAATAAATGAATCTTTTTCTAAATGTGTAATTTAGCCACGAAAATATAATATTAACGTACTTTATAATATGCTATATTGTTCAGAGTACAACATAAAAAAAGAATCGGCTATGATTTTTATTATTATAAAATTTTGAGACCATTTTATAAAGCCCTAAACAATCCCCCATAAGTGCTCATTGGAAGTTTTACGTAATATTAATGTTTTTGATTACATTAAACAAATAATTTTTGCAAAAATTATTATCTAATAGATCATTTTTTTATTTTCACTTCTTTTTAAACTAATGTTGCATTGTTTGAACAATTTTTTGAAACAATTTATTTTTTGTACAAATCGCAAAATAGATTTCAATCATTGGCGTTATTAGTAGTATATTGAATGTCAACAATGTGCATTGAAACAAAAATTATTATTAGTAGTTTAAAAACTATTTAAAATTTTGAAATTACCGAAACCTTTCTCATACTTATCTGTTACCATTTACTGATTTTAAAGTAATTTTCATAATAAATAAATAAATTCATCATTTCTATTCCCTGAAATTGTAAAAGACATTTATTTTTTATTTATATTAATACACTTTTGGAGAGAGAAAAAGTGATAAAGCAATTTAAAATGATTAAAACCCAAAAAGATTGTTTGAAAAACTAAGCAGAATATTAACAAACAATGAAATGTCACAATAATGTAAACATTTCTTGAAAATTTGTTAAGGAAATCTGGTTTCCATCAATGAACTACATACTTAGATATATATATTGTTTAAACAGTTTATAAATTATGGAAACAAATCATAATATTTTTGAAACGTATTATAAGACTTGCAGCTTACATATTATATACCGAATTTTTAATCTTTACACAAAAAATTAATTTAAAAGAATTAAAACTGTTGAAACAAACAAATTTTTCAAGGAGATCTAACTATCGTACTAAATATTTAAGTTTTATAACTTTTGGAGAGATTTGAAAAGTATTTTAAACTAAAACAATTTTATTTAATTTACCAAAAAATGCAAATTTTTTGAGGTTTAAAAACAGAAGGTGTTACAAGTTTTGAAAGGTTAAACAAAAATTCTGGAGATTTCTAGGTAAATTTTGTATGATTTTTTCTTTTCAAAAATAATTTTTCAGAGAAATTTGTAAAAGATTTCAAGTATATAAATTCACACAATTTTCGAAAATAATTGAGTAAGTTTAAGAGATACTTATAAATTTTAAAGAGATTCCAACATTATTTAAAAAGATTTCAGATAATATAAGGAAATTAGATTTTCAAAGAAATTGAATAAACAATTTGGAAATTTTTAAATAATATTAAAAGACTCAAAGAGAATGAAAATATTTTCTTAAGATACCCTGGAAAATTAAAAATCATATTTTATTTTGAAAAATTGATCCCAATAATTTTTTTGAATATTTAAAAAGGTTCAGAAGTTATGAAAAGATACAAAAATAAGTAAATATTCGGATAATTCAGAAAGAATAAAAATAATTTAGAATTTGAAAAGATTTTTAATAATTGTAAACAGAATGTAGATTTTTAACAATTTGGAAAAAATGTAGAAACATTTTAAAAATGTTTTGAGGTTTTAATAGACCAAAGAAATTTTGTTAGGCTTCCCATGAAAATATAAAATAATATTTGATTTTGAAAAATTAATTTTTTAAGACAATTAAAGAAGCTTTAAAATAATTTTTTTAACTTTCAAAGCTTTTTCGCAATTCTAGGGAAAATTTGTTGTTAATATTTTTTAAACTGGCTTCAACTTTAAATAATTTTTTGTAAAGTTCTATAAAATAAAAATATAAAATAAATTTTCTTTTTAGATTACTTTTCGACACATGTGAAATCTTCCAAAATCTTTTTAAATTTTTTCAAGAATCAAAAAAAAAAAAAATATTCATAGAAGTATCAGACAAATAATAAATATAAACTGAACAAACGAATGATTATTTATCAGAAATTTGCATCTTGCATAAGAATTTATTTTTTCTCTGAAATTATAATTTGATTGCAAATTTTTTTCTTTCTTGAAGTAAAAGTTTTTTGATTGAAAATTAAACTATTTTGTAAATAACTAGTCTTTTATCTTTAGATATTCATCTCTGTTGGCTATATATTTTATATATTTTGTTCAAAATGCCACTGTTGAATTAAAAATTTATCTCCAGTGGTTAAAAGTTTATTTACTTGGTAAAAAATTAAACTACTTTATAAAGAATTTACTTTTTTGGTGGAAGTTTCATAATTTTAGCTTTAAATTTATATCTTTGGTTAACGATGTAACTATTTCGTTAAAAATTCGTCTTTTTTGTTGAAAATGACTCTTCTTCCTATAAAATCCATCTATTTAACAGAAAATTTAACTAGTTGGTTAGAAAAAACTTTATTGTTGAAAATTTATATTTTACAGCAAAAACTTGTCACCTTTTTTTGGTATAATATTTTGTTGTAAATTTTTTTTTAAATGAATTTAACTGTTTCCCTTATACAAAATTAATTATTTTTCTTATTAAAGTATTGGGAAAGATAAATTTTCAAAACCGTCCAAATAAATAAACATAACAAATAAGTAGTTATTGTAAATTTGGTATTTTGTATTAAAAATTATTTTCCCACTCAAATGAAAATTTTTTTCAATTTTTGATTGACGATCCTAGTTTAAGAAACAAAAGCTGGGTCCAAAAGCGCAAGTGATTGGTAAAATCGCAACAGCCTTTTTCAAACTTGATTTATTGCAAATTCTTTCATTAGCGCCCTGATGCTTAGGTGGAGACCAACATTATTGCTATTGGCTTGGTCTGGGTCGTTAGTTATGGCGAGGCGGTTTCGAGTGTTTCGTTGCCTCGGTCGTATCTAAAGTTTATACAATAGTGGCGGAACCAAAAGACCTTTACATAGGTCAAAGGTCATAGGTCATAGGTCATAATCGGTATCATGAAGCTACTTCTACTTAATATTATTATTGTACCATTAAGCTATAATCGCTTGAGGGTAAGCGTGACTCTCGGTGAGAAATGGAATAATTTGGGTTAATATTAGGGGGGGGGGGGAATATATTTTTAAATTGATCTAGAATAACTATTTTATTTGATCGAATAACACTTTAGTTCTGCAATTTTGGTCCGACACAGGTTGCAGATCAATTTCTCTAGAAATCATCCCGCATGAAGAGCTTCACGAAGTCGTCTTGTGAAGCAACTCAGGCCCATTAGTGTCCAAACTTAATGATAGTCATTAATGATACTTTTCATGAAATTTGATACCAAACTGAAAAAGCCTCAAAAGGTTTAATAACAATTTTTTTGTTGATAAATAGAAGAATGTTCGAAACTTTATCTACAGTCTGTCAAGTTAAAGCGTGGGTGGCTTTACTCGCAGTCGGTAAGGTGTATCGACATGATTTTGGTGTCAAAATATTAAGAAGAGCTCCC
>NC_046662.1:46445243-46446675 GCF_010883055.1 Belonocnema kinseyi | reverse complement strand
AGAGGGAGCTCTTCTTAATATTTTGACACCAAAATCATGTCGATACACCTTACCGACTGCGAGTAAAGCCACCCACGCTTTAACTTGACAGACTGTATGGCTGAATTGCAGGTTTTTAAGTGAAAATGATTTAACTTTGCGAATAAAAACTTAATTTTTTATACAAGTTTATTCATTGCTGTTGATTTACAAAACTTAATTTTCAACTGATAAAAAAAAAACTTTCAACAAATTTATTTCATACTAACCTAAAAGATGAATATTTCACAAAAATCTAATTTTCAATATTTTAACCAAAAAGATTAATAATCAGTCCAGCATTTGCTTTTTAACCCAAAAAGATGATGGATGATGTTTTTATCAGAAGATATAAATTTAAGAAAAAGGCGCTTGAATCTACGGTTAAAAATTCGACCCTTGTGTTGAATATTCTCTGTCTTGGATTAAAATTTTAACTATTTTGATTGTAAATTCAACTATTTAGTAGAAAATAAACTTTTTTGTTTCAAATTTGATTTTTTAAATAGAAAACTCTTTTTTTGGCTTGTAAATTGAACAACTTGGATAAAAAATAACTTTTTGATAAAAATTTATATTTTCGGGTTCAAAATCAATATTTTTATATCAATATTTTTGTTATTTTCAATATTGTTATTGCAAATTTAGTTAAAAATTCGTCTTTTTGGCTTGATAATTCAACCACATATTTCGGTTGCCAATTTAACAATTCGGTAAAAGAAATTTTTTTAAAAATAAAATCAATATTTTCCTGATAAAAATTTTACTCTTTTGTAGAAAATTCATATTTTTAGCTTTCAAGTTAAACAATTTGCCGTATTTTCCGATTAAAAATTGAAGTTTTTTGTTGAATGTTTTTTTTTGGGTTAAAAGTTTAATGTTTTCGTGTTGAAATTTAAGTTTTTTATTAAAAATTCAAACGTGTGCTTTGAAAATTAAACTCTTTTCCAAAAAATTTATCTTTTTGACTTGAAAATTTAACAATTTGGTATACGAGTCCATTGTTTTCACAAATTTGGTTAAAAATGTTACTATTTTGAAAGCCATTTCCCTTTCGGGGTAGGCGTGACTCACTCGGTAGGGGAAAGGAGTAGTGTCTGGAAGGAATAGAGATTTTTCAGATTGATCCAGAATTCTTGTGCTATTTAAGTAAATAACACGTTCGTTTCGCAATACTGCTCCGACCCAGATTGCTGATCCATCTCTCTAGCAATCATCCCAAGCGAAGAACCTCACGAAGTCGTTGTGTAAGGTTCCCCACTTGGGTCCATTAGTGGCCAAGGTCTTTTGTTTCAGGCGTCATTCACTCTAAAGACACTCTTTTTATTAACTATTTGCCGCCATACTTTCCTGTCCTGGCATACTTCTCTAGCTTCTTTTATGTCCATGCATTTTTTCATGCAGGCTCTCGTGT
>NC_046662.1:46368946-46445143 GCF_010883055.1 Belonocnema kinseyi | reverse complement strand
TTGGTACGATAATCGCTTCTTTCCAATCGTCTGGGACGTCTTCCATCTCGAAACATAAATTTATCAATTCGCAAACTCTATGTGGTATGTACTCGTCACCGTCTTTAAGCATTTCAGCGTTAATACCGTCCACCCCGGCAGCCTTACCGTTTTTCAAGTTCTTAATTATATCCCTAAACTCAGTGACACAGACTTTTTCAATTAAGGTTTCCATCGCATCGTGTTCAACATCGCAGTTGTGGTGTCCTAAAGCTTCATCTCCGAATTGTTTCCTAAAATAGTCTCTGAAAGCCTCTAGTATTCCGCCTGCATCAAATACCATTTCCCCCCTACTATTTCTCATGTTGACAATTTCTGTACTTTTGTTTCTTTTCATTTTTTTATAAAGTAGTTTCCTGCTTCCTTCAAAGTCGTTTTGTATTTTTATCTCTTCTTCTGCTCTAATTGTATCTTTCTTTCCTCACTGCTAAGACCTGCGATGTTCAAAGTTCTCTTGTACGCTTCTCTTTTTGCTTTTTGGGCAGCCTGAATTTCATCATTCCACCACGCATCACCAGAAATTCTTCCTACAACTGCGGTACCATACACTTTGATCGTACATCTAACAAGGATATCCCGTAACATTGTCCAGGCGCCCTCTATATCTTTGTTTTTTATACGGTCCTCCCATGTTGCACTATCTATGCTTTCGATTATCTTATTTTGGAAATCTATTCGCACATCCGGTTTCTGTAGGTTCTCAATTTTGATTCGCGTTTTTTTTGCTTTCTTGGGTCTCTTTTTCCTCCAACCCTGACCTAAGTTAATTTTTGAGATCAGAAGGTAATGACCAGTATTGCATTCAGGACCCCTCATGACTCTTGTATCTTTGACTGACTCTCTAAGTCTTTCATCCGCAACAACAAAGTCAATTATACTGCGGCTATTTCCTTTAGACCAGGTGTACATGTGGATCATTTTATGCCTAAACCAAGTATTTGTAATAAACAGACCCCTTTCTAAGCATAGACCAACTAATTTATCTCCGTTATAGTTTGTTCTTGGATCCCCAAAATTACCTAATACTCTTTCTGTATCCTGATTTTAGATGCCCACCCAACCGTTCATGTCTCCTAGTAGAATTATTCTTTCCCCATGTTCGCAGATGTTTATTGTGTCACTTAAAGTGTCCCGGAAGGCGTCTTTTACTTCTCTAGGATCACTATCAACCGGCGCGTAGCATGCTATGATAAATAGTCTTCTGATTCCTACTTTCATTCTAGCCCACAGCAGTCTGGGAGACACGAAGCCATGGTCTCCGAGATGCTGCTTTGCTCTTTCATTCAAAATGAGACCTACTCCTTGTTTACCATGTGATTCACAGTCTACTCCTGACCATATTTCAAATCCGCCTTTCAACACGCCGTTTTTTATGTCTTTAGTCTCGCATCCCTTTTTCTTTGTTTCGGGTACACATAAAATATCTAGTTTTTTAACGTCCATAGTTTCATGCAATTCTTTTACCTTGAGATCATTTACTCCCCTAGCATTCCAAACACTCAGTCTCCATTTGTCGCCTGAAACATGACCTTTAGATTTTCCGTGTGCATGCCTTTTGTCATTAGAAGTTCCAGTCCTTTCCGAGGCTATTTTGTAGTTTGTATTATTAATTGTTTAGATTATACGCCCAACTAACACCTTTATGCAATAAGTTTATTTTCTGAGTCGAAATCATGTCAAAGTTAAGTATCAAATCGTCATATGGTGGAGATTGTAGTTTTAACGTGAGTCCCACCAAAAACTTCAGTTAATAAAGGAGGGTTTTGAGAGGGGGGATTTAACTACGAAAAAAATCAAATAGTTGAATTTTTAACAGAAGGAATATTTTTCTAGTGAAAGATAAATTTACAACCAAATAGTTTAATTTTTGATTAAAACATATTCATTTTAATCAAATATTTGAATGTTTTATTTAACAAAATAACTAATGCAAAAATCAACCAACCATTTAAATTTTTAACTAAAAAAACTTTTTATTTAAATAGTTAAACTCTTAAATAAAAACATAAATTTTTAAACAAAAATAATGTTCCGTTTAAAAATAAATTGTTAGCTCCAAGTAAAACGAATTTTCAACAACAGAGCTTCAATTTTAATTGCGCAGTTAAATTTGAAAAAAATAGGAAAAGTGATTAATTTTCAACCAAGTAATTCAATTTTCAATCAAATAGTTTAATTTTTCACTAAGACACATCAATTTTTAATCAAATGCTTGAATTTTTAACCAACAAAGTCGAGTTAAATAAAAAAGTTTAATGTCTAACAAAAATAGATTATTTAAACAACCATTTTAATTTTTATCTAAGAGAATTACTTTGTCTCTAAATAGAAAAAAATTTTTAAACAAAAAATGGCTTTGCATTTAAATAAATAAATTTTCAACTTGATAACATAAATTTTCAAAGAAAAATAATTTTCATTTAAAAAATAAATGTTTAGCTTCAAGCAAAAAAATTTTTCAACAACAGTGTTTAAATTTAAATTACGTAGTTAAATGATAAAAACATAGGAAAAAGATAAATCTTCAACCAAGTAGTTCAATTTTTAACTAATATGCATCAATTTTTAAACTAATTTTGGAATTTTCAAGCAAAAAAGTTGAATTAAAAAAAATTAGTTGAGTGCTCAACGAAAATAGAACAGTCAACCAACCATTTTTATTGTTATTTAATAACATTACTTTATATCCAAATACTTAAATTTTCTAATTAGAAACATAATCTTTCAAACAAAAATGAATTAAGCTTACAAAATTACTGTTTAGTTACAAATGAAACAAATTTCCCACCACAGAGGACAAATTTGAACTAAGTTTTTATTTAATTTTTCAAACAAAATATCTACCAAAATGATCAATTTTCTACCAAATTGTTAAATTTTTAACAAAAAATTATTTCTAATAAAAATGTGGGTTCTGAAAAAAAAACTAAAATTTTTATCTAAATAATAAAGTTAAAAAACTAAAAATGTGAATTCAAAATAAAAAATATAGTAGTAGACTTCTCAAGTGAATCTAATTGAGTTTAAATCTGAAAAATTTGGATTCGCATCATTTGGATCCGAAATTTAATGATCAAATAAAAAAATCCAAAATCTGTAAAATAACCTGCCATATTATTTTTATAAACTTTTGTGATGAAATTAATTAACTTAAATTGACTGATTTAATTCGATTGAATGTGTCCACTTGGATAGACGAAATTGTTTCCCACTTCTTGTTTGAATTCCGAAGTTAAGTAGCATATTTCTGGTTAGAAATCGGATGGGAGCCGTCGTATTACAAAATACTTATTTTACAAAATACACAATTGATAGGTCGGCAAAGTTGACAAATCGAAATTAATAAAGACGAATCAATTTTTTTATCGAAAAAAAATTTCGCTCGTATCAAGTAATAAGTTTGCAAGTATTCAATATTTTTTTATTTCTTTTCAAACTAATTTTTTTTCTTAATGCACCACGCGAAAATTTAATGGTACTTGTAAATGGCTAGGAACCAGGGCATTATATTTATTGAGTGAATCTATAAGTCTGTTGCCAATATCGAAGCTTTACCGTCCTTGATGTTATTTTACAGCGACTTTTATACGAAATCGATGCAATCAAAACTGTGAATAGGGCGCGTATTTGAGAATAAAATTTTCGATAAGTATCTCTGAGACGCTATTAGGGGCTGATTGCATTTTTTTCTTTAATATCTTTTCCTTAGTACCATAAATATATAAATTATTGAGGTTAAATTAACTACAGTGAAACCCTTCAATAGCCCTCCCTCGTATAGCCCTTGCGAGAATTGAGGCCGCGCTGTAGGTAAGTGTAACAGGAGCTGCGCGGAGCGCGCGGGGACTGCGGATGTCTCTCAGGCGACCACTCATGCGTGAGCAAATCAAAGAATTATAATGAACGTTGACAAAGCAATGGAAAAGTTTTCATTGAAAGTCGATGGTATTAAAGTCTTTAAATTTTAAATATTTTAAATTGTAAACTTAGTAGAATGAAAGTTTTAGTGCAAATAACTCAACTTAAAGTTTAACTATTTCTAATGCCATTTTTGTATATAATTATAAAATTATTATTATCATTTTTTTATACTTATAAATTTTGAACACTTTTAATTTATTTATGATTTCTACTTTTATGTAAATAATCTTCCAAGATTATAAATTCAAAATTTGAAGACTTGAATTTAATCGAGTCGAGAATTATCGATGGGATTCAAGTCTTCGAATTTTGAATTGTAAACCTGAAAGTTTATTTATATAAAATTAATAATTAGAAATAAATTGAAAATGTTCCAAATTTAACTGTATGTTTTTCAAATGGACAATCTCTAAATGAAATTATTTCAGGCTGAAATTTATAAAACAGAAGAATTTAAAAACGTTAAAAATTTAATCGTTTGTAGATTGGGTAAACTATTAAATTAAAGTTTTGATAGAAATTACTCGAGTTAAAGTTAAACTATTTCTAAAATGTTTTGTGTATATAATTATAACATTATATCAATTTTGTTTGAAAAACATACTTTTAAATTGTGAACACTCTCAATTTATTTATGATTACTAATTTTTTGTTAAAAATCTTCCAATTTTACAATTAAAAATTTTAAGACTTGAAAATTTTTGAAAGTTAAATTTTGACAGCCTTGGATTTTTATTGATCCCATTTTCAAAACTCTAGTCTATAAACATTTCAATATTTAACGTTTTAAAATTTTTCTGTTTTCTAAATTTCAATCTGATGCATTAAAAAATTTCAAGATATTTCCAAAAACTTTTAAGTGATTTTAAATAATTAAGGATGTTTTTAAAAATGTCAAGGAATTTTCAATTTATTTGTATAATTTAAAGGAATTTCAAAGACTTGAAAAAATTTTAGAAAAAAAATTTAAATACTTGAGAATATTTAAAAGATGTCAAGGATTTTTCAATTTGTTTTTATAAGTTAAGGAAATTTCAAAGCATTAAAAAAATTTTAGAAGGGTCATTTCAAAAAATTCCAAAGTACTTTAGAAATCTTTAAAAAAAGTTCTAGGTATTTGAAAAGATTTTAAAGGATCCGAAAAATTTGAGAGAATTTTTAAAGATTCCAAGGAATTTTCGATTGGTTACAGTAATTTAATATGAGGTAATAAAGGATTTGATATATCTAAGGATATTTTAATAGATGCTAAGGCATTTTCAATTGATTTCAATAATTTAGTATAAGATTTTATAGGATTTGAAATATTTTAGGGTCCTTTAAAATTGCAAGAAATTTTTAAGACCTTTGCAAAATATAAAGAGATTTTAAAGGATATTAAATATTTTAGAATGTTTTAAAACATTCCAAGGATTTTTCAATTAATTTCAATAATTTAAAGCGATTTCACGAAATTTTAACAATTTTTCCATATTTTTTTGTTGAAAGTGAAACTAATTTTTTTTTAATTTAGTTTCTTTTTTGGTTGATGATTCATTAATTTAGTTGAAAAAAATTAACTATTTTGTAGAAAATTCTTTGTGTTTCGTTAAAAGTTAATTTATTTAACTAAAAATTTAACTATTCTATGTTTCGTTGGAAAATTTATTTAATTGAATACTTGTCTTTCGAGGTAGAAAATTAATCTTTTTTTTCGAAAATTTAACCATGGTTAAACATTAATTTTTTGTATAGAAAATTAGTCATGGTGGAAAATAAATTTCTTTTGTGCAAAATTCATGTATTTTCTTAAAAATGCCTTTTTTTATTCTCATCCTAATGAGAAGGTATTGGTTTTATGTAAAATTTCACTTTGTTAGTTTTTATCAAATGTCCACTTTTTCCGACCCCCCTGAGTCAGGAAAAACGAAAAATATAAATTTTTTATCAAAAAATTAAGTTGAGTTTTTTTGTAGTTCTTCTCTACCAAATTATTGCATGTTTAGTCAAAAATGATGAAAAATGGACTAGAACAGATGACTTTTTATTAAAAAACGACGCCTTTTTTTTAAGTTGAATTTTCATTCAGAAAAGGTTTCAGTTTACTTTTCAACGCCAAAATGTAAATTTCAAGCAAAAAGTAAATTATTTACGAAATAGTTAAATTTTAAACGAAGAAGTGGAATTTTCAAACAAAAGTATAATTTTTTAATTAACTAGTTTAATTTTTTACGAAACATTCAAGAAAGATTGCTCTTCTCATTTCAACAACAAAATGTGAAATTTAAACCTAAAGTTAATTTTCCAAGAAATAGTTGAATTTTTTTTAAAAACAGCAGAATTTGTAATAAAAAAGTATGAATTTTCAAGAAAATTGTTGAATTTTTATCAAAGAAAAATATTATTTCTGCTAAATCAGGTGAATTTTAAAATTAAAATAAAACTTTAAAAAAAGAGGTCAACTTTCAACCGAACCTTAGATTTTTATTTAAGAGACATGAAATCTCTTCGGAAATAAATAAAATTTAAAAAAAAAGTACTTAAATTGTCATCCAAGGAATATTCCAATTTACTTTCCAACACCAAAATAAGAATTGTAAACAAGAAGTTAATTTTCTGCTAAATAGTCCAATTTTTAACTAAAGAGTATGACTTTTTAAAACGATTGTTAAATCTTCAATTAAACTCCTTCATGTTTGTCCAAAAAAATGAAAATTCTGCTGAAAAAAGTGAATTTTTAAATCAAAAAGGCAAATTTTCAAAATAAGTACAGTTTTCATACAAACAGATTTCAATTAATTTGCAACAAAAAATACAAATTTTAAATGAAAAGTAAATTTTTTACCTACCTACTAATTTCTATCTATTAAAGGAGATGAATTTTCAAATCAAAAGGACTAATTTTCAAAGGAAAAATTTTCCTCCAAAAAAGATTTCAGTTGACTTAGCATCCAACAAAATATGAATTTTAAACAAAAAGGATGTCTTTTTTACAAAAGTTGTTACATTTTTTCAACCAAATAATTAAATTTATAACTAAAAAGATAATATTTAGAAAAAAGTTTTTACGAATTTGCAAAAATTGCGGACATGAGTCCAGTTTTAATTTTAATTTTTAAATTAATTATGTAATATTATTTAAAAAAAAATTAAAATCAACTACGTAAAATGGAATTTTATTGCAACAATGATAAATATTTAAATAATTTCGTGGCAACTAAATAGGGATAAGACAACTAAGATGGAATTATCCTTGACAGCCCTTACTTATGGATTCTGATGTCTCGACAGAAGCATCACTGAATTATATGGAATGGAATTCAGAAGCCTTAAACAGGAACATTAATATTCGTACCGCTAAATGTTAAACCTTTCGTTGTACGAAGACTTGCTCATAATAATTTTATAATCAAAATTCTAATACCTTCTGTCTGGCATGACAAGGAATGTCTTCTAATGACGCTCGAAACAACAAAAAATTAATTAAACAAAAGCTGATAATCTGAAAGCATCTCGTCAATCTTTATTATCTATTTTAATCTGTAATGTACTTTTTTTAATCAATCGAATTTGTTTTGCAAAATCTAAATTTTGAGCAAAAGTTTTACTTACCAATATTTTCATTATTTGTTTAGAAAAAGGAAGAATATTTGCATTTTAAACTCACCTGGAACAAAGGATTAACCAGTTTTTATTGGTCATGAAGATACAAGTTTTTTTTTCTTAAATTATTCAATATTGATTGATAAAAAAAGCTCATTGAAAGTTCGTCAATAGTTCAATCCACGCATCTTAAAGACGCAAACAATTACATAAAATATAATATTCTTATATTAGCAATTGAAAAAAAAACCAAATAAAAAAAATTAAATAATTTTGTTAGAAAATTTGAAAATGATATTGGCAGGTCTTGGTGCATCATGAAAGGTTCTTCAATTGAACAATCGCATCATCTCAAAGATGAGAGCAAATATATCATATTCATTATTATTGTATTACTGAAAATAAAAAAGCTTTTCGTAAATAAGCAAAATAAACAATCTAGGAATCATCTGAGTCATATCTCTAGTTTATTTTCACTACTTAAAAATAGTCATTTTTTGAACAATTCTGTTGTTAATTAACATTTAACCTTTATTATAAATAAAATTAAAAGTCCTATCGAAGAACTAAAGATACTTCTGAACTCATCTCCGCAATATCTCCAGGTGTTTTTTATTTTTTCAAAAAAGTATTTATTTCAACAATTGAATTGTTTATAATTTTTAGGAATTTATTAACAATTTTTGGTAATCAATTAGGAGTTAGTAACTGAACCATAACGTACCTTGAACTACCATAAATAAACAACAAATCTAAACAATGCAAAAAAGTTAGTCTAAAAATTATTTTTAACCTCTCCACGCACACACCATAACCATATCCCATGAAGCATATAGATTTCATTATTTAACATTTATTATAAATAAAACTAAAAGTCCTATCGAAAAACTAAAGTTACTTCTGGATTCATCTCGGCAATATCTCTAGGTTTTTTCATTTTTTCAAAAAAGTAATTATTTAGACAATTATATTGTTTATAAATAATAGTTTTTCGATAAGACTTTTATTTTTACTAACAATAATGATTTAATAGTTAAATATATATGCTTCATGGGATAGCGTAAATATGACTGAGTGTAGGGGGTGAAAAATGTATAAACTAGCTTTTTTGCTTTGTTTAATTTTTTTTCATTTATTGTACGTCAAGTATGTTATGTTTAAGTTGGTAACTCTTAATTGTTCACCAAATTTGTTGAATAATTTCTAAAAGTTATAAACAATATGAAGAGGTGAAAAATGTTTAAAATAACTTTTGCCTTGTTTAATCTTTGTTTCATTTATGGTACGTCAAGGTATATTATATTTATGTTAGTAGCTCTTAATTCTTAACCAAAATTGTTAAATAATTCTAAAAAATTATAAACATTATGATTGTTTGAATAATTACTTTTTTGAAATAATGAAATCTTATTGTTCTATTTTTGAATAAAAAAAATTTTTTCTTATATAAAAAAGATAAATTTTCTTAAATCTCTAAACTAGAAAAAACTAGTTTATAAAAGTTTTTTTTGAAAATTCAGATCATTACAAACTTTTAATTAATAATCTGTATAATTAAATATATTTCAATTTTAAATTTTTAACAATGTATTATTTTGAATTTTTAATGTTCAGAGATAAACAGTTCGAAAAAGGACATTCGAAATTGCATCATTTTTAATTAGGAACATGAAATATCGAAGAGTCTTCAATGGAAAATATTTAAAATTAAAAAATTGCAAATTCTTATGAAATTCAAGAATGTTAAACGTAAAATATTCAAAATTAAACTACGTAAATTAAAAAATAAAATGAAAATTACCTCATTTTTTTAAATTTACATTAAAAAATCATGCAAATTCAGGTTTTAAAATTCTGTAATTTTGAAAGTCTGACTTTTGATCTTCAAAATAATTCGAAATTAGGAACTGTTATACTTTCATGTTTAAACATGATAAGCTTTTAATTGTAAGTCTTCAAAATTTTGAATTGTAAATCTTCAAAATTATTTAGGAAGTTTTAATTTTTTTAAATTAAGATTAAAAATTATACAAGCTTCAAGTCTGATTGAAAATTCTTCTTTTCGTTTATTAATTTAATTATTTTGTTAAAAATACGTTTTTTCTTTTGTGAAACAGCAGTTTTTTTATTATAGTTTTTTTAATACACTACAAACAGTAGTTTGAAAAAACTTATAAGTTAACTTTTTAATCTTTTTCATTAATAAATTTTGTTTAATTAATTTTTTTAATCAAAATTTAAGTATCCCATTTTTGGCTAAAGATTAATCTTTTTTAGTTTGGGAATTAAATACCTTGTGAAAATTTATGCAGTTTGTTGAAAACTCGAATTTTTACAAAACTAATGTTCTTGATAGAAAACTCATCTTTTTGGTTCAAAATGTAGAATTTTTTTTGCAAATATGTTTGAGGATTCAACTATTTTATTAAAAATCCTCGTTTTTGGTGGAGAGTAAGGTTTTTTAACTGATAATTCAACTTTTCAATTTTTGTTTAATAATTTACATTTTTGTACAAAAAACTGGTCTTTTTTGGTTGAAAATTCAACTACTTGAAAACAAAATTATAAACCAAATTTTTAAAGCGGAGTTAATTTGTTCAAATTTTATTTTTCTGTTTGAGAATTCAAATAGCTCCTTTGTTAATAATTCATTTTTTCAGTTGAAGATTCATCTCTATGGTTCCAAATTTAAATATTTGTTAAAAACTAATATTTCCTCAGATAAATTGAACTGCTTTATTAATATTCTTCTTCTTCAGTTGAAAGTTAAACTTTTTGAATCAAAATGCATGTCATTTTTCTTCAGAAATTCATATTTTTTTATAAAAAATTAATCTTCTTTGTTGAAAATTTATCCATTTTGGTTAAAAATTAAATTGTTGCTTGAAATATCAAACTGTAAAAAATTCATTTCTTTCTATTTATAGCTATAGTACAAAAATCATTACATTATTCGTCATTGTTAAAAATTCATCTTTTTGATTAAAATTCTTTTTTTTAATCTGGCAATTTAACTATTCCATGTTTGTTTAAACTTTGTTTGGTATATGAGATGAGTAAAAAATTAAACTATTTAATAGAAAATTCATGTATTTTGTTTGAAAAAATATATTTTTGGGTAGAAAATTAATGTTGTTTTATTGAAAATTCAAGTTTTTGGTTAAAAATTCAAATTTATGGCTCAAAATAAACTTATTTTATAAAAATTCAATTGTTTTCTAAAACATTTGTCTTTTTGATTCGAAAATTTTAATATTTAATTCATTTTAATATTTTATATTTCAAACTCGGACGTTTGATTGAAAATCCATCTTTGTATGCTGAAAATTCAACTATTTGGAAATAAATTCAACTATTTTAGGAAAATCTACTAGATTTTGAAAAATCTAATTATTTCGTTAAAAATCTAATAATTGTGTTTTGAAAATTCAACAATTTTTTAAAGTCATTATTTGTGGTAGAAATCTTTTTTTGTTGGAAATTCAACTGTTTTGTTATTCCTCCCACCTCAAATAAAACTTAATTTTACAACGCCAGAAGGAAAAAAGTTTTTTCCCTTTTTCAAATGTTAACTTTTCCCTGTAACTAGTTCGTCACTTTTTTAACTCATTGTAAAAAAAGACTATCGCAAGTAATTTTCCATGGAAGGCGAAGAGAAGTTCATTAATAATGTCGCAACTAAAACATCCAGAAAAGTTTCGCCGCGCATCAGTAAAACGTACCGAGTGCTTTAGTAATTATTTTTCTCAACGATACGAATGCAAGCGTACTAATCTCGAGAAATTTTCTTAAAAATAGGTCTCGTTACATTTTTTAATGACCTAAAAATTAAGTAAAGTTGTTGAAAAATCTCGCTTTTTGGCTAAGGATTAATTTAATTACTTATGTTGAGAATTGATATTTTTAATAAAAAATTATCCTTTTAGTGGAAACCTCAAATTTTTGTTTGAAAATTAATCTGCTTAATTGAAAATTCGTTTTTTTTTTTTTGTTGAAATTTCATCCCTTCAGTTAAAATTTAAACCATATTGATGAAAATTCCTTTTTTTATGTTGCAAAATAATTTTTTTTATAATAATTTAACTGCCCAATCTTTAGTTGAAAATTTATTTTGTAGATTCAAAATTGATCTTTTTAGTCGAAAATTCAGCAATTGAATGGAAAAGTAACCTTTTTAATAGAAAATTCGTCTTCTTTTTGGAAAATTCATGTATTTGGTTAATGACTTACTTGTTTTGTGAAGAATTAGTTCAAAATTAATTTTTTAACATTTTTATTTTTCGCGGTTAAGAATGTAACATTTTTGTTCGAATCTTGTCCATTTAGTATTAAAATTGATATCTTGACAAAATGTAATTTCCTTGTTGAATTTAACTGCTCATATATAAAATTAAAAGCCTTTCTAGTTGAAATTTAAATATTACATTTTTGGTTAAAAATTAATAATTTTGAATTGGAAATTAAATTAATTGGTTGAAAGTTGAACTACGGCATTAAATATTTATTTGGTTGCTAAAAGATACATCTTTTTTGTTGAAAATTCATCTTTTTGGTAAAAATTCAACTATTTTGTTGGGATTTTTTTTATCATAAATTTTATTTATTTGAAAACTGGAAATTCAAACATACAATTTTTTGTATACAATTGGTCTCTTTTAATCAAGGATTTAACTATATTGTTGAAAATCCCTCTGTTTAGTCAAAAAAAAATTTGTTTTCCAATTAAAATTTAATTATGGCATTTTTATTTTAAAACGTATCTTTCTAAATCATATTTTGTAGTTAAAAAGTCAACTACTTATTTGAAGATTTGTTAGTTAAAAATTAAAAATTAAACATTTGTCCATTTTTTCAGGAAATTCATCGTTTTGTAGAAATTCTATTTTTCTGGTTAAAAATGCAACTGTTAGGTTGAAAATTAATTTTATTATGGTTTACTTCAAGTGTTTTTTATTTAAAATTAAAATTCTTTTTGGTTGAAATTTCAACAATTAAATTTTTCGTTCAACATTTTTCTTCGATTTTAAATTGAGCTAGTTGTGAATTAATTATTCTACTACTTCTTTGAAAATCAATTTTCATGATTAAACTTTTCATTTTTTTTAAATTCCTTTATTTTTTGAAACTAATTTTTTTAACTAAAAATTTAACTCTACAAGTTTTGCAGAAAATTTTTTTCTTTTTAGTTAAGGATTCGACTATTTCTTTAAAAATTCCTTGTTTTTGTTCAAAATCACCTTTTGGTTAAAAATTCAACTATTTTGTTGGAGTGGCCTACTTGTAATTAAAAATTGATCTTTTTAGTTAAAAAATGAAGAATTTGGTTAAGAATTAAATTAAACTTACTAAAAGTTAAACTTCATTCAAACTTGATTTTTTCCGTTTGAAGATACAGTGTCTTCTTGAACATTCTTTTTTCTTACCAAATATATCACTATATTTAAAATTTTTTTTTATTTAAAACTAATTTTTTTATCTGAAAATTCAACTTTACCATTTCTTGTAGAAAATTTTTCCTTTTTTTTTTGTTAATAATCGGGCTATTTTTTTAAATTCTTTATTTTCTGTTTAAATTAAAATTTTAGTCAAGAATGCAGCTACTTTGTTGACGTGGCCAACTTGTAATTAAAAATGGATTTTTTCAAATTAAAAAATAAAGAATTTAATTAAAAATTAAATTAAACCAACTGGTGTAAAGTTGAACTTTATTCAAAATTTATTTTATTTTTTTGAAGTTTAATTTTTTGCATCTTTACTGTTAAAAATTGCATTATTTTGTGGATTTGGTTAAAAATCCAATTAAACGAACTGTCTGAAAGTTGAACGACTTAATTCCAAACTGATTTTTTTTAATATTAAATTTTCTTTTTTTGAAAAGACATATTTTTGAATAAAAATTACATTATTTTGTGGAATTTTGTTTTCCTTTTCAAACTAATTCTTTTTAATGAAATTTTTTGTTGTTGAAAATTTATATTTTTTGTTGTAAATTCATATTTTTGTTTAAAAAATTCAACTATTTTGTTGAAGTGCCCAACTTGTAATTAAAAATAGATCTTCCTTACTTGAAAAATTAAGAATTTGATTTAAAAATAAATTAAACCATCTGGTTAAAAAATGAACTTAATTCAAATTAATTTTTTTTTTCAGAATAATTTTATTGTATTGTTTCGTGAAATTTTGTTTATCTTTTACAACTCATTTTCTACGCTAAAAATTCAACGTTATCATTTTTTGTATAAATTTTTTTCCTTTTTAGTTAAAGATTCTTCTATTTCGTTGAAAATTTCTCTTTTTTGTTGAAAATTAATATTTTTTGTTGAAAATTCATATTTTTTGTTAAAAATTTAACTATTTTGTTCGCATGGCCCACTTTTAATTGAAAATTGATCTTTCTTAGCTGAAGAATGATGAAGTTGATTAAAAATTAAATGAATGATTTTCCTTTTTTATTACGAATTCGGCTATTGTGTTTTAAATTCTTTCCTTTTGTTGAACATTTATCTTTTTGTTTAAAAATCTAACTGTTTTGTTTAAGCGAACAAACTAGTAATTCAAAAATGATCTTTTTTAGTTAAAAAATAAAAAAATTGGTTGAAAAACTCTTGTAATTTTCTTCGAGAAGGGTTCAGTCATATAGTAGCATCAAAATTTAGGGTTGCCCGTTTTGCCATTTCGGGAGCCTAATCGGCCCGGGGATATTTCTTAATGATTTATGCCCTTCTGCTGTATGCATATATCATCATATATCGGAGAATCGTGCCGCCAGCCTGCCTGCTCTTCGCCAGGGTCTATGGGATTTGGTTTATACAGAAATATAATTAGAAAATAAATTACTGAAATTTACTTCAAGCCGATTTTTTATTTTTATTATAATGTGTTCGTGATTTTATTTTATCTAAAATAGAATTTAGGAGTGGGGGTAATTTTTATTAAGATCAAACAATTTCGAAAAACTATTTATTTTTCAATGTAACAGTTTAGTTTTTAAACTCGAAAATATCGATTTTTCATAAACAAATTTTATTTTAACAAAAGCGATGAATTTTCAACTAAATTCACGAATCCTCCCCCCCCCCCCCCCCCCCCCCCCCCCCCCCCCCCAATGAATCTTTAATAACGTGGTTCAACTTTTAATCAAGTAGTTAAATTTTAACCAAATTAAATTAATTGTCAATGAAAAATGTAATGGATTATAGTTCAATCGAAAAAGATTTTTGTTTTAAATAGAACAAAAAATTAAAATAATTCAAGAAAGACGTATTTGAACAAAATAGTTCGAATTTTAACCAAAAATATTTTGCATCCTAGGAAGAAAAAAATTGGAACGAAATTATAGTTTGAGGGATGAAAAAATTTGTAATCCAAAATAAAAATTGTGAATAACTATTTATTTTCTAAGTTTATTTGCTTCTAAAATTACATACCTGCATAGAATTTTCTTAAAATTCTTGCAAACATTTTAAAATATACCAAGATTTTAAATATGTCAAAGAATATTAGGAAACTTTTGAGTTTTTTTTATTTTACAGGACTTTACAAAATGTAATGAACAATTTGAATCAGTTGAAAAGTTTATTGGGTTGAAAGAAATTAGAAAATATTAAATAAATTTTTGAAAATCGTTAAAAGCTTTAAAATATCTTTATTTTGTTGAGAACATCTAAAATTCCTGAAGTCTGTTAAGCTGACTTGAATTATTCCTGAAATTTCAAAAAAAAAAATTCAAAGTGTTTTCAAATGTTTTAAAACTTCTTTTAATTTTTACTCAAAGCTAATTTTTTAAAACAATCAATTTAAATTTTACCAGAAAGCTAACAAAAATTATGTTATTTCCTTGAATCCTTTCAAAATCCTTAAAATCTTCTTTGTTTCGTAATCTTTGAAAATTTACATTTTGCTTCAAATGTTCTGAAATCTTTACGAGTTTAAAATTAATATATTTCTTTCTCATACATCTAAGACTTCTTAATATCTTTTAGATTAATTGAAATCTTTTTTTAAATTTATTTTTAAATGCTGAAAAATTTAAAAACGGCCTTTAAATCTTTCACGCTATTTTTTTAGAAGTTCGGAAATGTTTCTAAATATATGAACAAATTTTCAAATACTCTTTTAAAATAAATTTTTAAAAAACCCATTAGCATTTTTCACAGGAATATTTGAAATCTTTTAAAATTTTAAATTATTTTTTTTTTAACTTCTTATTATCTTTAATAATTATTCAAACTTTTTTTATTCGTTTTATAAATCAAAAAGATGACTCCAAATATTCCAACTTTTTCCAACATACTCAGAAATCTTTAAGAAAATTTGATTCCTTTTTAAATTTTCTTTTAAATTTAATTCTATTAAATAAGAATTTACTTGAAATTTTTCCAGGTATCATAAGAAACTTTTTTTAGTCTCTTGAAATGTTTCAAAATGTTTAAAAAGCTTTAAAATTAGTTTTGAATCTTTTTGAAACTTCTAACTTATTTACATTTTTTCAAAAATGTTCTAGCTTAAAAAAATTTACTATCAAATCTTTTGAATTCTTGTTTGAAATGATTTAAAATCTACTTAAATTATTGCCAAAGTTCATTCTTCAAAATAAGAAATTATTTTAAAATCTCCAAAGAATCTTAATTTTTTTTAATGTTTGGGACCTTTTAAATCATTAAAAAATTATTATTTTTTGCATCATTAAAAAATGGAGATTTTGTTTAAAATTCTTTTTAATCATCTAATGATTTTAATTACTTTTAAATAATTTTAAAGCTTATAAATAACTTTCGAAATCAATCTTCTTTGGCCTATTTAGAAACTTTGCAAACTTAAAATGAATTCTTTGAAATAAGAATTAAATCGGTAACTTTTTTTAGGGATAAAAATCACTAAGGTGCAAAATTTTATATTTTATAAATAAAAAAATGATAGAAATGTTTGAAAAATGTTTATTTCTTTTTAAATTTCCTTTCAAATCTAATTCTTTTAAATAAAAAATGACTTGAAATTTTTCCAGGCATCACAAGAAAATTTTTGTAGTCTCTTGAAATGTTGATATGAAGAAATGTTAGAATGTTTGAAAATTTGTAAAAAGCTTCAAAATTATTTTCCAATCTTTTCAAAATATCTAACTTACTTAAATTTTTTCAAAAGTTTTGTAGCTTAAAAGAATGTATAATTAAACCTTTTAATTCTTTTTCAAAATGTAAGGAAATCCTTTAAAATGTTTCGAAATCAATTTTAATTATCGCTTAAAATTCATTCTCTAAAATAAGAAATTATTATAAATTTCCAAAAGAATCTTATTTTTCTTTATTTTCTCAAGATTTAAATAAGTTTTGAAGTTATTAAAAACTTGTGAATAACTTTCGAAATCAATCTTTTTTGGTCAATAAAAAATCTCGCAAGCTTAAAATTAATTCTTAAAAATAAAAATTAAATCGTTAATTTTTTTAATGATAAAAAATCACTAAAATGCAAAATGTTCTATTTTATCGAAAATGTTTAAAAAATTTAATAATAAATTTTATTATAAAGTAAAATTAGTTATTTGGACATTTTTATTTATTTTTTATTCATTTAAAAAATTGACGACGCAGACAAAGAATTATATCTAGTTAGTTACATAATTTGTATTAAAAAAGTATTTTTTTCCCCAGATTTAATGATTGCAATTATTTTTGTGGAACATCTTTGAACTTTTCAAAACTGGAAAGAAATCTCAACAACGTAGTTCTCTAATATCCAAACTTTATCGCCTAAAGTTCCTCACATCGATCCCGAAGTTAGAAAAAAATTGAGAGCTATCAATTTGTTTTTTTTATTTCAAATAACGCGCAAAATCGTCAATATTTTCCGAACTCAAGACAATAAAATTCTCCAAACAAAAGTGATGAAAATCCAAATATCTATAAGGATCCAGCTTAAACTTTGATTCACAGAAATGTACTTTTCTTTACTTTCAGAAGTAGAAGTATTTCCGATTCAGAAGAGAAAAACATTCTTGCCAAGTTTTAATCAATATTTATTACTAATTTTTATACTATTTTGAATTTTACTTTCTAAATTTAAAATTGTGATTGTTAAATTTTTAATGACCTTTTTAATTTTTATATAATTTTTAATTTTTACAGATTTGAACGAATTCATGTTGAAATTCTTTAATGAATTTCGCTCTCTTCATATTTTAACTGAAAATTTCACTTACTTTCATTAAAAATTAAATTTTCAGTTGGAAATTAATCCATTTTCTTAAAAAATCGTTTTTTTTGTGTGCTAAAAATTATTTGCACTGACAATACAATTATGCTATTTTCAGAAATACAGAATAACACTTTTTTGAGATGGTTAAAAAAATTGAGATTCGTGATTTTATTTTACAAACGAAAAAATTCCTCTTTTTTATTTGTTTTAAGAATGTTCTTGTTTTTTTCGTTATTTTCACTTATATGCAAAATGAATTATTCTTATAACTTAATAGGAAAATCCAAAAATTTTGCATTTAAAGTAAATTTCTTTAATGCGAAAAGTCTAATATTATATTTTTGGTTAAAAATTGATATCTTTTGGTTAAAAATTTTACTGCATGGTTAAGGATTTAATTATTTTGTTGAACATTCGATTTTCATAGTTGAAAATTAATTTTTTGAACTTGAAATTTAACAGTTCAATTTTGGTTGAAAATTTATTGTTTTTATATAACATTCAACTAGTCAATTTGTCACAGAGAATTCATAATTTGTGGCAGAAAATTCGACTACTTAGTGAATACTTAGACTAATTTATTCAGTATTAATCTGACTAGTTAAAATTTCAACTATTGTGTTAAATTTTTTTTCTGTTTTGATTTAAAATAGATTTTTTACTGAAAAATTAACTATTTTATTCTTAGTTGAAATTTAATATTTTGAAAAAAAATTTATTAAAAATTCAACTAATTGAAAAAAATCTTTTTATAATTGATTATTTGAACTATTTAACTAAACTTAACTATTTTGTTGAAAATTCGTTTTTCTCTTGTGGAATATCAGTTTTTGCACATTTTCTTGGAAATTTAATTTTTCTGTTTGTTAAAAATACAATTGTTTGGTTAAAAACTAATCTATTTTGATTAATAGTTTAATTATTTTGTGAAAAATTTGCCTTCTTGTTTGAACTCAACAGTGTTTAATTTGAATTAAAAATATTGTTTGCTTGAAATATTTTGTTAAAATTTTAACTGTTTTTACGAAAATCCATCCTTTTGGATAGAAACTTCGTACTTGTAGATTGAATATTTAATGGCCTTTCGAAGAAATCGTCTTATTTGTTTAAAAATTAAACTATTTGGTTCAAAATTCATTGTCTTTTTAAAAAATGTGCTCTTTGGTTCGAAAATTCAATTATTTTATTAAGAATGCAAATTTATTAAATTTAAATATTTTAGGTTTCAAAATGCAAACGTCTAGAAATAATTCGTCTTTTTGTAAAAAAATTCATGTATTTGGTTGAAAAGGTAACTGTTTTTTTAGTAATTAATTCTTTTAATTCAACTATTTGCGTGTAATATTTACAGATAAAGAATTTGAATACCCGATTAAAAATTGAACAATGTTGTCAAAAATTTAATTATTTTTTTGAGAATTGAATTTTTTTCTCAAAAACTCTTCTTTTCCGATTGAAAAATGATATTTGTTAGATTGAAAATTCGCCCTTCTGGATTGCAAATTTATCTTTTTTCGTCCTTATGAGTAATAATAATAATTGATTTTCATTTTTCCAACATGCATGGTCTTAAATGAATACTATTTTAAATATTTATTTTTCTTTACGGATTAAAAATTATACTATCTGTTTAAAATTCCCCATTTTTGGTTGAAAGTTCAACTATTTGTTCTGTAAATGCAACACTTTGATTTTAAAATAACTTTCTTTTATTTGTGGAAAATTCAAATATTTGGTTAAAAATTAATTTTTTCAGCTTTGAAAGTCACCTGTTTTCTGAAACATTAAACTTTTTAGCTTAAAAATTTTAGGTAAAAAATTTAACTGTTTTTTGTTGTTGAAAATTCATATATTTTGGTTTAAAATTCAACTATTTAGTCCAAAATGTACTTTACTGATTAAAGATGCATCGCTTTAGTTAAAAGTTAATTTTTTTGTTTAAAAATTTAACCAATTTAGCTGAAAATTCGTATTTTCATTTGAAAATGTTTTTGTGTATTTTTTTAAATATAATTGTTTCTAAGTTATACTAAAAATGTTTTCTGTTTAAAATATCAATTTTTTTAAACATTATTGTACTTGGACCTGAAGTCTCAAGCATTTGATATTAATTTCAAAATTGTACAAATGCATTCATTTTATTTAAAATAATTTACTCCCCTATTTCCGTAAAAACTCTTCTTTTTTCCCTCCTTAGAGTATTTTTTGTATTACCTTTTCAAGCGTTTATCAAATGAAATCGAAAAAAAAATTGACCTAAAAGGGAGTTCTGGTTGTTTGTATTGGTAGCGTCACCCTTGGGGGTTCAAGCTGTGTATGCTGATCTGTGACGAAAAAGGGTAGGGGTGAAAAAGTTTTTAAAATAGCGTGACCTAGTTTTTGAACGGCCCTTAAAGAATTTTGTTATAAGTTTCCTTCAGAATATATTTTTTAAACTTTATTTTCTTTACAATTATATCAGAAAAGTGGCAAAGCACCTTGGTAAAAAAATAAAAAAAAGTCTGATTAATTAACTTATTATTAGAGAATAATACATTTTTTACTGTATTATTAAGGAATAATAATTATTTATTTGAAAAATTAATTTTGAAAAGCGGAAATGGAACTATATGGAAAAGTAGCTCATGAGGACTCTGAAAGAATATAATTAATTTAGATGGACTTTAAGCTTTAACAAAATATGTTGAAACCATTTTTTTTTACTTTTTATATTTTCGTGGATGTCAATTTTTTAAATTTCCGAATGCTTGAATTTAAAAAAGTTTACTGTTTTTTTCAGATGAAGATTCACCTCTTTTTGAAAAATTCCATGTGTTTATTGAAAATTCGTCTTTTTGGTAGATAAATTATTTTCATCTTTGAATTTTTGATTATATCTGTTTTCTTCTTTGACGGTTAAACCTGTTTCAGACCATTTTCTTGATTTTATTTTCATTTTCAGACTAATTTTTTCAACTAAAAAATCAACGTTATCATTTTTTGTGTGAAATTTCATCATTCTTAGCTAAGCATTCCGTTATTTTTGAAAATTCCTTTTTTTTGGCTGAGAATTAATATGTCCGTTTAAAAATGTAACTATTTTGATGACGTAGCCAACTTGATCTTTCTTAGTTGAAAAATAAAGAATTGGTAGAAAATTAAATTAAACCGAATAGCTGAAAGTTGAACTTTACTCAAAATTGATTTTTTTTAAGATCCATTTTTTTTATTGCATCTTTCTTCTTAAAAATACCACTCTTTAATTTTTTTCCATTTCAAACTAATTTTTTGTCTTAAAATTCTACTTTTCCATTTTTTGTATAAAATTTTTTCTTTTTTCTTTGGTTGAGCTTAGAGTTATTTTTCTAAAGTTCCTTGTTTATATTAAAATTCATATTTTTGTCAAGAATTCAACCATTTTGTTGAAGTGGCCAACTTGTGATTAAAAGTCGATATTTTCTAGTTGAAAAATGAAGAATTTAGTTAAAAATTACATTAAACTAACTGTTTGAAAGTTAAACGACTTAATTCAATTTTTTTTCTTTTTTATGAATATTAATATTGTTTTAAATATGCATATTTTTTATAAAAATCGCATTATTAAAAAAAAATGTTTTCATTTCAAACTATTTTTTTAAAGTAAAATTTTAACTTTACCATTTTTTGCGTATCACTTTTTTCTGTTCGTTGAGCGTTCTGTTATTTTTTTTAATTGTTTGTTTTTATTCAAATTCATATTTTGATTTAAGATGAATTTTTTAGTTTAAGAATGCATCTCTGATATTGAAAAATTGTATTATTCCGTGGATTTTTTTGTAAATTTCAAAATTATTTTTCTAACTAAAAATCCAACTTTACCATTTTGTATATAAAATTTTTCCCTTCAAGTTAAGGATTCGACTATATAGTTAAAAATGTCTGGGTTTTGTTAAAAATAACCTTTTTATATACCTTTTTTGTTATCAAAAGTTATTCATTATTTAGTTTTAAAAATTAATTTGAAAAGCGGAAAAGAAACTATGTGGAAAAGTAGCTTATGAGGACCCTGAAAAAAGTATAATTAATTTAGATGGTCTTTGAGCTTTGAAACTTTAAGCTTATTTGAAACAATTTTCATAATTTTTATATTTTCGTGAATGTCAATTTCTTAAGCTTCCAAAGGCCTTGACTTTAAAAAATTTTTCTGATTTTTTGCAGCCTCATTAGAGATTATTAATAATTATTAGACACATTTTTTTAAATAATTTTTTAAAAAATAATTATACTCAAAGAGACAAATTCTCAATAAAGTACATACATTTTTAACCAAGCATTTCAATTTTCAACCAAGAAGATGAATCTTATATCAAAAAATACGAATTTGTAACAAAAAACATCAACTTTACACCCAATATTTTAATTTTTAAACGAAATGTTGAATTTTCAACCAAATAGTTAAATTAAAAAACTGTATTAAAAATTTTTAGTTCTTGAAAATCTTTATTTAAAAAACATAACAATTTTTAAGCGTGGTAATGATTGTTTTTTTTCAACATAACAAATATTTAATTAAAAAATAAATATATAATTAAGTATTTCAATTTTTGAAAAAAAATAAACACTTGAAGTTTCTACCAAATAATTAAATACTCAAATCGAAAACACAAATTTTCAGACCTAGAAGACAATTATTTAATAAAATGGTTACATTTTTAACCAAAAATAATATTTGTTCAAAAAAATGTTTTTATCCAATTTTTGAATTTTCAAGACCAAACGATGAACTTTCGAAAGAAACAGTTGAATTTTCAAACCAAAAAGAAATATTTTTACAAAACCGTTTTATTTTCTACCGTTTCAAAATAAAATCGATTGCTCACGTCATTCAATCAGTTTTTTAATGGATCATTTTTAACAATTGGGTTTGATATTTTGACGTAGAAAAGTTTATCAAAAATTTTAAACGAATTAAAGTGGATTGGAAAATTATTCTGATACACGTATACTCTAAATTCTATTTTACGCTTTTATGTAGAGCAAGAGGGCTCTATAGATTATTCTGCTCGAAAAATATTCTTGACTCGAATTTGCTTTTCTTTTCACTTTTTCTTTAGGAATTTTTTGTTTCAAAAATTTAAATTGAATGCGAATTTAGCAAAAAAGAGAGATTGGGGAAAGTCGATAATCAGTTTCTTCTCCTCTATTTAGAAATTGAAATTAAACTGCATTTCTTCATTCCCTTAACTTTATAAGAAATGTTTTTTGATGAAAGTGAATTTAAATTTTTAAAAAATTGGAATTACCTAATTATACTTTGTCCAATGCTAAGCCAGCAGAAAGTGGATGAAGGAGCTTCTTACAGTAGAACAAGTTTCGCTTAGTCAGACAATGTGATTTAAATTCTGTACATCATGTAATATTTAAAAATAATTTCATGCCACTTTGAAGACTTATTTACTTAAATATAATTATTAATTATCTTTTTCTGAAAAATAAGGGTGTGTCAGGAAAATCTCGAAAGAATTTTTTTCGCTTTTCCTCAATGCCGATTGAGTAATTCAAAAAACTCGAAGGAAAAAGACCTTTGCCAAATTCGCACCCATAATTGAGACGTGACTTTCAATTGTGTGCACAATAAGACTGATAAAAATTTAATATTCATTAATTTTTCTTTTTATTATTATATTTTTAATTTAAAAAACTTATTTTCAATCAAGAAAAAGGAAATTTTCAACCAAACTGATAAATCCTCAAAAACAAAAAAATCTTAACAAAGCGTGTAATAGTTGATACTTGCACGAAACAATATTTTAATTATAGATAAAAATCTATGGAATTAGAGGAAATAATATGAATTTTTAACAAATAGGTTGAATTTTAAACCAAAAATGATTTTTTAATCAATAGAAAAAAAAATCTTATCGAAACTTTAGAGTTTTCAATTACACAAAAAAGATAAATTTTCAACAAAATAGATGAATTTTCAGCTGAATAAAAAATTGTAAGCAAAAAATAAAACAGTTTAATTTTAAGTTAAAAAAAAGTTTCTAGTGAAATAAAATGAAATTTCAACGAAATTTTCAACCAAACAGATGAATTTTCAACCAAAAAATTAAGTGTGTCCGAAATAACAATTTTCAAAATTAAGGAAATTCAAATGAGATTAAAATCAAATGTAAAATTCTACTTAACATTCAATAGTCATATTAATTAAACCATCTTTGTAAATCTTGCTCCAATCTGTCCAAATAGTTAAAGTTTTAATTAAAAAAATTAGTTTTTAATATTAGGAAAAGAAATTTGAACCTATTAAATGAATTTCAACCAAAAGATTAATTTTGTAATAAGAAATAATATTTTTGAACAAAATATATGAATTATTAACTGAATATTTCAACTTTTAATTCAAAAATTCAGTATAAATTTGAATTTGCAATCAAAAAGGTTAATTTTTCACACAAAAAATAAACTTTTAACAAAATAGGAATTTTCAACTAAAATAGGTCGATTTTCTAGCAAAAATCAAATAGCTACATTTGCAGTAAAAAAAAGAAATTGTCAATATTAATTGTTGAATTTTTAACCAAAGGAATTAACTTTTAACTAAAGTGATGCATCCTCAATCAAAAAAATTAATTTTTTATTGAATGGTTGAAGTCTCAACTCAGAAGAGGAATTGTCTATAAAAAACACAAATTTTCAAAAAAAATTTTTTAACTAAACAGATGAATTTTCTACCAAAAAGACTAAATGTCTATGAAAACCAAAATTTTTGAAGAAAATTAGAAAACTTTAAAAGATTTCAAGGAATTTTTAATGAATATAATAAGATGAAGCTGTTTAAAAAATTTTAAGTGATTGTTAAGTCAGTTGAAATTTAGGAGATATCGAACGTTTTCATACGACCTATAATTTCTTAGAATATTTTGAAAAGATTTCTTGGGATTTTTGAAGGATTTGATCAGATTTTCAAAGATGAAGATATTTTAATTAATTTTCCCGGATTTCGGGAATTCTAAGTAGATTGAATCAATTTATTATTTTTTTGTTTATTTCTTAAGATTGTATGAGAAGAAAACCGTTAATGTTACAAACCAATATAATAAAAGTAATATTTTACTTAAATTTAAAAAAATTTAAATATGAGAAGGATATCGATTATTTTTCGTTTTTCAGCTAACTTCATTTGTTGCAAATAACTTTTGCATCATCGGTTTAAAAAAATTGGGCAATAAAAATTGTCTGACCTGAAAGAATACTGTTATGGATTAACCTATAGATCAATTGCTTTTCAGGTAAGAAGAAAATAAATAAATGTAAAAAACTTAAGATGCATTGAAGCATATTTAATAATCTTAAAATATCAATTAATTTCAATAAGGAAATTAAACTTTAAAGACATAAAATTAATTTTTGTAATCCTGAAATTGATTTTTAAAAAACATCTGCGAAGAAAGGGATCTAATGCTTGTACGAATTGAATCCCCTCCACTTGACCGCGCATCTTGACGCGCTGAGTCGGCAAGCTGGAATGTAAGTATTCGGGCATCCTCTACGAATAGCACCCCCTCCAACTACCAACAAATCTTTACGCGTCGAGTCTGCAAGCTGGAATTTGAGTAGTAGGGACGCTTCTATGAAAATCATCCCCTCCACTTGCCTCCGCATCTTCACGCGCTGAGACCGCACGCTTGAATTTAAGTAGTAGGGGCGCCTTTAGAAAAGCATCCCCTCCACTTGCCACTGCAAATTTACGCGCTTTGTCTGTGCGCTTTGCTAACTGAACGTAGATATAGTGGTAACGGACTGTACTTTAATTACGTCACAGCTCAAGGGGAAGGGAAGGGACGAGAGATTTTGTTACGATTTGTTACGATAGGGGGGGGGGGGGGGGTTCCTTCATTTATGTACGTGATTTTTGGAAATTCGTAAATAAACAATAACTCAGATTAATTATACAGAAATTTATTAGGATTTTAACCTTTCGCATCACAGAGACCTGCTAAGGGAAATATGAACCTAGCCAACAGCAATTTTTAAAAAGTCAGATAATTGCTATAACTTTCAATAACTGTCAAACATAATAAATTTGTAATATTTCAATTTTAATTAAAATTTTGTTTATTCCGTTTATAAAAGATTCTAGGTTTAAAATATTGCAAGTTTCAGATTTTGATCTAAAGTCTTTTTTGGATGATAATTCAACCATTTTTTTTTAATTTGTCTTTCTAATTCAAAAAATCATCTATTTTAGTAGAAGATTGATCAAATTAGTTAAATATTTATTTCTTTGTTAGAAAAGCTACATATTTTGTTAATTTTTTTTTTACTAAATATTTTCAATGGAAAACTTATTTTTTTCGTTTTAGCTTGAATATGATTTTTTTTTGTTCATAGATTAACTATTTGTTAAAAATTCATTTTTGGTTTAAGAATTGGTATTTTACTTAAAATTTTACTTTTTCGCTTGAAAATGTATCCATTTTGTTAACGATTTATCTTTTTTTAAGTAACAAATTAATTTTTTTACTGAAACTTTAATTATTTCATTTCTGATAGAAAATTGATTTTTTTCAATAAAATGCAAATATTTGTTCTAAAACTTATATATTTTCGTGGAAAATTATCTTTTCAGTAGACAGTTATATTCTCTCTTTAAAATTGATCTTTTTAGTTGAAAATCCAACCATAATTAGTTTACAAATAATTTTTTCCGTTGAACATTCATCATTTGAGTTGAAAATCCACTTCTTTGGTCGAAAATGTAACAGTTTTGCTAAGAATTCGTTTGTTTTAAGTTTAAAATTACGTTTTTCAACTAAATAATTAACTATTCCATTTTTGATTAGAAATTTATCTTTTGCAAATCATAATTCAACTATTTATTTCAACAATCTTTTTTTTGTTAAAAAATGATCTTTTTGGTGAAAAATGAACCTCCTCTCTTGAAAATTGATCTTCTTGGTTGAAAATTTAAACATTTAATTGAAAATTGATTTTTTTGGTTCGAAATTCTTCATTTTATTGAAAAAATCATTTTTTTGCTTGAAAATGTAAATATTGAGTTAAAAAAATTAGTGTTTTATTGAATTTTGTTTCTTTTTTCAATCAAGTTTTTTATTAAAAAGTTTCACTATTTCGTATTTGGTTGAAAAGTATTTTCTTTTCTGTCAATAAATCAACTATTTGGTTCAAAATTCATTTCTGGAAGAAGATTCATCATTTCAGTTGAAGATTTACTTTTTTGATTGAAAATGTAAATATTTTGTTAAATATTCATCTTTTTTCGTAAATAATTTATTTTTTTGATTCCGTTTATAAAAGATTCTAGGTTTAAAATATTACAAGTTTCAGATTTTGATCTAAATTCTTTTTTGGATGATAATTCAACAATTTTTAAAAAATTTTTCTTTTTAGTTCAAAAGTTCATCTATTTTAGTAGAAACTGCATCTTATCCTTAGACAAAAATGCAACAGTGTTTTTAAAAATTCAAAAATAAATATAAAAATGCAACTGTCTGGTTAAAAATTCAACAATTTTGTTAAAAAGTCATCCTTTTAGTCAAATATTCAATTTTTTTTTTGAAAATTCAACTATTTCACAATTTTTTTTTATTTCATGTTTTGACATTGAATAGAAAACTGTAATCTTTTTTAGTTAAAAATTCAATTCAAAACAAACTTGTCTTTTAGATTTAAAACCTTGTCGGTTTTAGTAGAAATTTCATCTTCCTCGGATAAACATGACAGCTTTTTGTTGAAAATATAACAATTTTGTTCAAAAGTCATTTTTCTAGACGAAAACTCAAATGTTTTGTTGAAAATGCAACTATTTCACAGAGAACTAAATTCTTTAAAATTCATATTTTGTGTTGAAATGTCAACTCAAAATTTTTTTCGGATAATAATTCGACTGTTTTTTTGTAACTTGTCTTGTGGATTTAATATCAATCACCTGTTTTAGTAATGATTACCTCGTTCTTGGATAAAAAATGCAACTCTTTGTTTGAACATTCATCAATTTTGTTAAAGAAATCCCTTTTGGTTGTAAATTTAACTGCTTTGTCATAATTTTTTTTTAGATTCAAAATAGATGTTTTTGTATGCAAATTCGAAAAGATTTTTACAAAATTTTTATTTCCAATTTCAAACTTGACCTGTTTTAATAGACATTTAATCTTTTTTGTATAAAAATAAAACTATTTGTTCAAAATTAATCTCCTTTGCTTGATGATTTAATTATTTAAATCAATATGTTACGAAATTATTTTTAGTCGAAAAGTTATATTTTGAGCAAAAAATTTATTTCTTTGGTTGATTGTTTACCTATTTTCTTGAAAACTGTTCCTTTTCACTTGAAAATTCAACTACGTGAGTAAAAAATCAACTACTTTGTTGAGATTTTTTTTTAATAAAGGTTTATCTCTTTGATGAAAATTTAACTATTTTGTTAAAAATTATTTTTTTGTCGCTGAAAAGTAAATTTTTGTACAGAAAATTCGTCTTTTGGCTTAAAGATTCAACAATTTAGAATCATTTTTTTTTCTTCCGCTACTGAAAAATCTGTATATACTGAAAATTCGTTTTTCTGATTGTAAAATTAATTTTTTCAAATGAAGCTTCATCTTTGTAGGTGTTGAAATTTAATTATTTAAAAAAATGTTTTTATTCCATTCAACATTCAAGTATTTTGTTAAAAAGTATCTTTCACAGAAGAAAATTAGTTTCTTCGTTTAAAATAAATGAAATGAAAGATCCTACCTTAAAAAACATTGCATGATAAAAATTCTGGTATTTGGATTTTAATGGTAAAAAAAAATTACAAATTGTTCAACGAGAAATTTAAAAATTTTCAAAATGAAGTTTCAACCCTGCAAAACGCATTTTAAACGCAAAAAATTTTAATTAGTCTCAAGCACCATATCTTATTATTTCTTGAAACTATAAATTACGTAATTTAAGTACGGCCCTAAAGTAGTAGGGCTCCTCTTCGTAGAGCTCTCCCCACTACTTAAATTTCTGCTTGCGCTCATCAGGCCTATGTTTGCAGCTCAATACCAAAAAATCGAATTGGCCTAGAAATGATCTAATTTTTGCAAATAAAATTAAAATTTGAAAACTATCGCTTGGAATAAAAAAAGAAAAATCTATTTTTATCTCATAAAAGTAGATTAAATTCCAATTTCCAACCTTGATTTTCTGTTTGTAACTTTAGAACTAGTTTCTGCGATTCGGATTTCTTGGAATTAGCATTGAAATTGTTTGACCGATCTGGAAATTTAAGGAACTGTTCAAGACTTAAAATTCTTTGAAATCTTTGATGAGATAATTTCGCAGTGGGAATAAAAGTCGAGGATGCGGTAAAAAAAGAGAAAGTGCCGACGCAGTATTTCAGAATGGTTGCCAAGTTTAATGCAACTTCGGTTTTCGGTCGCCGTCGGCGTCGTTGTTGCTACGAAAGTCGGACGCCACGTTGGCGCCTCATCCTACCCTCTTCCTTTTCCTCTTCCTATTGTGCATTCACTGCTTTATTCTCCGCTCCTATTTTACCAAACAGTGCTTCCTTCTGCAGGTCACGCCGAAAATTTGCAGTTCCCCCTATTCTTCTTTTTCCTTTTCTTTTTGCCCCACTTTCTTCATTTTATTCATTTATCAAATTTTAAGAGCAGATTTAACGAGAAGGATTATTCTCATTCAAGATCGTTGGAAAAAAAGATGGAATGCATTTGGCTCAAGATTTGTAACCAAATGTTGGTATTTTCAAGAAAATGTATGATATTTCAACCAAATAGTTTAAATTTTATTTCCAAAAGTAATCACTTTAATACGAAAAATAAATATTTAAATTGTTGACGAAGAAAATGGGTTTTAAACCAGATAGTTGTATTTTTAAACAAAAATGTTAAGTTTAAAGAGAGAAGATTAATTTTTTACTTAAAAGATCAATTTTCAAGAAAATATGTAAATTTTAGATCCAATATTCCAAATTTTATTTTTAAAAATCAAGTTTTAATTAGGAATCAAATAGTTAAACTTTTAGTTAAAAAAAAAATACATTTTTTACAAAAGAAAATGTTAATTTTCAACAAAATAGTTACATTTTAAAGCAAAAAAGTGAATTTTCAACAATGACAAATCTTCAAGCAAAAATGAACTTTTAACGAAATAGTTGAACCATTTCTCAAAAAGATTACATTTAAGAAAATAAAATAAATTATCTACCAAAAATACGAATTTTCAAGAAAATATATCATTTTTAGAATAAATATTTGAATTTTATGTTCAAAATAGATAAGATTACAATCAGGAATGAAATAGTTAAAGTTTTAGTTAAAAAATAAATTATTTACGAAAGAGATAAACATTTAACAAAATAGTAACATTTTCAATCAAAAAAGTAAATCTTCAACTAAAATGATAAATCTTCGTTAAAAAGTGAATTTTGAACCAAATAGTTGATTTATTGACAGGAAAGATAATACTTTTCAACCAAATATGAAACAGTAAAATTTTTAATAAAAAACTTGATTGAAAAAAGAAACAGAATTCAACAAAACAGTTAAGTTTCCAAGCAAAGAAATGACTATTTAAGTGGAATGATGAATATTTGAAGAAGGAAATTCATTTTAGCTAATTCCTTATATAATAATATATATTTATTTATTTTTAAGAAAGAACATGGATTTTCTACAAAAAATTAACTAATTTTAATTTAAAAATCGATATTAAAATAAAAAAAATACTAATTTTTTGAACTCAATATTTACATTTTCAAGCAAAAAAGTAATTTTTTCAAGAAAATGAAGAATTATAAACCAAAAAAATTAATTTTCAATTAAATGTTCAAATTTTTAACCAAAAAGATCAATTTTCAAGAAAGGAGGCTCATTTTTCACCAAAAATACAAATTTTCAACAAAAAAAAGATTGTTTGAATAAATAGTTGAATTTTTATTTGCAAAAGATAAATTTGTAACCAAAAATAGAATAGTTAATTTTTTTAGTTGAAAAACGTAATTTTGAACTTAAAACAAACGAATTTTTAGCAAAACTGTTACATTTTCGACCAAAGAAGCGAATTTTCAACTCAAATGATGAATGTTCAACGGAAAAAATTATTTGTCAACTAATTATAGTTGGCTTTTTAACTAAAAAGATTAATTTTTAAGAGAGAAGATGACTGTCTACTGAAAAGACGATTTTCTACGAAAATATATAAATTTTAGAACAAATATTTGCTTTTTTATTGAAAAAAATCAATTTTCCACCAGAAATGAAATAATTAAAGTTTCAGTAAAAAAATTAATTTGTTACTTTAAGAAAAGATAAATCTTTAACAAAATAGTTACATTTTCAAGCGTAAAAGTGAATTTTTAAGTAAAATACCAATTCTTGAACCAAAAATGAATTTTTAACAAATAGTTAATCTTATGAACAAAAAAAATCATATTCAAGCAAAAACGAAAAAAATAAGTTTTCCATTGAAAATCTTAAGTAAAAAAAAAAAGAAATTAAACCAAATACTTAGCTTTTCTAACAAAGAAGCAAAAAATTTAACTGATATGATCAATCTTAAAATTGATAAATAAATTTTAACAAAATAATTATATCCTCAACCAAAAATATTAATTTTCCAGGAAAAAGATGGATTTGCTATGAAAAAATATTGATTTGAAAACAATATCTGATTTTTCGAGAAAAAATTAAATTTTCATTTTTTTCGTGTATAATTAATGAATTAACTAAATATTAATTCCTGACTGAAAAAAAACTAATTTTTTACTCAATAATTACATTTTCAACCAAGAAGAGAATTTTGTACTAAAATAATGAGATTTCAGCAGAAAACGAATAATTTTCAACCAAATAGTTGGCGTTTTTAACAAAAAGATCATTTTTCAAGAAAGAGAATTTATTTTTTAAGCAAAAACACAAAGTTTAAAGAAAATATATGATTGTTTAAATAAATAGTTGAATTTTGATTTAGAGAGATGAATTTTCAACCAAAAATGAAATGGTTGATTTTTTAGTTGAAAAACGTAATTTTCAACTTACAAAACTTACAAAAATAACTAAAATAAAAAGATTAATTTTAATAAGGGAAGATAAATTTTCTACGAGAAAGATGAATTTCCAAGAAAATATATAATTTTTGGAATAAATATTTGACTTTTGATCAATTCAATTTTTAACCAGAGAAGTGATTTCTTAACTAAAATGTTTAATCTTCAAAGAGAAATTAAATTTTATCCAAAATAGTTGATTTATTAACAAACAAAAATCTTTGTCAACCGAAAATAAATAAATTAATTCTAAATATAAATATCAATAGCCTAAAAGAAGATTAAGTGTTCACAAAAAATACAATTTCTTAAGAAGATAAATTACTGCTTAAATAAATAATTGAATTTTGATTCAGAAGAGATCAATTCTCTACCAAAAATAGAATAGGTAATTTTTTAGTTGAAAAATATGATTCTTACTTCAACAAAATATTTTTAGCAAAACAGTTAAATTCTTGAAAAGAAAAGTGAATTTTTATCTAAAATGCTGAATGTTCAACGGAAAATTAATTTAGAATCAAATAGTTGGACTTTTAGTTAAAAAGATTAATTTTAAATTTTTAACCAAAAATAACACATTAGAACTTTTTGTTAAAAAATTCATTTTTTGCTTTAAAAAAAGACGATTTTTTAACTAAATTTATAAATCTACAAACATTAATTTTAAATAAAGTAGTTTAATTTTCAAGGAAAATAATAATTTTATCTTATCCTTTTAAAATTTTTTTAAATAGTGTATTAATACGTTTTCATTGTGTATTAATAAATTCTAAAAAATACACAAAAAATCAATTTAAAAAAAGACAAAATTCAATAGAGGACTTCTAAACAATATCAGATTGTTCATTCGAATTTTTTGCAGAAAAATTTGTTGCCTAAAAAGGCTTCCTAATTCACACCTTTTTTGTGAAATAACCCGAAAAGCCCAGAAAGGTGTAAAATGTTTTAAAAGGATAAAAGAAGACGTGGATTTGTGGGGTGTCAGAAATCGATGCCGATACTCCCCATTCTTGGGATGTCTGCAGGTGACCTGGGTATCAACATTTTATAGAGCTTGTCTACAATCCTGATTTTTTTTATTTCATTTTAACCTGCGGGGTTTTTAATCAGATTATAACTTTGAAAAAAAAGATATATGATTTTTCTAATCTAAATTCTAATTTTTATTTGGAAAAGATGAATTTTCAACCCAAAATAGAATTCGTAAATTTTCAGTTAAAAAAACAAATGCCTAACTAATGAAACGAATTTTTAACAACTTTTAACTAAATGAGTGGGTTTTTAACCAAATATTGAGTTTTTCACGAAAAATATCAATTTTCAAGAAAAAACATTAATTTTACACTAAAAAGAAGAATTTTGAAGCTAATATATGATTTTTTTAATGGTTAAATTTTTAACTAAAATAATAAATCTTTAACAAAAAGATTAATTTTAACCAAATAGTTAGGGTTTTAATCAAGAAGATTGATTTTAAAGAAAGAAGGTTTAATTTCTGCGAAATAGACGAATTTTCAAGAAAATATAATTTTTCAAACAAATAGTTGAATTTTGTTTTGAAATGATGAATTTTCATCAGACAAGGAAAAGTTCAGTTTTTACTTGAAAAAATTAATTGCGAACAAATTAAAAACCAATTTTTAACAAAATACTACAACTTTCTACCCAAGAAGTGAATTTTTCAGTGAAATAATGAATATTCAATAACAACAAATATTAATTTTTAACCAAATATTTGTATTTTTAACCAAATAAATTAGTTTTACAGAGAAAAGATTAATTTTCTATAAGAAAGACGAATTTTTCAGAAAAATGTGATTTTTCGAACTGATAGTTGAATTTTAATTTGAAAAATAAAAATTTACAACCAAAATGATAAATTTGAACAACAGAAATTTTCATTTTTGAACAAATATTTGGATTTTTTAACAGAACAAATGAGTTTTAAAGAGAGAAAATTACTTTTCTATCAAAAAGACGAATGTTTCAGAAAAATATGATGATTTTTCGAACGGATAGTTAAATTTTGATTTGAAAAATGTAAATTTTCAATAAATAAAACTGAATTAATAATTAAAATGACGAATCTTTATCAACAACATTAAAATGAATTTTCAAATTAAAATTTGGATATTTAACCGAAAAGGTCGATTTTGATTTAAAAAAGATAAATTACTAACCATAAATGGAATGGTTAACATTTTTATTTAAAAATTGATTCCCAAATAAAAAATACCAATTTTTATTAAAATACTTATTAAAATTCTTAAATGGAAGAAAGCGAATTCTTAGAAAAAATAGTGAAATTTTTTACCAGGGAAGTAAATTTGTAACTAAAGTTATGAATTTTTCGCCCAGAAAATTAATTTCTAACCAAACAGTTAGGCTTTTAACCAAAAAAATTAATTTTAAAGCGAGCAAATTATTTTTCTATGAAAAATACGAATTTTCCATAAAATATGTGATTTTTCAAATTGACAGTTATAATTCCATTGGAAAAATATAAATTTTAAACAAAAAATAGAATAATTTGATTTTTAGTTGAGAAAATTAATCCTCAAATAAGTAAGAGCAAATTCTTAACAAAATAGTAACACTTTTAACCAAGGAATCTAATTTATAACTAAAATTATGAATCTATAAGAACAGAATTAATTTTTTTTTTAAATATTTGGCGTTTTCACTCAAAAGATCAATTTCCAAGAAAGAAGATAATTTTTTCACCAAAAAGACGAATTTATAAAAAAATATATATAACTGTTAAAACGAATAGTCGAATTCTGATAAAAAAAAGATAAATTACGAAGCAGAAATGCAATGGTTAACTTTTTAATCCTTAAAATTAATTTCCAACTAAAAAAAAATTATTTTTATGAAAGTAGGTAAATGTTCAACCAGAGAAGTGCTTTTTTTACTAAAATCATGAGTTTTCAACCAAGAAAATTATTTTTTAACCGAATAGTTGTTGTTTTAACAAAGATATTTATTTTAGACAAAGTTTTAAATAATTAGTTAAATTTTCAACCAGAAAGACGACTTTTTAACGAAAAATGTAACAGTTAATATTTTAAACCCGGAATATTTAAATTTTAAATTTGAAACAGTTGAATTAAATCAAAAGATGCAAAATTTCAAAAAAATAAATTAAAATTTTATCCAAAAGATCATCATCTTTTGGTTAAAATTTTTATTTATTTTTAACATCAAAATATTAAATTTGAACAAATAGTAAATTTTCTACGAAATAGTTACATTTTTTAAAAATCAGCAGAATTTAAACCAGAAAGTACGAATTTTAAACAAAATTGTGGAATTTTCAAACAAACATTTGCATGTTTATTCAAAGAAGGTGTACTTTTTGTTAAAGCAGCTGAATCTTAAAATTGAAAAGACAAAATTTCAAAGAAGAGTTAAATTTCCAAACATACAATTGCATTTTTATTAAAGAAAGATAGAATTTCTTCTAAAAACGCTGAATTGAAATAAAAGTTTCAAAATTTAGTTAAATTTTCATCCAAAGAAGATTTCAGCTCACTTTCCAATACAAAAACAAGAATTCTAAAGAATAAATTAATTTTCTGCTAAATAGTCTAATTTTAAATAAAAAAGTATCACTTTTGAACATAATTGTTCAATTTTCAACAAAAATGTTGCATTTGTAACCAAGAAAAATGAAAATTCTACTAAAAAATTTGAATTGGTAAATCAGAAAGACAAATTTTCAAAAAAAGAGTTTCATTTTCAAACAAAAAGATTCGAATTGACTTCTCAATACACAAAAACGGAAAATGCAATATTTCTACTAAAAAATATTAACCTTTAAATGAAAAGAAAAAAAAAACAATTTTGCGCAAAAAATTTTTCATTCAAAAAATATTTCAGTTAAGTTATCAGCAACAGAAAATGAATTTTAAAAGATAATCTTCAAAACTCAAAAGATAATCTTCAGGGGAAACTTTGTGCGAATTTATAATAATTACGTTCATGACTGAAGACCCTTCCCCCCAGTGCAATAATTCTTCAAACAAATTCTTGACACCCCCCCCCCCCCTTAAGCTGTTAAGTAATTTAAGTACAGTCCCCAAAATGTAAGTTGTTTTGTCAACTATAAATGGTTATTCAAAAACCCTTCCAAACAATTTTTGGATCCATTTTATTCGAACCTACCGATAAACCCTACACTAAAACTATTTTATCTTCTGAAACATTTTATTATATCCTAGACTCTAAAATTCAAGTATATCGAAATGAAAAGAATATAAAGGATGGGTACATTTTCTGCTGAACAGTTGAACATAAAATCGAAAAATTTGCTTAAATTGGACTTTATTGGGAGCAATATAAGCGTCCTGGGCGTTCTCGACACTTAACCCATGTTCCATTTGCAATCTGTCGCGAATGTGCATATCTAGGTTTATGGCCGGAAGTGGTGGATTCACCTACGCAACAAAAGAGGGTGATGCAAAGAAATTCAAGGAGGGTGAAATGCAAGAGCTTGTTGAGCGAATACACTCTTGAGCTACGCGGTTGGGGTGCATATTGATTCCTGATCATGCGGTACCAGACACAGTGAGGTCGTCAGGAAAAATAAAAGGATGGGGATGGGCAAAGGAGAAAATTGATTTGACCGACATGACGAGATTCATGAAATTCATTGAAGAACTATCATAAGTTTCCAGTCGCAAAGTCACGTGAATCTTGCTCTTTCATTCGAAAAATTCTGCCGCCTTAATAAACAGACTACAACTGCATTTTTATCAAGTTTATCTTTTTATATTGTTGAATTCATTAGGTACTGAAAAAAAAGTTGTGTCAAATAGTTAGTTTCTAAGATATGGTTCTTCCAACTGCTAAACTGGCAGTACTATATCTTCCAAACTAAATATTCGGTTCAATATGGAACTGCTGACTTATTAGATGTTGCTGATATTTTTTAGTTTAAACAACAATTGCATTTGTTGCACCAACAATTTAATTTGTTCAAACCAAAATTTCATTTCTTAAAGTGACTATTCGATTAATACCATGAACTAATAAAATGGTTTGCCCAACTCTTCAAATGGCTGTACTATATTTGATTTTTTGGAACAACAATTTGATTCGTTGGAATAAAATTTTGATTTCTCAGAACAAAATTTGATTCGTTGGAACATCAATTTAATTTTTTGAAGGGACTATTCGATTAGTACCAGGAACTTAAAAAATGGTTCTTAGGTTTGCTAAAATGGCCGTGCTGTATCTTCCAAACCTAATAGTTGATTCAATATGGTGCTACTGCTGTATTAGTTGTTGCTTGTATTTTATTAGTTTGAACAACAATTCGATTAGTCGGAAAACAATTTGATTTGTTAGAACCAAAACTTTATTTCTTAAAGTGACTATTCGATTAGTACCAGGAACTAATAAAATGGTTCTCCCAACTGTTAAAATGGCAGTACTATATCTTTCAAACTAATTGGTTGGTTTAATATGATACTGCTACTTTATGACTTATTGCTGATATTTTTTTATTTTGCGCACGAATCTTATTAGTTGGAGTACGAATTTGATTGGTTGGAACAAGACTTTTATTTGATAGACAACCGTTTGATTTGTTGTAACAACAATTTGATTGGTTTGGAAAACAATTTGATTCGTTGGAACAACAATTTCATTTGCTGGAATAACAATTTCATTTCTTGAAGTGACTATTTGATTAAAAGCAGAAATAAAAAAAAGGTTCTTTCAACTGCTAAACTGGCACTATTATATAATTCAAACTAAATATTTGGTTCAATATGGTACTGCTAGTTTATGATTTGTTGCTGATATTTTTTTAGTTTGCACTATAATTTTAATAGTTGGAACACGAATTTGATTAGTTGAAACAAGACTTTTATTTGATTGAACAACCGTTTGATTTGTTGAAAGAACAATTTGATTGGTTTGGAAAACAATTTAATTTGTTGGAACAACAATTTGATTGGTTGGAACAACAATTTCATTTATTGGAATAAAAATTGCATTTGTTCAAGTGACTATTTGATAAATACCAGGAACTAAAAAAAATGGTTTTCCCAACTGCTAGACTGGCAGTACTATAGCTTTCAAATTAAATGTTTGGTTCAATATATTACTGCTGGCTTATTAGTTTTTGCTGATATTTAATTAGTTTGAACCAAAATTTTATTCGTAGGAACAACCATTTTCATTTCTTAAATTGACCATTTGATTAGTACCAGGAACTAATAAAATGTTTCTCCCAATTGCTAAAATAGCAGTCTGTATCTGCCAAACTAATTAGTTGGTTTAATATGGTACTGCTAGTTTATTAGTTGTTGCTGATATTTTCTTAGTTTGCACAAGTGTTTTATTAGTTGGAATACGAATTTGATTTGTTTGAACAAGAACTTTATTTGATCGAACAACCGTTTGATTTGTTGGAACAACGATTTAATTTGTTAGAACCAAAATTTTATTTCCTAAAGTGACTATTCGATTAGTACTAGAAACTAATAAAATGGTTCTGCCAACTGCTAAGATGGCAGTACTATATCTTCCAAACTTATTAGTTGGTTCAATGTGGTACTGCTAGCTTATTAGTTGCTGCTGATATTTTATTAGTTTGCACAATAATTTAGTTAGTAGGAACAAAAATTTCATTAAGTAGAACAAGAATTTGAATCGTTGAAACAAGAATTTGATTTGATGGAACAACAGTTTGATTTGTTAGAACAATTGCATTTGTTGCTAGTATTATATCTTCGAAACTAAATAGTTGGTTCAACTCACCTTATTTTTCATTTTAAAAAGACAAATTTTGCTATGCTAATCATTAAAATTTTTTATTGAATCTCGAAGTAATAAGGTCTTAATTTGCATATCGAAAACGATTTATAAGAATTCCTGATACAGAAGCATTACATTTGCACAAAAGCGTAGCAAATCTACGCGAATTCTAGGATTTAGGAAAGTTTGATCTTAGATACTGATAAAAATAACATCTGCGCAGATTCACTTTTTTATGAGGATCTCACTCATTCTGCAGGCCAAGTTTCTGGTATCGAATAGAACAGGTACATTTTGAATTTTTTCACCTCGTTTCGAGAATAACTTTAAACTCCCAATCCTTGTAAAAAGAAGCACATCTACATTTTTTATTTGCAAAGCAGAATTAATTCTAATTAATTAATAATAGTTCATTATTAATTTCTATGAATAATACATAATTATACAGATTTATTTCAATTCACTCGTAACCTAAAACTTTTCACACATTAATAATCATCTTTAAAATCTAATCATTTTTAATTAAAGATTTTAATTTTCTAAAAAAAAAACTAGAACAAGCTGAAACTATATAAGATTGTGAGTTTTATTATTTAAAACAAAAATTTTGAACTAATCATTCTTTTGTACAAAAATACAAATTTTAGGTGAAAAACACGAAGAACACCCTCGAATTGTTTCAAAGTTGTATGCATTCTTGGCAATCTAATAATTCTGTAATAAAAATACCAATTCTTTCCTACAGAAAAAAATTACAATAACATAAATTTTTTTAGAATTTCAAGTCTTCTTTGTAATTTGCAGATTTTTTTATTAAATAACCGATTTCCTGTAAAATATAATATCACCTAAAACTATTCGAAAATTTTAAATTTTCCAACTATAATGTTTTTGGTGCTAAAATATTAATTCCAGACGTAAAACGATAATACAACGTAGAATAGTTTACATAAGTGAATCTTATCAAAATCCTTTTCTTTTGTTATCAAAAATACCAATTTTCGACAAAAAATACTAACATAATGCAAAATCGTTAAGAAATTTGGAATTTCGTTCGGATTATAATGATTTTTGTTTTAAAATACCAATTTTTGGTGAAACGTTATCATAATCGAAAATTGTGAAAATTTATAAATCTTCTTTGAGATCTAAATTTTTTAAATCAAAAACAGCTATTAGCGTAAAAAACCATTATTGTACTTTTAAATTATTACAGCATTATGAACCCTGTTTAAATAATTATAATTCTTTTTGATTTAAAATACATAAAATACCAATTTTTATGTAAGAGGTTAGCATAACCTAAAATTGTCAAAAAATTATGTGCCTTCAGAATCTAATGATCTTGATATAAAATCTCCGTATCCGGTGTAAAGCCCTAACAAACCCAGAAAAAGTCAGTCGTTAAGAATGTTTGAATCCTGAAAATATAATAATTGCCGTTCATAAATACACATTTCCGGTTTAACATAATCTAAAATTATTGAAAATTGCGAATCTATTTTTATAATAAATTCTTTAGAAAACTTAAGAACTAAAAAAATATAATAACCAAAATTATTGAACTCTGGAAATGGTTTAATTACTGCAAGAATTCTTAACCTATGTGGAAAATTTCAATCTTAATGAGAAAAATCCACTACATTTTATAGGAATTTTGTTGTCATTTCTTCCTTGGCAGATTATTTTCTATTTTATTTAATGTATTATTTTTTATTGTATCAAATAATTAAGTTTTTACCCATAAAAAATAAATTCTCAACCAAAATTGATTAATTTTAGACCAAAAGGGCTTAACCAAAGAGATGAATTTTCATTTAAAATGATGAATGTTTAATCAAAAAAATAAATCTTCAACAAAAGTTTTACTTTCAGATTAATTTTCTACTAACAATAACAAATCTTGAACAAAATACATGAATTTTCAACTAACAAATATACATTTAAAAAATTTAAATTGTTAAATTTTCCCTTGATAGCCTTAATGCTTATAACAAATTGAATGAATTTTAAACAAAACAAAAAAGTTAGTATTGACTTAAGTCTTTAACTTCTGGAAAAATTCTCTAAATTGACTGGAAAAATTTTCAACTTTTTAGGGAAATTTACAATGCGTATGAAAGAAATTCACTAAATTCGATTGAAATTAATTAATCTTCTATATTTGGGGATTTTTCCAAAAGAGTGTGGAGAAAATTTCAACAATTTTCACAATCTGATTTTTGATATAAATAATAAAAAATTAAAATTGACTTGTTGATTCAACAAAATATGTAATTGAACGAACCCTTTTTTTAGTTAACCAAATTCTCCCTTAACCAAATCGTTTGGTTCAAACAATTAAAACATTCAAGTAAATCGTTTTCTGAGTCGAGAAAAGATGAATTGATATAAACAAATAGAATTAAAAGAAAAATTTAAGAAATTTAAATTAGACCAAAATCCAAATTAAAAATCCCATTTAACGGCCAATAATTATTCTTTCCTCTTTTTTATTTTTGTCCGAAAATTTTATTTGTTTTTTTCAGATTACAATAGGATTTTTGGTTTTTGTTTATTCGTTGTGGTCCACATTTGATTGTTGGATTCTTATTTTATTTGACAGGATTTTGCATCAATAGGATTAAAATATAACAAAATAGAATTTAATAAAATAAAAGAAGGTTTAAATAAGTTAGGGCAGAAATTAATAGACTGAAACAGGTTTAGAACACTTTCGGGCTTGGAAACGTTTATAAAATGATTATATACCTTTCAATAAAATTTACAAAAGCATTAAAGAAATTCTCTTTCAAGCAGAAGGGTTAAGCAAAAATCATTAAAAGCAACGTGACACTTGGGAAGACTTTGTCTCTCCGACTCTTGACAGATGCTCTCCCACGAAAGGTTACTGAGGAGGATGAGTTTCGGATGGGGTACTTAACAAAGAGTAATAATGGAATATTGATTTTATGTTCCGGCGTTATTGAATTCAGAATATAATCAGAACCAACTTGCGGTTATTCGTGTAAAGGTGAACTACAATTTGATGTATAATTGTACATGTAACCTGTTAGCAAGCTACGATTCGAGGTGTTGTACGCAATTCGGATAATGTCAGAAGCACAACAAGCTGCACGCGACTTGGAGACGTCTGCAATTTCCGGGGTAAAGCTGACTCAAACGTCAGATGCACACTTGTATACACACTTATGTGGAATCTGCACGCAATGTTCCTGTCCAAATATTCAATTGATAACAGCATTAAATCTAGGAGATAATCATTGAAATATAATTGTTAGTTCCGTGCTTATGCCTAATTAATTTTTTGAGAAGGTAATTCGACACCTGAGTGGAATCAGGTGCTCGTTTTGAAACTGCTAAAATAAGGTATTGAGTCTACGTTTTTCGAAGATGGGTTCAACTCGGAGTTTCTTCAAAGAAGGCTTTCGTTTCGAAGAGTATTTTATTCTTGAAATTTTGTAATGGTTCTTTCACACTACTTCGAACTTTGAACAAACTCTGAACTAAGACCTTCTTCCAAAAGATTTGGTACGAACGCCTTCTTCGAATAAACTTTTTACCAACACCTTTATAGAAAAACTTTGAAGCAACAGCTTCTTCGAACAAATTTAGAAACAACAACTTGTTCTAGAAGATTAGGAAGCAATACCTTCTTGCGAAATATTTGGAACCAGCACCTTCTTCTAGAGGATTTGGAACCAACACCATCGAGAATATTTAGAAACATCACCTTCTCTTAGAAGATTTGGAACCAAAAACTTATCCGAACAAATTCCGAATCCAATATTTGTTTCAGAAGATTCAAGATAAATATTTTCTTTGCACAAACCCTCAACCAAAATCTTCTTTCAGAAGAATGGAAACGATCAACTACTTGAAGCAAACTTCAAACCAAAACCTTCTTCCAGAAAATTCGAAACCAACACCTTTTTTCAGAAGATTCGAATGAAACAACTTCTTCCAGAAGGTTTTCAGCCAACACCTTCAAACAAACTCCGAACCAACTCCTCGTTCCAGAAGATTCAGAACCTTCTTCCAGTAGATTCGGAACGAACACCTTCTTCCAGAAGATTTCCAATTAAAACCTCTTTGAACAAACTCCGAACCAACTCCTTGTTCTAGAAGATTCAAAATAAACACCTATTTTAACCCAACCCTGAAACCACGCCTTTTTTTAACCAACTCGAAACCAACACATTATTCGAGAAGATTTGGAACCAACACCTTTTTCCAAAAGTTTTGCAATCAACAACTTCTTCAAACAAACTCTGAACCACCTCTTGGTTCCAGATGATTCGAAACCAACACCTTCTTCCAGAAGATGTGGAACCAACAACTTCTTTTGGAATATATTTATGAAACAATGAATGTTTAGAATATTTTGAAATACAATAAGAAACGAATTTTCAACTCTGGAATTTTTTTGTGAAAAATGTTTCCGTAGAGTAACACAGTACTGACATACACTTCTGGAAGTTTTGCAACTTTCTAGAATCACATTTTTTTCTCAAATGTTGAATAATCAAACAAAAATAGAAATTTTCACAAAATAGTTTAATTTTCAAAACACAAATATAAATATTAAACAATATAGTTAACTTTAAACCAAAAAGAGTAATTTTTAACTGAATAAATGAATTTTCAACCAAAAAAAAAGTTTTATAACATAATAGTAAAATAATTAGCCAAGTAATTAGATTTTCAAAAAAAATTGTAATAAAAGATTTAATAGCTGATATTTCAGAGAAAAAATCAACCAATTTTCAGACAAAAATTTCCAATTTTAAACTAAAATTGTCATGATATCAAAAAAATAATTAATTTAGCAACACAAAAGATAATTTTCTAACTAAAAAGATTAATTTTCTACCAAAAAATATTAATTTTTAACAAAATACATTCATTCTTAGACAAATAGTTTAATTTCCTACTAAAGTAGTAAAATTAAAATTAAAATAATTAAATTTCCAACCAAATAATAAAATTTTCACTCAAAAAGAATAATGCTTTACTCAAAACATTTAACTTTAAACCAAAAATAGTTTAATTTTTAAACAAAGAGGAGAAATTATTACTAAAATAAATAACTTTTTAACTAAAACTTTTACATTTTTAGTCAAAAAAATTAAACTCATGCTTTTTCCAAAAAAGCGAAATATATATATATATATATATATATTTGAGTGTTCAACGAAGAAACCGAATTTTCAATTATAATGATAAATCTTCTACCAAGCAAATTAATTTTTAACAGAAAAGATTAATTCTCAAGAAAAAAGATAATCCTTAGTATTTTAATAAATATAAAATATTTTTTATACACAATATTTAAATATCTGCCAAGGAGTTAAATTGTCAAAAAAATATTTAATTCATTAACAAAAAATATTTTAAAGTTTAACCAAATAATTGAATTTTTATGCTGTACAGAGGAGTTTCTAACCAAAAAGACTAATTCTCGACAAGAAAATTAATCTTCTGCCAAAAAAGACAATTTTTCAACAAAATACATTCATGTTGAAAAAAATAGTTGATTTTTCAAACGATTAGTAAAATTTGTAATCAAGAGGACAAATTTTTTACAAAACAGTTACATTTTTAACCGGAAAATATTAATTTTCTATTGAAAGGACGAATTTTTAACAAAATAGTTGCTTTAAAACGAAAGATATGAATTTTTAGGCAAGACGATGAATCCTAAACGAAAAGACAAATTTTTAAAAATATAATAAATTTTAAACCAAATAGTTAATTCTTTCACAAAAATTGATGGATATAAAACAAAGAAATGAAAGTTTTTAACTTAATATTAAAATTTAGTATTTCTTACCAAAAGAAATTAATTTTGAACTAAAAGAATTAATCTTTAACTAAAACAGTTAATCAGTTAATCAGTTCACAACATAAAAAGCATTAAGCAATAATTTTCATTGAAATATTCTAATAATTTTTATATTATATTTTCTTAAAATTTGCAAATGCATGTCTATATAGTTAATTTATTAATAACCTTTAAAACTAATGTTAAAAAAATTTTAAATAGTTCCAGGGAAATTCAAGTTTTAACAGAATTATTAAATCAATATTGAATCATTTTGAAACAAAAAAGCATTAAAAAATTATTTTTCATTTAAATTCAAATAATTTATAGCTTTGAAAAATGGTTTTCATTGAATAGGAAACAATTTATATTCAGTTTAAAAAAATCCAATTATCAATAGTTAGTTAATCATTTCATATTATACAAAGCAGTAATAAATTATTTTAATTGAAACTCCAAAATAATGTTTACCCTATATTTTGATGAAAATTTAAAGTATTAATAATATTTTAAAATAATTCCACAAAAACTCAAAACATATTGACATTTAATTTTGAAGATTTAATTCAGATAATTATTTCAAAATATCAAAAACATCAAATAGAAAATTCAAAACATCAAAGTTAAATGAATCATTTTCATTGAATCATTCAAATAATTGACTCAGTTATGCTACGTTGAATTTATATTATACTATACTTGGCACAATGTATTGGCTGCTTATGCAACCCAGATAACGTGAAATGTTCAAGTGTCGGTCCACAATCTAACTTACACCGACATCTGTTAGAAAATTATGGAGTTCACAAATATAAACATTTAATTTGTCTTTAAAAAATATTGAGCTAATTAAATCTGATAAAAAGTATCCTATCTTTTAAGTTGGACCAAATTACATACAGTATACGAAATTTTATTAAGATCGGTTAAGCAGTCTCGGAGTTTAGTGGTGACAAACATCGTGGCACGAGATTTATATATATCTCAATTTGCACTTTCATTTCTGTTACTTGGATTTAGTAATCAACTAATAACTAATTAATCAGTTTACAAGATAAAAACATAGAGAATTATTTTCATAAAAAATATAAATAATTCTTATTTGATAAATACTTTAAACTCAAAATTGCATTTCTAAAAAATGTAACTTATTTTGTCAGTTGACCTTTCAAAATAATTCCAGGAAAAATTAAATATATGTGCAAGTAATTTTGAAAAATGAATTTAATTAATCATACATTTTACGTGCATTAAGGAAGTTATCATACTAAAAAAAATACATAAGATGCACTTTATAATATAGCAATCTGACGGCGCTGCATACAAAAAATTGGTAAACAATAACAATAACCAATTACTCGAACAATTGATACTCAGTAGTCACAATCTCAAATACAAAACGTGTTATGAGTCCCTTAAAGAAATGTAAACAAACTTTATTTTCTACACTAAGAGGGCGCTCTGATTATTGGTACTTAAAATACATAAATTCAAGCTTAAAATATAACACGGTGGTGGCGCCACGAACTTGGAGAATTTTGACATTAATAGAGAATAGACCACAGTAATAGAAGTAGAAACAATTTAGTCGATTCCTAATATACTACATTACTGTAACCATGTAGTCTATTCCTACTACGCTGCATTACTAAACCAATGAAGTCGATTTCTACTATACTGCATTACTACAACCATGAAGTCAATCCCTACTATACTGCATTACCACGACCATGTAGTCGATTCCTACTATACTACATTACTACAACCATGTAGTAGATTCCTACTATACTACGACACTACAACTATGTAGTTGATTCCTGCTATACTGCATTACTACAACTATGTAATCAATTACTATGGTATTATACTGCATTACAACAATCATGAAGTTGATTCCTACTATACTGCATTACTACAACCATGTAGTTGATACCTACTATAGTGGATTACTAAAACCATGTAGTCTATTCCTACTATGCTGCATTACTAAGCCGATGTAGTAGATTCCTACTATACTTTATTACTACAACTATGTAGTCGATTACTATTATACTGCATTACTACAACCATGAAGTCGATTCCTACTATACTGTATTACTACAACCATGCAATCGAATCCTACTATACTGCATACTATACTTCCCGTGTGGGGTTGCTGGTCATCTATCGAGCGCCGCCTCAGGTTGCGGATAGGGGAACGCTTCCCAGATATGGGTGGTACCGGGGAAATCAAATAACCCGGGGTGGACAAAAACTAGCTAGGGGAAGGAACCCCGAATAAAAAACTGATTATGGAACAGCTTCTTACTAACATAATACCCCAAGAGAGGTTAGATCTCTCCATCGATTCCGATCGGGTTAAAGCCCCGGTGGTCGGTGCCAGCTCCATGGATTTTGGGGGGAGCCAAAGAAGCAATGTACATCAGGAGAAAGTACATGAAACGGAGTCAAAAAAGGAGACGGCCCTAAGTGAGCTTTTGAACAAGCTTACAGCTGTCATCGAGGGAATGAAGTTACATTGCAGTGGTAGGTCAAATATGGACCGACAAATAATAGATGGCTTGGAGGAAGCCACTATCGCCTTGAGGGAGTTCAAAACTGTCCAGAGCGATACTAGGCCGTAAATAGCAAATCCCAAGAAAGCGGTTGACGTGGAATACAGCACCCCAAAAGGGTCAGTGCAACAAAAAGAGAACAGCTGATGGCACGCCTAGTCCAGGTGAGGAATCATCGCTACGTCCTTCAAAGAAGGTTCAACGCACTGGGGGAACCTCTGAGTGGACTGAATCAAAAAGGCGCAAGCGGAAGAAGCAAATCTCTGCTAATGTTCAAACAGGTGAGGAAACTGAGAAAGGATGTGCTACAGTACGACCACTCAGCCAATCAACAAGGAGAAAGCCACGAGTTCGTCCGTAGGCAGTCATGATTAAACCTACAGGAGATAAGAAGTACGCGGATGTACTAAAGCTGGTTCACATTAATGTTGATCCTGAGTCAATGAATGTCAATGTTAAAAGCATCCGGGAGAAAAGGGCAGGAGATTCCTGGTCGAAGTAGGTGCTTCTGACGATGCTAAGGCTAAATTCAGTGAGGCCCTTGCAAAGGCTGTGGGCGAAGGTGGACAGGTGCGTCAACTTGTCCCGAGAGCAAGGCTGGAATTTAGAGACCTAGATTCAGCAACTGATGACTAAGAGGTCAAGGACGCCATAGAAAAGGTTCTCATGTCCGAAAAATGTAGGGACTTGAAAATTAATCTATTTAGGTCAAGCCGCTGGGGAACCAGGATAGTGTTTATCGAGTGCGATAAGAGCATTGCGAAGAAATTAGAGAAGACATGTCACATCCGGATTGGGTGGAGTTAGCTGTCGTGTACGGCGCCGGGCTATAATAACTTGGTGCTTCCGCTGTCATGGCTTTGGCCACATAGCGGCCTCATGCAAGGCGGAAGACAGAAGGAAAACTTGTTAGAAGTGCGGGAAGGAGGGTGACCTCTCTCCGACCTGTGCTGAGAAACCGCATTGTTACCTGTGCGATGAGCGTATAGGTAACACTGCAAATACAGATCATATACCGGGATCCTTTGGCAGCCCGGTATATAAGGAATACTGCCGAGATGCATAGTGATGGCGGTTATAGTGCGAGGCAATCTTGGGAGGAGTAAACTTGCCAGCGACTTGCTAAACTGGATTGCAGTAGATCACAAGGCAGATACTGCGGTATGGGCGGGCGTAATTGGTACCTGGACAAAACTGGCACTGCAGCTATATGGGTTAAAAACTCATCCATGTTCCCAGTGGCTAATGTGTACAAGGGTGAAGGCTACGTTTGGGTTACGAGTCGTAACACCACCAACGCTAGCGTGTACCTTTCGCCCAATGAAGGAAGTAATAAGTTCACCAGAAAATTGGAGGCATTGGAGGATAGCATCCGTGAGCTGGATGGTGATGTCATCATAGCCGGAGACTTTAATGCGAAAGCACTGGAGTGGGGCATGACGTGGACATGCACTAGAGGTAGTGGGGTACTAGAGATGGCGGCCAGACTGGATCTTACCATACTCAACACGGGTATGGTTCCAACTTTCAGACGCAGTGAGTGTCGTGGTACCATAATTGATATCACTCTAGCATCTTCTGGGATTTCATCTGTGGTGCGTGGCTGGCATGTTCTGGAGGATCTCTCCGGGAGCGCTCATCAGTAAATTAAGTTCTGGGTGGGGTCAAACTCGGGAGGAAACGGATCTCATGCTGCTGTTGTGAGGCTGCATGGTTGGAATGTGGCAAAGCTCAGTTGTTCGAAAGTACTTGCTAAACTGTCCAGAGCGGCTGCACTCACTAACGAAGCTATTCGTCCAAAAAACGTGACGTGGAAAGCGACAGAAGGTCTGGTTGAACAGACTATGTGCACAAGATTACGTAGTGCCATTGAAGAAGCAGGTTGGCTCTCTGAAAATCAGCATGGGTTTCGTCCCAATCGCTCGACCATAGGAGCTACTAAAGAAGTCATTGCAGTGGCACAAAGGGCATGGCAAGGCAATCATAGAACTAGGAACTTCTGTGTGCTGCTCACTCTCTATGTGAAGAACGCCTTCAACTCAGCGAGGTGGGTTGACATCCTGGATGCACTTGAGCATCGTATCAGGGTGCCGGCGTATCTGCGAAGAGTGATCAGCGATTGCCTGAACGATAGGGAACTGTTGTTCGACGCTACGGAAGGACGACAGAGAAGGAAGGTCACAGCTGGTGTGGCCCAGGGGTCTGCTCTTGGGCCAGATCTCTGGAACATCGTCTATAATGGTGTACTATAAATTGTGCTACCTGAGTGGGCAAAATTGATTGGATTCGCGGACGATCTTGCAGCTAAGATACTGGCTAGAGATGCAGAGCAAGCCCAAAGAAGAGTATCTCATGTCACATACCTGGTCAATGACTGGCTTGTGAAGCATGGGCTCTCCGTGGCGGCTTGCAAGACTGAAGTGGTTGTTCTTACAAGACAAAGGCACTATAGGGACAAAGTGAGGTTTGAGATCATAGGTGAAACTGTGGAGGCTGCCAAAGTCATCCGATACCTTGGTGAAAAGGTGGACCAGAAGCTCACGCACTGGACACAAATCCAGTATGCAGCGGACAAAGCACGTGCTACAGTGGCAAACCTCTCCAGGCTTATGCCTAATATTGGAGGTCCGAGAGACAGTAAAAGAAAAGTCTTGATGAGTATGGCTCACTCGATACTCCTATACGGAGCGGAGATTTGGGCTGATGTGCTAGAAGTGGAAAAATATAAGAAGAGAATGGTCTCGTTTCAACGCCGTTGCGCTATGCGAATAGCAAGTGCGTACCGCACTGTCTCAGCACCGGCTGTGATGGTTGTGGAGGGAGTAATCCCCATTTTCTTTCTTGCAAAGGAAAGAAAAAGAACATATGAAAGATTCCTAGTGGAAGTAGATCGTCCTGGGATTAAAGCGCAGGAGAGTTCAAGAGTCATAGAAGCATGGCAACGCTTCTGGAATACTGTAACCAGAGGGAGGTGGACAGCGCGTCTAATTGGTGATGTGTTTCCGTGGTTCGAGAGAAAGCACGGTGAGGTGAATTTTCACCTGACTCAATTTCTCACGGGGCACGGACACTTCAACGCCTACTTACATAGGCTTAATAGAAAGGGCAGTGTATACTGCGACTACTGTACCACACAAGTGGACAATGTAGAGCACACATTATTTGAGTGCGACAGATGGGTAACCAAGAAGCATGCCTTAGAATGTTCGCTGGGGAGTGTTTTCACACCTGAACACTCTGTAGCGTTGATGCTGAGCAGCCAAGGTACCTGGGATGCTGTGGCATCCTATGTCGAGTCTGTCCAACGTCAGCAGAAAGAAGAAGAAAAATAGAGGCTGCGTGATAATCAGTAGTGATGGTTTGGCATATTTTTCTAAAACATAAGATAATTGTACAGTTTTGTTGCAGGATAACAGAATTCCATTCGGGGTCGTAGGCCGGCGAGCCCTAGATGAGACATTAGCCTCTTCTGCCGAGGACGACGCGTACCCCTGGAGGAATGATCACCTGCCAATAAAGACAGAAGCCCAAGTCGGCAAGTAAGTGTAAAACCGATGCACGGTTATTGGCCTTATTTCCATGTTCCTGAAGTAATGCGAAAGCTGATTCCGGGAACATGGGTTGGCGGGAGAGGGGGTTTTAGTCAGTAAAAATCTGACACTACCCATACTAAGAAATGCCTACATGCTGTAGACAATTGAAGGTATGGGTGTCTTATGATTTCCCCTTCTATAAAAAAAAAAAAAAAAAAAAAAAACTATACTGCATTACTACAACCATGTAGTCGATTCTTACTATACTACGGCACTACAACCATGTAGTCGATTTCTACTATACTGCATTACTACAACTATTTAGTCGATTCCTACTGTACTACACTACTACCAAGATAGAAGTTACCACTTTCCATATAAAGAATATTTGAAATTAATCATGCACTCTGAATTGTATTATCCACTGTAGGGAGGTTTCCCTATTCGTAGAAAAAGTCCAGGTTCTCCCCCGTAGTGCACAATATTTTATTTAAAATTCATTTTTCATTTGTCTCCTTTTCCAGGTCCATTTGGCTCATTATCCACAGTGTTATATCAATAAATAACCAGTGAAATATTTTCTTGAGTTCTTAAAGTAATGGATGGTAAAATTTCATAGACGCATTAGTTGGCACCCCAGGGATGATAGACTCTCTTAACTGCCATGTTAACATGAGTGTTGACAAGTCAAGTCTATTGTGAGGCCATTTTTATTTGTGGTACAGGCCACGTGCCAATAAAAACTATATCATTTTTCATTCCTGTCTTTTTTTGCTGTTTTTTGTCGCTTTCACTTCAAGAGAGCAGTCACTATTCGGAGAAGAGACATTTCGGCGCCAGCAGACTGATTTAGTACTGAACAGTTTTAGTTCAAAAAAATTAATTAAATTTTTAATAAAGTTTTTTAATTCTTAATAAAAAAGTACAATTTTTAACCTACGTACAATTATTTTTAATCAAACGGTCAGATTTTCAGACAACAAAAAAGAAGTTACAAAAAAAATATTTGAATTTTCAACGAAATAGTTCAATTTTTAAAGCAAAAATACAATTTTTTCAGAAGACAGTTAAAATTTTGATAAAAAGTTTATTCAAAACCAAGGAAGATAAATATTCTGAAGAATAACAAATTTTAAACGAAATCGTTCCATATTTAACCAAAAAGATGAATTTTCAAGTAAAATTAGAAATCTTCAACAAGAAAAATTAATTTTTAATAAAGGATTTTAACATTCGACCAAATACTTTTATTTTAAACAAAAAAGATGATTTTTTAAAAAAGTGGATTAATTTTCTACCAAACAATAAGAATTTCCAACAAAATATATGAATTTTCAAAAAAATGGTTAAATTTTCAACGAAAAAGATGATTTTTCCAGCAATCGAAAAAACTTTGAACAATATTCATAAAATTTCAATCAAATTATAGAATTTAAAAAAAAATTATAATTTTCACAAAGTATCCGAATTACCAACCTAAGAAGATCATTTTTAAACAATTTGTCGGATTTTAAAACAAGAACGGCTGAAATTAAATAAAAAAATAGTTGCATTTTTCACCAAATAGTTAAATTTTCAACAAAGAAAATTCATTTTTACCTAAAAAGACGCATTTATACCTTTTATACTTTAACCCGAAAATATCATCTTTCAACAAGAAATTTAACTAGCAATCCAATGGTTGAATTTTCGAGCACAAATTTTATAGCATTTTTTTTCAAAAAGAAAAGGTTTCAACCAAAATCAAAGAAATTTCAACAAAATAATTAAATTTTTTACGAAAAAAAATGAAATTTCGACTGAAATGATGAATTTTAAACCACAAAGAGAATTAATTATCAACAAAAGATTTTAATATTTTACAGAATAGATGAATTATAAACTGAAGAAAATATTTTTTAAATAATAAGAATAATCTTTTATAAGACAAAAGACAAGTTTGCATAAAAATACTTTGATTTTCTATTAAACAGATCATTTGTTTAGTAAAATGAAGAATTTTTTCCCAAAAATATAAACTAATGTTAAAATACATCAATTGTTAACAAATTAAAGTCAAAGGCAAATAGTTGAATTTTCTAATAAAAATTTTATAGCAATATTTAAAAAAAAGGTTCTAACCGAAAAAATTTTTTTAAGAAAATAATTAAATTTTCTACGAAAAAAATGAAATTTCGACTGAAATGATGAATCTTCAACAACAAAAAGAATTATTTTTAAACAAATGATTTCAACATTTAACCAAATTCATGAATTATCAACTGAAAATATTATTTTTTAACTCAAAAGAATGATTTTTTATAAAAAAAAAATATTTGCATAAAAATACATTGATTTTCATTTAAACAGTTAATTTGCTTACTAAAAAGAATAATGTTCTTCCAAAAATATAAATTTATGTTAAAATACATTCATTTTTAACAAATTTAACTTATAAGCAAATAGTTGACCAAAAGTGTTATAGTTATATTTTAAAGGAAAGGTTTCTACCAAAAATAAAGAAATATCAACAAAATAATTCAATCAATTTTTCCCCGAAACGATTAGTTTCTAACAAAAAAAATTAATTTTCAACAAAAAACTTGAACATTTAACCCGATAGTGGAATTTTCAACCAAAAGCTTATTGTTTCAATGTTTTCAAAATCTAAAACAAAAGTTTTGAAAAATTAATTTTCTAAAAATAGCTAAGTTTTCAGCTAAAAAGATGAACTTTCAACAAATGGTTTTGAAAATCAACCGAATGTTTAAATGTTGAGCTAAGGTAAATAAATCTGTTACCAAAAATATAAAAGTTGAATTTTTAATGAGAAAAATTAATTACCAACCAAAAATTAAACGATTTTTCATCAAACTATATCAATTTTTAACAAATAATTGAATTTTCAATAAGAAAGAGAAATTTTTAACCATAACGATGAATTTCTGACAACAAATAAATAAATTTGCAACAGACTGCTTTAACATTTAACTAGATAGTTGAATTTTCAACAATAAAATTTTAAGAAATGATTTTAACAATCAACCAAATAGTTGAATTTTTAACCAAAGAAAATAAATTCTCAACCAAAAATATAGTGGTTAAATTTTGGATTAAAAAAGTTAATTTTTAACCAAAAATATAGTAGTTAAATTTTGGATTGAAAAAATTAATTTTCAACCAAAAATGAAATGAATTTTAAACAAAAAGAATAAATTTTCAACCAAGTAATGAAACTTTAGACCAATTGATATAAATTCCGAAGCATAAATGGAAAAGTAGACTTTTCAAGAAAAAAAGTATCTTTTAGTAAAAAATTATTGGTTTTTCTTATTCGGTTATAATTATATAATTCGCATTATACGAAAAAATACGAAAAATGTGACGTGTTATGAAAACAGAGGAAAAAAGGAGAATGCTCTAAAAAAATCAAATTTAATTGCAAGGTGGCCTGCATGTAGGATTTTCTGGTTGATAATAATTACCTGTCACCCAATTCAAGTTTTCAGGTCAAATTTAAAATTATTTTCTGAGCCCTTTTCAAATGAAGTAAAATTTTTTTTCGAGAATTATGAGATATTATTATTATTATATACTATTATATTATATATTATATTATGTATATATTATTACATTATTGTAATATTATTGTTATATTTTTATGAGATACTATGGTATTTTTTTAGTTTGAAATTAATGTTTTTTCTTGAAACTTAATTCGTTTTACTGGAAGTTCAAATATTCTATATTTTTATTGTGAGAAAATTTCCTTTTTTTGGTTAAAAATTAGATTGTTTGCTTAACAATTCATGTAATTTCTTAGACCCTCGGTCTTAAATCCGATTTCTCATATATGATACTTTTATTTTTAACTGCCATTGAGGAGAAGAATTTATTGATTTAGTTTAAGGTTTTCTTAAGGTCAAGATTGGTCTTTTTTGTTTAAAATTGATTTTTTCCGTTTAGGCTTGAATTATTTACTTTTAAATTAATCTACTTTGCATAAAAAATTCAAAAATTCTGTGAAATGTAGTTTTTTCGATTGACACTGAATTAATTTTGTTTGTTTTTTTTTGTTTAATTTTTTTTTTTGTGTAGAAAATTAAGAACTTTATTTAAAAAATTATCTTTTTGTTGAAACTAAACTATTTTGGTAAAAATTCAAGTATTTGGTTGAAAATTAATTTATTTTGTTAAACGTATTTTTTTACCCAATTCTTCTCTCGTTTAAACATTTATCTTTGTGGTTGATGATTGGATTTTTAAATGATTGGATTTTAAAAATTATTTCGTTTTTTTTTCTTTGTTTAAAATCAACCTATTGTACTTGAAGTTCAAGCATTTTAGTTTTTATTGTAAATCTATCTTTTTTACTTAAAAATTGGATTATTTGATATGAAGTTCATGTTCAAGGTTAAGAATTCAATTAGTTTTAAAAAAATTAACCTTCTTTGTTGAAAATACAAGTTTTTACTTAATAATAAAGTTTTTGCGTTTAAAATTCAAGCTTCTTTTCAATTTAATTTTGTTTTAGTAAAAGATGAAGAACCTTGCTTAAAGATTCATTATTAGTTTGAAAACTAAACTATTTAAATTATCTTCCATACAAGATAAATTTACAAGCTATAGCTTGTACAGCTTGAACTATTTTAGTCGAAAATCTAAGTAATTTGTTGAAAACTGTTTTTTTTTTTGCTTGAAAATAAATTAGTCATACCGGAAGTTTAAGATTTACATTATTTATGGTTTTTTCTTTTTGTTAATTAAAAATTATATTATTTGATCGAAAATTTATGTACTTTGTTCAAAAATTGTCTTTTTTATGGCAAATTAATCTTGTTGAATGAAAATTCAACTAATTGCTTGAAAATTGAATTTGGTGTGAAATCCCATTTCTCATCTGAAAAACTTTTAATTTTAGATACGATTGAGGAAAAGAATTTATTGATTTGGTTGAAACTTAGTTCCATGTAAAGATTTTCCATTTTGTTTAAAATCTATGATTTCCGTTAAAAATTTTATTATTTACATCCAAATTAATCTACTTTGTAGAAATTTTAACAATTTTGTAAAAAGTTGTTGTTTTTGGTTCATAATTAACATTTTGTATTCAAAATTTATACAATACTTTTTAATTTCATTTTTTTCGTTGAAGATTAGACAACTGACATGAAGATTCATCTTTTTGTTAAAAACTGAAATATTCTATTAAAAATTCCACTATTGAGTAGAAAATTAATTTATTTTATTAAAAGTTTTTCCTTTCTGGGAGGCAAGTTCTTCTCTACATTGAAAAATCGTCTTTTTGATTAAAGATTGGGCTATTTTGGTCAAAAATGTAACTACTTTTTTGAAAATTATTATTATTTTTGTAAATTAATTAGATTTACTAGAAGTTCAAGTTTCCGTTCTTTGTCGTGAACATATATTTTTTTTAGTTAAAATTTTGTATTATTTGGTTTAAAATTCATGTCTTTTTATTTAATTTTACTTTTTTGGTAGCAAACAAAACTAATTTCTTATACTGTGAGTTTAAGCATTATGTTTTTATCATAAATTTATTGTTACTAATAATAATCAAATTATTTGATTAAAAATTTTTGTATTTTGTTAAAAATTTATAATTTTTTATACAAAATTAATCTTCTATGTTAAAAATTTTTTTCCGTAATAATTTTTATCGAGGTAAATTTAGTCTGACATGCATTTCCCTTAAGGGCAACTTTTATTTTTAGCTATAACTGAGGAGAAGAATTTATTGATTTGGTTTAAATTTGGTTTGAAGGAAAAATTAGAGTTTTTTATCATTTTAAATTTAAGTTTTCTGCATTTTTTTCGGCATTTCGTTTTTTGTTTATAGAAAACTAAAAAATTTGCTTAGAGATTAATCTTTTGTGTCAAAATCTAAATTATTTCGTTCAAAATTGGCGGGAAATTTATGTAGTTTTTTAGAAATTTGTCTCCTCGGCATCCAAGTTATTTTCTTGCTTAAAAAGTCGTTTCTTAGGATGATGATTAGACTCTTTTGACTAAAAATTTAACGTTTTTATTGAAAATTATTATGTTTCTTTTGTTGTTAAGAACGAATTCCTGTTGCTGAATGTATAGGTATTCTTTTTTATTGTGGAATCTTTTTTTATTTTGTTTAAAATTGGTTTATTTCATTGGTAATGAATGTCTTTTGATAAAAAAAAATGTATAGCAAATTAATTAACTTGTATAAAATCAACTAATTGGTTGGAAGGTGAACTGCTGTTTTATAATATTATTTTTAGTTCATAATAATATATATATCAAGATAAATTTGGTCTCAAATTCATATTCTCATAAAAGAAACTTTAATTTTTAGTTACATTTGTCAAATGCAAATTTATCTTTCAGGCTCAAATTGTTGAAAATCTATCATTGTAGTTGTCAAATAAACTATATTGGTCAAAAATTTAACAATGTCGTTAAAAATAATTGGTTTTTTGTTGTTGAAAAATAATTCTCTTCACGGAAAGTTTAGGTATTTTATTTTTAATTGAAAATAATTTTTCTTGTTTCAAAATTGGATTATTTAATTGAAAATTTATGTATTTTGTTAAAAATCTGCCTTTTTGATGAAAAATTAATCTTCTTGAATAAAAATTAAACTAATTGGCTTAAAATTAAACTGCTATGTTAAATTTTTATTTTGTCTACGATTGAGGAGAAGAATTTATTGATTTAGTTGAAATTTAGTTTCAAGTAAAGAGTTTTCTACTTGGTCACTTGATTTCAGTTTCACCTTTTTCTTGAAACTGAACTATTTTGTTGAAAATTCAACTACTTAATTAGAAAATTATTTACTTTACGGTAATTTCATCCTTTTTGGTATCCAATTTTTCCTCTATCTTGAAAATTTGTCCTTTTAATTTGAAATTGGACAATTTTCGTCGGAAATTAACCAATTTTGTTGAAAATTATTATCATTTTTTTATAATCAATTAGTTTTACTGAAAGTTTAAGTATGCTATTTTTTGTTGTAAATCTATATCTTTTTAGTTATTTTTTTATTATTTGGTTTAAAATTCTTGTCTTCTTTTTAATCTGACATTTTTGTCGAAAAATTAAAAACCCTTATTAAACATTCATCTTTTTGGTCGAAATTAAACCATTTTGCTAATAATTCAATTATTTGCTTGAAAATGTACTTATTTCGTTGAACGTTTGTCTGTTTTATTAGAAAATTTATCTTCTAGCTTGAAAATTATTATTTTTTGTTTGATGCTTGAAAAATTTAGTCCAAAAATTCAAATATTCTGTTAAAAACTAGTTCTTTTTTTTTGCAAAAAAGTAATTTTTTATACTGGAAATTCAAGTATAGTATTTTTGTGAATTTGTTGTTGTTAACAATAAAATTATGTGGTTGAAAATTCATGTATTTTGTATTAAAAAAATTAATTTAGATTTGGTTTGAAATCAAGATTTGTATTTTTTGTATCATATTTATGCATTCGGTGAAAAACTAAATCATCTACTTGAAAATTAATCTACTTCCTAGAAAATACAACAATTTTTTGACAGGTTGTTGTTCTTGTATGCGAATGAACTTTTTTTAATTCACGTATTTTGTTTAAATTCCATTTCTTTATTTTTAAAAATAGGAACCTTAATTTAAGATTTTTCTTTTTGTAAAAACATAATTATTTGGCTGAAAATTCATTTATTTGGTTAAAAGTTTGTTTTCTTATAGAAGAAAATTTATCTTTGTGGTTAACGTTTGAACTATTTTGTTCGAAAATTTAACAATTTTGTAAAAAATTGCTTTGTTTTTTTTATTGTTGGAAATCAATTCCTTTTACTAAAAGTTTAAGTATTCTATTTTCAATTGTAAATCTTATTTTAACATTCCTATCAGAGAAAATATTATATTTGTGTAAAATTTTATCCCTCCCCCCCCCGGAGTTTTTGTCTAACGTCTCCCTAAAATAGGTTTTTTACGAATGTGTCTGCCTGTTTCCACAATAAGTTTTGAAAAATTAATCTATTAGATTGGCCTTTGGTACACTCGTTAGGGATCGTCCATATATTACGTAAGACATTTTTCTTTTGTTTATATCGCTGTGTCCTTTTCAACTTGATAAAAATATTATTTTCGTCTTTATTCAAACAACAGAAAAACGTCTTACGTAATATATGGACAATCCCTTAAGTGTCCTAAACTAAAGGCTAAGTTCTTTAGCCAGCCATTTCGGATAAAATTTCAAAATGTGGGCACATTTCTAAAATTTTTGAAACCACATTTTTTCATGATTCAAAAATTCCCTATACACTTGTTCATAGTACATAAAGAAAAAAATTAATTTTCGATATCCCTACAAGATTATCATAACAACTTTTTGAATTTTTTTGAAAAATTAAAAATTTAATAAATTTTGAACGCACAAAAGAAATCAAAAATCAAAAATTGCATTCTCCGGTAAAACTATGCAAGATAGGAAAAAAACGATAAGGCAAAAATTGTGCACCCAAAAAATATCTACAAATTTGTTATCAATCACTTTTTTATAGAACACGTAGTTTTTGTTTTAATAAAAAAAAAATATTAAAAATACAAAAATTAAATGTTTCGACACACGACGCAAGCTAAGAAAAAATAAATGGGCAACATTTTTTGACCGAAAAAAGAGAAAAAATAATTATATTAATGGTTTTTTTTTCATTTTGGATAAAAAGTCAAAGTGTGAGCGCAGTTTGAGTATTTCTTAGACGACTTTTTAAAAATTTAATAGTTTTCTGTATAAATGCTTATAGTATTAAAAAATCTGAACAATTAATCCTGATACATTTTTTCATGAAACCAAAAATTACTAGAGTGATAACATTTACAAAATTCCAAAAAACACATGAAATTGAATTTTTTAATCTAAAGAACGGGCGATATGAAAAAAGTTTCATTTTTCAATGCCCTACAAGATTATTACAACAACTTTTAAGTTTTCATGAAAAATCCAAAATTCTAATTTTGACAGCATACAAAATAATGGAAAATCCAAAAATTACATTTTTTCCGTTTAACAATTTCAAAGTATGTCAAAATTCTCATATATATAAATGCATTTAAAAAATATATATATGCATAATTATATATATACATAATTTAGAAGTTAAAAAACTGCAAAGCTGTTTAATAGACCATATGTGTGGTTTTTAAATCATAAAAGTAACATTGAAAATAAGCAAATTCAGCTTATGGAAAAACGACAAAAATTACAATAAAATGTTTTACAACCAATTTTTTTTAAATAGTGCGCATTTGTTTAAACGGGGCAATAAAACTACGTCTGTTTTTATACGAATGTTAGTTATGAGTTAAAATAAGGTACATTCATGGGAATTATATAAACACGTGATACGTGATGAGAATAAGTTTGTTAAAGCCGGAGGAGCTTTAACAAAAGAGCATTCCCAATCATCAAATTACTGTTGTCGATGCTTTCACTCTTATTTTTTTTTATTCTGTACACAAAGATCTATAAATTAGTTCATTTTTTATAGCAAATTAATCTTTTCGTTTCAAAATTCAGCTAATTGGCTAAAAGTTGAACTACTTTGTTGAACAATTTTTTTTGTGATGTTAAATATTTCTTAAGAGTTTTTTTTATTATATTAAGTTTTTTACATTTTAAAGCATAATAGGGAACATAATTAAAAAGTTTATTTTAAAATTCAAGTTTATTAATGTACTTTCTAATTTTTAGAATTTCGTAGCTTCAGACCGAAACCCTTATAGTTTCTGTAGGGTGTCCGTCCGTCGTATTTTTTCCCAATGAGGAGAAATAAGTGAAAATTAGGGGAGGGTAACATAAAGGAAAAGTGAAAGAGGGGAAGAAGAGAAAATAAGGGTAAATAAGCATAGGGAAAGTAAAGAAAGTAAAGAGAGGGACGTAGAGGAAGTTACGTGAAGTTTAAGGACGTAGGAAGCGAGGAAAATGAGAGGGATAGGTGGGAGGAAGTAGAGAAAGTAAGAATAAATAAGAGGTGTCGAAGGTGAGGTGAAAAAAACGATTGAAAACGTGGATATAAGAAGTAGGAGAATTCAATGAAAATTATAGAAAGAAGGTAAGGGAAGTGAAAAGTAGGAAAAAATATTTAAAATAATTGTGTCTCCTACTTTTTTAAATGAGAGAAAGTTAGAGGAAATTAGATATGAGTCAAGCGAGGGGAAATTAGAAAAGGGCAAGGAGGACAAATGAGGGAAAATAAGAGTAAGAGAAATAGAAAAAGTTTATGGAGGGAACTAGGGGAAGCCACGTGAAGCTTGTGTGTGTAGAGAAGTGAGTGGAAACGTGAAGGACGAGTGGGGCGAAGTAGGGAAAGTCAGAAGAAATGAGAGGTGCGGTAGGAGGGAAATTGAGAGAAAATGATGAGAGACGCGGGTATGAAAAGTAGAAGTAAGGATAAATTACAAAAGAAAAGTATGGGAAGTAGGAAAGTAAAGTAATCGAAGTAGGGGAAGTTATTTAAAATTCACAGGTGTACGGTAGTGAGGAGAAATAAGAAGGAAGATCGGAAGGAAGTATGGAAAGTGAGAAGAAATGAGGGGTGAGGAAAAAGCGTAAGTACAACAAATTTATTTGAAACGAGGATACGAGAAGCAGGAGAAGTTAGATTAAATAACAGATTAAGGGTAAAAATAATGGAATTGAAAAGTGGGAAAAATGATTAAAAATGATGGTGAGTATAGGAAGGCGTGTGATGTATATAGAAGGGAGGAATGGGAAGAGGTGCATTTCTGGGGAAGCGAGGAAAGTAGAAGTAGTGGAGGAACATTTGGAGAAGGGGGGATGTAATATTTTCGAAAGGGAGTAGAGGGGTAATAAGGTAATGTGGCGGTAGTGGGGAGGGCGAGTTTTCAAGGAAATAATGAATGTCTCAATAGGCTAAGAATTATGACTAATAAGAAAAGTAATGAAATAATATAGAAAACTAGAAAATATATTGATAAACTTGATTTTAAAATAAATGATCGTTCAGGCCACGTGCCAATAAGAAGTCTATCATTTTTCATTTCTATCTTTTTTCTTTTTCTTTTTATTGCTACCACTTCAAGAGAGCAGCCACTATTCGGAAAGTCATCTTGGCGCCAGCAGACTGCAAATACATAAGCATACACACGAATGTATATTCATGGATTCATGATGAAAAGTTACCATCAGCAAAGCTTCGTTGCACTATGGCTTTATCAAAACAGACGACCGTGGGTTTTAAGACTTAAGAACATCCAACTTGAGGGTGAATTCTGGGTCATAAATTATATAATTTCTCCAGGGACGTAACAAGGTTGTAAATAATTTTTGTGTTATTCAAAATTGATCTTGAGAGCTAAACTGTGTAGATAAATAAAGCTTAAAAGTAGCATTCGTTAGAAGAAAAAATATTTAAGGTCTAGTAGGGCTAAGCCGACCCTTTTTTAAGTTCCCTTTTTCTTTGTTTTTAATTTTTTTAAATGTTGTTGGACAATGCTTTTGCACTATGCGTCAATTTTGTATATTGACATCCAAAAAAGCATTGAAAATCATCGGAAAATATAAAAAAATTTAATTGGTAAAGTTAGGACATTAGTAAGAGAAATATAAGTCACATTCATTTAAAAAAACGAATCCCACTCACCCCTATACAATATAGAGGAGAAGTTCATAACTTTTATTTTTTTAATTTTTCTGCACAAGGCTAATTTTTTATACTTTTATACTGGGTCTCAAGCAGGATACAGGCACGTTAGGAATACCTGTACATCAGGTAAAAGACAGGGATTTAAAAAAAGTTTTAATTTTGAAACTTCAGTGTAAATTTTTTTATTTAAATTATAAATGATTTTATCTTAAAATCTTTAACAAGGATAAATCTTTTGGCCTTTCAATTTCTTTTTTTTCAGTCGATTCCTTTTGAAGATTATATTTGTTGTTCAAAATTTAATTGATTGATTGCAAATTCAACAATTTATTTCAAAGTGCATACTTTTTAGGTGAAATATTTAAATATTTTGTCACGAAAATAATTTTTTCATTCTTGGTTACAAATTCAAAATAGCATCTTTTTTGGTCAAAATTTCAACTATTTTGGTTAAACTCGACTCATTTTTATTAAAAATAAAAATATTTAAAGATTAAAATATCTACCATCACATTATTTAATAGGAATTCATCTTTTTTGTTAAAAAATTTTTATTTAAAATTAGGCTGTAAAATATAGTACAAATTTCGTCTACTTTTTTCGAAAATTGATAGCTTTTATTTAAAAATTAAACTTTTTAGTTACAAATATATGTACCTTGTTATAAATTCATATTTTTTGGTAGAAAATCAAGCTTCTTCATTGAAAATTTAAGAAAGTGGTTGAAAGTTTAAACTAAAATTTGTTAAAAAATCAGTATTATTAGTTGAAGATCCATTCCCGTGTTTAAAAATTTCACTATTTTCGTCAAAATTCGTTTTTTTTGTTTAAAACTGATTTTATAAATTGAAAATTAAACTTCTTTATTATAAATAAAAAAATTGATGAACTCAATTTTTATGTAAAAAATTCAACTAAAACCTTTTTTTGTCGAAAATTCAGCTAGTTTTTGCAACTTCGTCTCATCAGTTAAAAATTTATCTTTCTTGATATATATTTAATCTTTTTTAGTTATATTCGATTGCTTTTCAATAAAAATATGTTATAATTATAATATCTACTACTGCAATATTTGTTGAAATTTATCTCCTTTTTGTAAAAAAACTGTCTTTTTATTTAAATATTTTTTGTTGTTGTTAAAAATCAATTTTTGTAGATACAAATTTGCATAATTGTTTAAAAATTCATGCATCTTTTTCAAAATTTGTCCTTTTTGGCATAAAATCAATCTTCTGGATTAAACATTAGGCTGCCTGGCTGCAAGTTGAACTACTTTATTAAAATTCATTTTATAAGTTAAAGGTGAATTTTAGTTGTTTGAAAATTAATTTATTTTATTCAAAATTCGTTTTTTCTTTTAACAATTAATTTTATGTACTGAAAATTTAACCATTAAATTATTGATTAAAAATTAATCGTATTATCTTCTTCGCTGAAAAAGAAACTTTTCGGTTGAAAATGAAATTTTTTGTTAAAAATAAAAATTTTTGTTTAAAATTTATAGTTTCAGATTTGAAATTTAACTGGTTCACAGAGAATTTGTGTTTTTTCTTAAAACTTTAATAATTTGAATAAATTTTTTTTCTCTTTTTTGACGGAAAAATGTTCATTTATTGAAACCTTTTCGTTTCTGCTTGGACAAGTTGCCTTCTGAGTTAAAAAATGTAGTACTTTGTTCCAAATTCCCTTTTTCGAATGAAGGTTGATCATTTTAGTTGGAAATTCTTCTCTCAAAAATTTGTTGGTATTTCTTTTTAAAATATATCTTTTTTAGTTTAAAATATTATTTTTTTAAGATTCAATTTTTTGCTTCTAATTTTAAATATTTTGTTTGAAGATTCATATTTTTGAATTGAAAATTAAACTATTTAGTTTAAAACTGGTCTTTTTTAGATGCGAATTTTAAATGCTTTTTTCCCGCTTGATTCAAAATTAATTTTTTTGATAAAAAAAAGTAACTACTTCATGGAAGGTTGAACTATTTTGTTACAAATCTATTGTTTTTATTTGATGGTTCATCATTATAGTTGAAAATTCGCCTCTACTTTAAAATTGGACTATTTTGTTGAAAATTCATTCTTTTTGTTTCTTGAAAATCAATTTTTCCGTTAAAAAATTTAACTGTTTTTGACAGAAGTTTAATCATTTTTTTTAAGTGGGCTACTTTTTGTTCGAAATTAATCTTTGTGTGTGGAAAATTTAACAGTTTTGTTAAGAATCAAACTTATTTTAAAAAATAAACTATTTTTTCAAAAGTAATCTTTTTTGAGTGAAATAATTTTTAAATATAAGTTAGAAATCGTTATATTTCATTTACAAACATTCTATATTGAAAATGTTAAAAATGAACAGGATAAAGAAAAAATTGTCCAGGGAAAAATCAAGGAAAAGGCCAAAAAAAATGTTTTGACATTTAAATTCTTTAAAAAATACATATTTTCGAACCAAATATTTCTAAATCGGAATTTTCCAACACACTTAGTCTAATCTATGCTGTTTAATTTTTAAAAAGTAATTGAATAAATTACTTCTTGAATATTAAACAATTTCAAAAAGAGAAGCGTTTTAAGAAGTAAAAAATTTCAAAATCCACGCGCTCCAAATAATTAAATTATTTTTTAAATTCAAAATTATTTAATTTCTATTGTTAGGAAGAAAATTATTTTCATTCGATTTATTTATTTCGATTATTCGATTAAAATTTTTTAACGATTTTACTGGTCAAGTGATTTTCGTAGAAACAAGAAAAAATCGGCCTCTGCCCAGATTTGAGAAAATTTGATCAAAATTTACATCACTGTGAAAGTTAATAAAAAAAAATTATAAAAATGTTTTATGTAGCATTTACACTAACTTTTGTCTGCAAGTCCAACATTTTAAATTATTGAAAAAATTTAATATTTTTAAAAACAGCTGAAACGATGATTTTGAATTTGGACTGGATATTTTCATGGAGCACGATGGAACCATAATAATACAAAAAATCCCATAGGAAAGCACCTTTCAATTAAATTTGATTCAGCCCTACCGTTAGATTCAAAACCTTTTAATTATAAATTTTTCCGCCTTCAAACTCCTGTCTGTAATTATTCAATTTGAAACGAGTTCTTTTTCAAACCAGACATCAAATTTCCAAATGTTTGAATTAGAAGTTTTTTTTAATTTATTGAAAGCTTTGAGTTTAAAGTTTTAAAATTTCATTAAAAGCTTCTTAATTGATATTCTTTGATAGGCTTTAAATTTAATTTAATTTAATCTGAAAACATATGAAATCGAAATCCGATATTTATGAGAATTCATAATTCGAACCTGAGATTATTGAATTGAAATTTTTTGAAAATTGTTTAATTTTTGATTATATGAGTTTGAGCAATTTCAATTAAAAATAATTGAATTTAGGCCAATTTTAAATTTCTTTACTAAACCAAAATTTACTTAACAAAAACTCATCTTAAAATAAATTCGCTATAATGTTTGAAATGATAGAAAATTGTTCAAAAAAATTAGTCCAAAATTTAAACTTTGGCTTAGGTGCACGAGGGTCAAATATTAACTGATTTCAAATATTGTTTTGCCTTTAGTTTTTATTTCCCAATGGGACCGTCTAAATATTATCCAATACTTTATATTTGTTGAAAGACAATTTTGTATTAAAATACAAATACTTGGACAGAGTGCATTTTGTATTGTAAAAAATATTCTTCTTTGCAATGAAAATGAATGAATGCATTTTTATTAAAAATAAGTTTTTTGTATCATTAGACACATTCTGGAAACAAAAATTAAACAGTGCTAATCATTATTAATAATTGTAATTTAATCTTGAGATAATTTGACCTGATCATCACACTTATATTAAGATATAAAAAAGCACATCTTCTTTTTTATTTAAAAATTTTAATTAATTATAGTTGATTGATAATATATTAATTATTAATTGCCTTGAATAATTATACAAATATAATTAATAAATTATTATTCAATTTTTAGAGAATATCGTAACTGTTTAGTAATATGAGAAAAATTATTATTTTGCTAAATAATTCTTAAGTCAAAGTGATTAAATATTCACGGAAACGATTTTATTGTGAATGAAGATAAGAAAGAATATTGCTAAATAATGTTGTGAAACACAAAGAATAAGTTTGTTAACTATTATTTTGTAAAGCTATTCATTTAATTAGGATTTTTTCAATTAAGAAAGTAAGGATTTAAAATTAAGGTCTTAGCTCTTAAACAACGTCACAACCTATTATTTAGGATTATAAATCTATTTTTAAAACTAATATTTTCTGTTTAAAAGAAAAAACATTCCCAGTGAGAAATGATTATATAACCTAAAAGTATTCCAAAATTGCTAATTTTTTTAAATTGCGGTTTTTATAATTAAAAATACCATTTTACCACGAAAAACGCTAACATAAACTAAATATTTTTGGAAACTTTCTGATTTTATACTTAAGTCTAACCGAGAAAGTGTATTAAAAAGTATATACAAATTTTGTGTAGACTTAATAATCAAAATTTTTAATTTAAGGTATAAAAGAACTTAAAATAAAGAAAAGCCAGTCACGTTTCCAAAAAAATGATATCTTTGAGCTAGAATCAATCTAATGATTGAAAATACATTTTTTTTATTACAAAAAAAATTATTTGATCAAACACAAAGTTAGTTAAGTCACACATATGTTATTTGAGATACAGTAATAATATATTCGAGATAGACACAAGCTGATTATTGTTTGATTCAAACAAACATTTTTTGTTATTCAAACACAATTAATTTTATTAAGCACACCATTGATTAAGGGAAACAAATTTTATTGGAATCAAAAAAATTATATCTTTGAGATAGGACCAAACTAATGATTGAACAAACATTTCTTTGATTCAAACAAAATTAATTTGATTAAACACAGAATTGTTTTATTCAAACATATTTTATTTAAGTCAAACAAATTATATCTTCGGGATAAGCTCAAGCTGATGATTGTTATTTCAAACACAATTTATTTTACTAAACACACCATTGATTAAGACAAACAAAATTTATTTTATTCAAACAAATGATATCTTCTCAATAGGCTCTAGCTAATGATTGTTTGATTTAAACAAAATTTATTTTATTAAACAAAGCATTGAATTAGTCAACGAAATTATATTTGAACCAAACAAGTGATATCTTTGAAATTGGACCAAGCTAATGATTGGACAAACTTTTTTTTGATTTAAGCAAAATTGATTTTATTAAATATACAATTCTTTAAGTAAAACATATTCTTTTTCACTAAAACAGAGTGATATCTTCGTGATAGGATTAAGCTAATGATTGTTTGATTAAATAAATTTAATTTAAAGAAATTAATCTATTGAACACGCCACTGATAAATTTAAACAAATTTTGTTCGAATTAAGCACATGATATCTTGGAGCTAGGATCAAGCTAATGATTGAACCAACATATTTTTTTATTTAAACAGAATAGATTTTATTAAACAAACAATTATTTAAGTCAAACCTATTTTATTTGAGTCGCACCAATGACATCTTCGAGTCAAGCACAAACTAATGATTGTTTGATTCAAGCAAACCTTTTTTTATTCAAACACAATTTATTTTACTAAGCACACCATTGATCAAGTCAAAAATGTTGTATTTGAGTGAAACAAATGATATCCTTGAAATAAGACCAAGCTAATTATTGACCAAACATTTTTTGATTCATATAAAATTGATTTTATTAGGCCTATAAGTTAAAGCATATTCCTTTTTTAGTAAAACAGAGTGATGTCTTTGTGATAGGATTAAGCTAATGATTACTTGATTAAAAAATTCAATTCAAACAAATTATTCTATTGTACACACCACTGATTAATTTTAAAAAATTGAATTGAGAAAATGATATCTTTGAGCTAGAATCAAGCTAATGATTGAACAACCATATTTTTGGATTCAAACAAAAAAGATTTTAATATCTTCGAGGTAGGTACGAGCTAATGATTGTTTGATTTAAGTAAACCTTTTTTATTTAATACACAATTTATTTTATTAAGCACACCATTGATTAAGTCATAGAAATTTTATTTGAATCAAACAAACGATATATTTGAAAGAAAACCAAGCTAATGATTGAACAATGAATCTTTTGATTAAAACAAAATTTATTATTTAAAACGCACAATTGGTTAAATCAAGCACATTTTATTTCAGACAAACAAATGATATCTTCGAGATAGACTCAAGCTAATGTTTGTTTAATTAAAAAAAATATATTTTTTTTTCATTCAAAACCCAATTATTTCATTAAACACATAAATCATTGAGTCAAGCAAATCTTATTTAAATTAAAGAAATGATATTTTCGAGATAGGCTCAAGCTGATAGTTGTTTGATTCAAACACAATTTATTTTACTAAACACACAATTAATTATGTCACACAAATTTTATTTGAATCAAATAAATGATAGCATCAAAACTAATGATTGTAAAAAACATGTTTTTTTATTTAAATAGAAGATATTTTATTAAATACACAATTGGTTAAGTCAAACATATTTTATTTGAGTCACACAAATGATATCTTCGTGATAGGCTCAAGCTAATGAAGGTTTAATTCAAACAAAATTTATTTTATTGAACAAACCATTGATTAAGTCAAGCAGAATTTTGATTGAATTAATGAAATGATATATTTGAAACAGGACCAAGCTAATGATTTGACAAACATTTTTTTTATTCAAACAAAATTGATTTTATCAAACACATAATTGATTAAGTGAAACATATTCTATTTTAGAGAAACAGAGTGATGTCTTTGTGATAGGCTCAAGCTAATTATTTCTTGGTTAAAAAATTAATTTAAATTTTATTAAACACACAATTTGTTAATTCGAACGTATTTTATTTGAGTGTAACAAATAATATCTTCGAGGTAGGTACAACCTAATGAATGTTTGATTCAAGCAAACCCTTTTTTTATTCAAACACAATTTATTTTATTAAGTACACCATTTATTAAGTCAAACAAATTTTTTTTTAAATCAAAAAAACGTTATCTGTGAAATGAGACCAAGCTAATGATTAAACAAACATTGTTTGGATTAAAACAAAATGTTTTATTTTAAACACACAATAAGTTAAGTGAAAAAAATTCTATTTCAGACAAACAAATGATATCTTTCAGATAGGCTCAAGCTGGTGATTGTTTGGTTAAAAAAATATTTTTTTTTTAATTCAAAAACCAATTATTTTATTTAACACATACCTGATCAAGTCAAACAAATCTTATTTAAATCAAACAAATTATATTTTTGAGCTATAATCAAGCTAATGATTAAGCAAACATTAAATTTTAATCAAACAAAATTTCTTTTATTAAGCACACAATTGGCTAAGTCAAACTTATTTCATTTGGGCCACTTAAATGATATCTTCGAGAAAGGCTCAAGTTAATGATTGTTTGATTTAAAAAAACCTTTTTATTTATTCAAACACAATTTATTTAACTAAACACACAATTGATTAAGACCATGAAATTTTATTTGAATCAAACAAATTATATCTTTGAGATAGGACCAATCTAATGATTTAGCAAACACTTTCTCGACTCAGATAAACATTTTTAGGCTTCAAACAAAATTGATTTTATCAAACACAAAATTTCTTAAGTAAAACATATTATAATTTAGCCAAACAAATGATATCTTCGTGATAGGCTCAAGCTAATGATTGTTTGATATACAAACATTTATTTCGAAAAAAACTATTTTATCAAACACACCAATGATTAATTGAACAAAATTTTATTTGAATTAAACAAATAATTTCTTTGAGCTCCAATCGAACTAATGATTGAACAAAAATTTTTGTGATTGAAACAAAATTGATTTTATTAAACGTACAATTGGTTAAGTCAAACATATTTTCTTCAAGCCAAATCTTTTTGAATTCAAGCACAAATTATTTTTTAAAATACATCAGTGATTAAGTCACAGAAATTTCATTTAAACCAAGCAAATGATATCATTCAGATAGAATCTAGTTAATGATCGATTCAAACAAACTTTGTTTAGAATGAACTTGTTTTATTAAATATCTTGGTTTGCTCTAAATGCAGTTGCACAGTTTCTTCATCAGGACCGCTGAAAAGGTTGCGTATAGCATTGAAAATTTTGAAAATTGTTATTAGAAGTTGAATGCTTGTTAAAGAAACTAGAATTTTAAATTGAGAATGGAATTTCTGGTATGCTAAAATCTCATCATGAATAATTAGTAACTTTACTGCGTAATTATTGAACATTAGAGAACTATGTTTCTCACGCATGTTCATCTATTCAGGTTTAGGGCATGCCATTATTTTATTAGCTTCCTGTCAATCTGTCAGCCGGATTGATATCATGCTAAGTTATGCATGGATTTGATTCGGAAGGAGATTCACATGGAAATGAACCTATTCATAAATAGATATCTATTATTTAATGCCTCAATGTTATATCTTTACTCCTGGAATCGCAAGTTTAAATATAATAAGCATTTCAAGAATGTAGAATACGTACAATCAATCTCAAAAGTCGGCAATCTGTAAAATTATTTATAAATTCGACAAAAATAGATCTATTATTGATTTCTGGAAATCTTGACGGAAATTTCTAAGTGTCCTTTAGAAAAAATAATTCAGGTTAACATTGTTTATTTCACTAATTCTATTTGGATGATGTTGATTGAAATTTAAGCTATCATTGCCTATAACAATGATAACTGTATGACTTCTAAATTAACGTTTTTAATCAAAGCCATCCGAATATAAATTTAAAGAATCCTTCGACGAATTATTCTTTTCTAAATTGTGCTATGAAACCTCTTTCAAGATTTATAGAAATTAATAAGAGATCTATTTTTGTCGATTTGATCAATCATTTTAAAGATAGGCAACTTTTCAGATTGATTATACTTAATGTGCATCCTCAATTCCTCTAAAATGGAAAATATTTGGGTTTTAATTTTGTTTCTGGTAATTTTCTTACAAACTCTTTTTGAATTTCAGATATGCTCACTTCCTTAGCTTTTGCTGAAACTAAAAACCCAATTGAATTACTTTCCATATTCGTATTTCTTAATGCAAGCGTCTGATAGTTCAGTTTTTTCCAGTTAATTATGACGCCGTTTCTTTGTTTAAAATTAAAACTTTTTTTTTCCTTCTGTAAAAGTAAATTGTTAATCAAAACCTATAATAAGACTCCAACTTTAACCACGAATTAAAATAAAAAATGAAGGAATTCGTGACATTTCGGTGAACTACCCTCCTCAAAGTTTAATTTGACACTGAAGCTAACCTACATCCTATTTTTGAATACGAAATATAAATGTAATTTTATTAGAGGCCGTTTATAAACTCTGTTTACCCTTTTAAACAAATTTTATTTTGTTTCCTTTTTTCAATAAAGAAAGAGGGTCTCTAAGGACGGGTTTTGGCCCAATTTAGATTTGGCCCAAAAAATTCGAAAAAATTCCTACAGTATTTACTAATAATAAGAAGATTCCGCTTCTATTCAGTGTTTTTGGGAAACCCCCCAATAAACAAAATAAGGAGAAATACATATATAGGTTTTTGGGGTCGCTGATTTTGAATCCGAGGTCCGTTGACCTTTATGACCTTTATCATATCAGATTCAAGGTCATTTATAGGTCAAACTGCAGAACATCCGATAAAAAATACAGGAAAATACATACGTAGGTTTTTGTGGTCGCTGATTTCGAATGCGAGGTCCATTGACCACTACCATATCAGATTCAAGGTCACTAGAAGGTTAAACTGCAAAAACCTGATTAAAAAATGCAAATTGCAGTTTGAGCTTCAAATGACCTTGAATCTGATATGAGTGAGGTCAACGGACCTCGGATTCAAAATCAGTGACCCCAAAAACCTATATATGTATTTTTCTTGATTTTTGTTATTGGTTTTTTTTCAAAAGCACTTCATAGAAACGGTGAAGTTTTCATTTTTTTAAAGGGTGCTTGGGGTGAATAGGGGAGGTGAGGGTGGTCCGTTTAACGTAGAATTGACTTCTTATTTTTAGTAGATACTGTAGGAATTTTTTCGAATTCTTTGGGCCAAATCTAAATTGGGTCAAAAACCGTCCTTAGGGACCCTCCTCCTTTCCTATTTTTCTCGTGTTTTCGCTTAAATTTAAACTGAATTGATAGAACCAAATAAGAAAATTCAACTATTCTCAGTTAAAAAGTATTTTATGTTGTAAAACAACTACCATCTTATTTTTAATTCGGAATTAATCTTCTTTGCCAAAATTTCTACTATTTCGTTCAAAATTTAATAATTTTGTTAAAAATACAACTATTTTGTTCAAAAGTAATGATCTTTAGATAAAACTTCAGTTACTTATTTTATTTTGAATTAATTTGTTTAATATTCCTTTTTTATTATTAAAGACCAACGTTATTCAGTGCGAAGAACGCGGTACACAATGAAGATGTGTTCGATAAAAAGAAAAGAGCTTTAACAATAGAGAATTCACAACCACAAAATTAGATTTTTCGATAGTTTCTGGCTTAAAAAATTTAATTTTTGGTTAAAAATTAAACTTTTTGGTTGAATGTTCAAATCTTTTCTCGAAATTACAACTCTTTTGTTGAATGCTTAACTTTTATGTTTAAAATTCATTTTTTAAAAAGATTTATCATATTATTTGAAAACTCATCTCTGCGGTTGAAAATAGAACTATTTACCTAAAAATTATTTTTCTATTTGGTTAACAACACATTTTTAACTGAAAATTAAACTATCCCATTTTGTCCTGAAAATTAAGGCTTTAAATTAAAATTAATATTTTCTGGTTGAAAATTCGTGCATTTTGTTAAAATTTTTTATTTTTTTGTGTAGAAAATTGGTCTTTCCAGTTAAAATTTTATCCAGTTTTGTCAAGAACAACTTTCTTTCTTAAATTTAAAATACTTGATAAAAAAATTTTTTGACGTTTCATAATTTTAGTTGAAAATTCAATTATATGGTCGTAAAATACCTTTTTCGTAACAAATTAATTCCGGTTTGAAGATTCAGATATTTTTTAGAAAATTCGTCTTTTCCGCTTGAAAATTCAGGAATTTGTTAAGAAATGAAATAGTTTTTTCGAAAATTAAATTTATTTGTCAAAATTCAGCTATTTTAGTTGAAAATTAAACTAGTTGGTTGAGAATTAATGTATTTGGTAGATAAGTCATCTTTTTAAAAGAAAATGATTATTCTTGGTTAAAAAATATATTTTTACTTGAAAATTGGACTCTTTTCTTGAAAATATAACTCTTTTCTTAATAACTCATTTTTTTAAAGACTTATTATTTTATTTTATTTATTTTTTTATTCTCTTCTTTTTGGTTTAGAATGAATTTTTCTTCTGGAAATAAAACTACTCCATTTTGTGTTGAAAATTGAAATTTTCCGAATAAAAATGCAACCTTTTTGGCAAAAAATTAATGTTCTTGGTTAAAATTTTTTCATTTTTTCTTATTAAAAATGTAACTGCTTGGTTTAAAATAATCTATATTGGTTTTCTATTTAGCTTTCTTGGAGAAAATTGGTCTATTTTGATTGAATTCAATTGTTTTCGATTCAACTTAAAAAAAATATTTTTTTAAATGTTTCATTACAGAAAATTCTAATTTTATTTTATTATTTTAATTATTTATCATTCTGTTTATTCGAATTAATCATATATATTGCATATATGTACATATTTCTTACATATTTCGTTGAGCATTCATTTGTTCGGTCCATTTAAGTATAAATTTAATTTTTTAAAATCCATAATTTTGATTTAAGAATTCAAATTTATAGTTTTTAGTGCAAAATTTAAGTATTTTGTTAAAAATTCATCTGTTTTCAAGAAAATAGATATTCTTGATTAAAAAATCCATCTTTTGGTTGAAAATTGAACTATTTGTTGTAATGTTCTACTCTGTTCTTGAAAATTCATTTTTTTTTTAATTTATCATTTTATTTAAAAGTTCAGTTTTTTATTTGAAAATTTAAATATTTTGCTAAAAGTTCATTTTTTATTGGTTAAAAATTATTTCTTTTTTCGATTAAACTAAAAATAATTCATTTTGTGTCGAAAATTTATTTTTTAAATTGAAAACTGATATTTTCTAGTTAAACGTTCACGTGTTTTGTTAATAATTTTTATTTTTTTGGTATAAAATTAATCTTCTTGGTCGAAAGCTCATCATATTTCTCGTTTAACTTTTTTAGATCCAAAATTAAAATAGTTTCTTTTTCTAAATATTAACTAACACGCTTTTCATCGTATATATTTTTCATTTTATTATTATTTATTCTTTTTGCAGATGTAATTTATTTATATTTATTGTATATTATACTTATTTTCATTATAATATATTTCGTTGAACATTCTTTTTTTTCGTACTAAGTTAACATTTTTGTTGAAGTTATATATTTTTGGGTAAAAAATTTTTCTTTAGAAGTTGATTATTGAACAATTTGGTAGTAAATTGTTCTATTTTGTTAAAAATTCGTCTATAGTGGTATAAATTGAATCTTGGTTATTGAAATCCATAATTTTTGTTAAGAATTCAAATATTTTGTTGAAAATTCGTCTTCTTAATTTGAAAACAAATTTTTCATTTGTAAAACTTATTTATTTTTTAACTGTAAATTTTACGATTTTATTTTCGGTTAAAATGTATCATTATTAGTACAATATTGAAATTTTGTTAAAAATTCGTCTATTTGGATAGAAAAGAAATATCTGCTTGTTGAAAATTTACATTTTTGGTTGATAATTTAACTATATTGTTACAAATTCGACTTTTTTTCGTTATATCCAATTGGTTAATAATTCGTTTTTCCCGGGTTGAAAATTAATTTTTTTCAATTAAAAATCATCTGTTACTAGAAAAATTTTCTTCTTTTTCGAAAATTCATAATTGTTAGTTAAAAATTCAGCTATAAGAAAAAAATTCAACTATTTAGTTAATCAGAGAAGTGTAACGTGTTAGAAAAATCTTTGTCCCCCTTCTATGTGATAATTTGTGATGTTAGGGTAGATCTTAGGGTATAACTCGCTTCAGTGATTCAATCAATAAAATTTCTATTTTATTATTTTCCATCCCTCTTCAGCACCCTCCAGTCGACGCTCTTTTCGGCGCCTGGATGACTGCGTCCTTTAGAGCGTCTGTCGTACTCTCCTCTGATACCATCCTCTCAGGGTCGATATTCCACGAAGGCCGATCCCACCACTTCTTTTCTTAATCTCATTATATAATCAGAATGTTTTAAGAAAATTCCATCTCTCGATAATAAAAAAAAAATTATCGACATCTAAGAACATTTTTTTTATAAAGAAAAACCTGAAAGAGGTAATCACTTAAGACACACAGTGGTTTTCAAAAATTTATAATCCAACTGACCACCACCTGCAATGTTTTAATAGGATATGTTTTCTGATGACAATAGAAATCTTTTCTAACAAAAACGAAAATCTGTCACAAAGAACTTTTTTAACTTTACTTTTTCCATTTTTTAAGTGTAAATTGAAAAAATAAATAAATTGAAGAATGATCTATCGTCGATATATTATTATATATATTATACAGGACCACAAAATGGTTTCAGGAGTCTACTGGGATTCTAATAGATATACTATGCGCTCTTGGGATCGCTGAACATGAATCCATTCGTAGAATTGCGCCGGAACGTCAGAATTTGCAGTAAAATTTAATAAGTGGCTAAAAACCTGGAATTTCTGCATAAATTTCGTCCTCAAACCAACAAATCCCAAGCCCACAAGATCCATATCAACAAACCCCAAACGAAAAAGCTTCAAACCAACAAGCTCCAAACCCACATAATCCAAATAAATAAGCTCCATATCCGCAAACTTACAAACCTCAAGCCCACAAACCTCCATTCTACAAACCCACATACCTTACACTTTACAATACCAATTGAGAAATTAATATAATTTGGGGTTGGTGGGTTTCGGAAGGGTTGGTTTGGGGTTTGTACGTTTATGGATACGGAGCTTGTCGGTTCGGGGTTTGTGGATTTTTTTCTTGTGGGTTTGGGATCGTTGGTTTGGGAATTGTACGTTTGTGGATACGGAGCTTGTCAG